>NC_050445.1:29817586-30117586 GCF_903995425.1 Onychomys torridus
GCATGTAATGGCTGAGATTAAGTTGTGTGACTTAAAATTCTCTGACCTTAATCCTAAAGCTCTTGATTTGTTCATTACCACAGAGTCTCTTATCTTGGACCTTATGAGGAAGGCTTTAATCCTTGCAGCTTTAAGCCAAGAAGGCATCTGAGTCCTAGTCAGCCCTCTTTGTGAAGGAACCAGATTGAGAAGCATACCACGAGGTGGCGCTAACAATCCAGCAGTAGCAGGTGATTGGAAGACAAGCCGCACCGTACTTTCCTCTGTGTTGACCAGCACCAGGCTAGTCTTTCATTTATTGCCTGGCGTCTTAGGGGAAGTTTTGGCTTGAGTCTGATGGAGTCTTGTGCAACAGTCCTTCTAAAGTGCTCAGCACCTAGTAAAAAGGTCTTGAGCTTTGCAGTAGCATTTCCAACATCTTTACAACATTATTAGTGGCCTATTCTTCTGCCTCTCCTCTCTTCTTCAGGTCCCCAAGTCTGGGGACCTAGTCGCTGCACTCACTCAATGTGAGTATCTATAGCATGGAGTTATGTGCCATCCATGCAGTCAGAAGTTTAGTCTGAGAAATCCAGGTCTTTGGCTTCTTATTTATTTATTTTTCTTAACCTGTTATTAGAAGGAGGCTCGGGTATCATGGAGTAAGGATGTGCTCAGGCCCTGTACTTGAGAAACAGACTTCTAGAAGCTGACCTGTGCTTCAAGAAGGGGACATAAGGGAAATGCTGTGATTTTTGTATTCACGGCCAGTCCACAATCCATCCTCTGCCAATACATACTAACTGCACCCACAATCCATCCTCTGCCAATACATACTAACTGCACCCACAATCCATCCTCTGCCAATACATACTAACTGCACCCACAATCCATCCTCGGTCAATACATACTAACTGCACCCACAATCCATCCTCTGCCAATACATACTAACTGCACCCACAATCCATCCTCTGCCAATACATACTAACTGCACCCACAATCCATCCTCTGCCAATACATACTAACTGCACCCACAATCCATCCTCGGTCAATACATACTAACTGCACCCACAATCCATCCTCGGTCAATACATACTAACTGCACCCACAATCCATCCTCGGTCAATACATACTAACTGCACCCACAATCCATCCTCTGCCAATACATACTAACTGCACCCACAATCCATCCTCTGCCAATACATACTATCTGTATCCATAATCCATCCTCTGCCAATACATACTCTCTACATCACAATCCATCCTCTGCCAATATACACTACCTGCATCTACAATCCATCCTCTACCAATATAAACCATTTGCATCCATAGTTCATACTCTGCCAATATGCACTCTCTGCACCCACAATCCATCCTTTCCCAATACATACTATCTGCACCCACAGTCCATCCTCTACCAACATATACTATCTGCATCCACAATCCATCCTCTACCAATATGCATTATCTGCAGGAAGTCTTATGATCTCTCTGTTCATTTGTTCACACTAAACCTCCCCTTACCCTCATTTTCTCTTTGATGCAGTTCTTGGACATTTAATTTAATTCTAAGGCAAGAAAGAATTGGTCACTTTTTTCAAGTAAAATCATTTGGGAATGCATTTCTAAATTGGAATATTATTCAGCAACACAACAAAATGAATTAGGGTGAGGAGATGGCTCAGTCAGTAAAGTGCTTGCCATGTGTCTTAGTTAAGTTACTATAGCTGTGATAAAAAACCATGACAAAAGCAACTTGGGGAGAAAAGAGTGATGCTTCAACATCACAGTTCATCATCGAGGGAGTCAGGACAGAAACTCAAGCAGAGTGGGAACCTGGAGGCAGGAGCCAATGCAGAGGCCATAGTGGAGTCTGCTCCCCAGTTTCCTTTCTTTCTTTTCCTTCCTTCCTTCCTTCCTTCCTTCCTTCCTTCCTTCCTTTCTTTCTTTCTCCCTTCCTTCTTCCCTTTCCTTCCTTCCTTCCTTCCTTCTTTCTTTTTCTTTCTTTCTGCCCTCCATTTCTCCCTCCTTCCCTCTCTCTCTTCAGCATTTTTAATGATTTATTTATTCTTATTTTATGTGTGTTGGTGTTTTTCCTGCATGTATGTCTGTGTGAGGGTATCAGATCCCCCTGAAACTGGAATTAGAGACAGTTGTGAACTACCTTGTGGGTGCCGGGAGTTGGACCCATGTCCTCTAGAAGAGCAACCAGTGCTCTTAACTGCTGAGCCATCTCTCCAGCACTCAGGCTACTTTCTTATAGAACCCAGGAAGGAACAATAGCCCATGGGTGGCACACTCATGATGAGCTGGACATTCACCTCTGACCCCTGCAGCAGGTGCATGAGCACCTACACACACACACACACACACACACACACACACACACACACACACACGCACACGCATACACACGCACACGAACATGCATGCACACCCACCCACACGAACTTGGTGGGGGCTGGGCTATCATTCTTTCAGTGAAGAGGCAAGGGGAAACATTGCTAAGTGAAGGAGCCAATCTGAAAAGGCAACATTTTGCATCGTTCTAACTACTTGGCATTCTGGAAAAGGAAAGCTGTGGACGCGGATGGGAAAATGACCAGGGGTTACTGAGTTTCAGGTGAAGGAAGAGGAGAGAAGCGGAACATCAGGGATTTCTATAGAAGGGCAGTGAAACTATTCTGTTTGTTACAGATTTATCAGAACCTATGGAATGTACAGCACAAGGAACAAACCCTCTTGTGGGCTTTAGGCCACCAAAGTGTTAACACTGGCTGGCAATTAGAACAAACTGGTGCGAGAAGTTACCAATAGGGGAACTGTTGCATTGACAGATGGGCGTTCTCAGTATTTTCTGCCCCAAATTATGGCTATAAAATTGATAAAAGTAGACTGTCTAGCAAACAGCACCAGCAGTCAGGATCCAAGTTGAGCCTGTAAGGGGGATTTCTCATTGAAGCGACCACAATACATAAGCTGAGACCGGCATATGGAGACACAGACGTGTGAGGAGAGGATGCCTTGTGATGAGGAAGCAGACACTGAAGTGATATTTCTACAAACCAAGAAAGGCCAAGGAAGCTAGGAGGTGGCATGGCCCTGCTGAAACCTTGACTATCCTTTCTAACCAGTAGAACTTGAAAAGGAGTTCCTACTGCCTTAGCCATGCAGTTGTGGTTAGACAAACACAGTTCTCATCCTACCAGATGCTCACCCTAAAGACCCGCTCAATCCCCGTGGTTAAGAACCGTTTACTGATAGACTGTATAGTAAAGCGATGTTAAGCAAACAGTAGTTCAATCCAACTCACTTAGCAAAGAAAATAGATCTTATTTTTCCTGTATTCACCTTTCCATGTCCATAAACCAGAATCTGTCTTCCTTTATTCCTGGGATAATGCTGTTGGAGAGGGGAATGTATGGTAGTAGTGGCCACAGAGCAAGGAGGAAAGCAACCTAACTTCTCATGTTTGAGGCTCTAGGGACTATGGTGCAAAGCTCTGGGGATTTGCATGGTCCTTTTCTAAACGTTTGTGCTTTGGCCTTATGTGCTGACTTAGAGATTAAACCTGAGGTCAGGTGAATCTCTCTAATATTTCCAGGCCCTGTTATCTATGCTGTGTGTGTTTACTTGGACTTGGATGTGAATGTCTTATACAAGACTTCTCATGTGTCTCCTATGCTGTCCAAAAAACAGTCTCCAGGGACTACAGAAATGACTCAGTAGTTAAGAGCACTGGCTGCTCTTCCAGAGGATCTAGGTTCAATTCCCAGCACCCACATGGCAGCTCACAACTGTCGTAACTCTAGTTCCAGGTAATGTGATGCCCTTTCTGGCTTCCATGGACATCCAGCACACACATAGTTCACATACATATGTGCAGATAAAAAATCCCTGCCCCCCCCCAAACAAAAACTGGAACAAAATAGTCTCTGGGAGTTCCTCTATTCAGCATCTCCCCTACCTCTAGTGCTACCATAACAACACAAACATTTCGATCCCCTTGGGAGACTTCATTGGAAATAGCCTCAATGGGATCCTTCCTCACATTTGCCTCCATGGCAAATTCACCACAAAACTCACTACACAACTGCAGGCATGTCTTTGCTATGCTGTTTGGAATATTAAAAACACTCCATGCCCTTCGAACCATCTCTGAGATTCTTACTGGGCTTGCAAGCTGCAATGCCATCTCCTGGCCTGCTCTCCTACTGGGTGGTGTGTTATCTCCCTCTGGCTTCCTGCTACCAAGTCCTGCTGGCTTTTTTCCTTCCCTGCCAGAATCACTTCCACCCAGTTGCCTGCTGGAGGCAGGGAGTATCTCCTGTGCAAAGGCATTTCCATGGATAGCTTCTCCTCAGCCTCAGGGCTTAATGGGAACTCACCTTGCATAAGGCACACTTCCACTCCCTAGTCTTGTTTGGAGTCTCTGCCTCGCACTGACTACAGTTTGCAGTTAAACATTCATGAATTAGTTTCTCTCTTTCCCTTCCTTCCTTCCTTCCTTCCTTCCTTCCTTCCTTCCTTCCTTCCTTCCTTCCATCCCTACTTTCTTACTTCCTTGAGACAAGTTAAACATTCCCCATACTGGCCTCTTAACTTGTTATGTGGTCAAGGATGACCTTGAAGTTCTGATCCCCTTGTCTCCACCTTCTGAGAGGTGGGATTATTGAGGTTTACCACCATGCTTGTTTATGTGAAATGCCGGGGGCAGAACCCAGGTTTTTTGTGCATGCTAAGCAAGCTCTTTCACCTGAGCTACATCCCCCGACCCTATTAGTTTCTTATATCATGCCTGCCCCAGTGCCCCTCCATCTTACCCAAATTGTAAGATTTTGGGGGATGGGGTACCACCTGATCTTGTTCACCAGTGTATATTTAGTACTGGCCACATTATAGGCACTCTGAAAAAGTTAAAATTGTTAACAATTGTGACAGTTACTGAGAGGGACAAATACATTGTATCTGAGAACAAGCATTAGTATGGATAGACATGGGCTGAGATTATTGAAGAGCTGGTCTGAGGAGGCTACGCTTATGTGGAGACCTGAGAGATGGAACTGCTGGCTAGGCAAAATGACCAGGGCTGGGTAGAAAGCCTCCAGGCCTAGAGGGAACAGTGAGTGTGAAACCCTGGGATGAAAAGGGATACCACATGTTCTAGGATCTGAAAGATAGAGGTAAGAGAGCAAGAAGGAGGAGATTCAGGGACAGGCTCGTGTAGGTGGGTCCTCGGGCTCTGCTTCAGGGTTGAACTGACGAGAAGCCATTTGACATTCAGGATGACAGGAATCAAGATTGTAAAATAAGACCACGCTGGCTTTGGAGACTGATAAGAGGACTGAGTAGGATACAGCAAGGTGTGTGTGGCTAGGTGGGAACTTACCAAAACCCGTAGGAGGTAACCTGAGAAACTACATAGATTGATGGGAGCAGAGAGTAATGGGCAATTCCTGAGAATATTTAGAAAAGGCTGGGTCTTGCCATAAAAACGTACTTTTCCTGAGCATGGGAAGCTGTGTGGAAGAGAGTGAACATGAGAGATAGAGCTGGCAAGAAGAGATCATAGGACCTGTCCTCATTCTGGTGGCCTGTCTCCAGTGTGAGCAAATGGAGGGAGGCCCCCACCCTGCCATCCCTGATTCACCCTAAGCAGACACTCCCTTGGCTTTGGTGTCCAATGCTGAGATCATTTTGCTCCATTTGAGGCCCCACTTTTACTTACATGAAAGATAAGAGACAGAATGTATGCATGTCACAGTAAGTATGCACAGTGTGGTGATGTGAAAGAAGATGGTCCACCAAGGGAGTGGTACTATCAGGAGGAGTGGCCCTGTGGAGTAGGTGTGGCCTTGTTGGAGAAGTGTGTCACTGTAGAGGCAGGCTTTGAGGTCTCATAGGTGTTCAAGTCACACCCAGTGAGACAGATTACTCCTGTTGCCTGGGAGTCAAAATGTAGGACTATTGGCTATTTCTCCAGCACCACATCTGCCTGCATGCTGCCATGTCCCACCGTGATGATAATGGACTGAACCTCTGAACTGGAAGCCACCCAATTAAATGTTTTCCTTTGTAAGAGTTGCTGTTGTCGACTCCCCCCCCCAATTCCCTCTGTCTTCTGCTCCATCTGTCTCTCTCTCTCTCTCTCTCTCTCTCTCTCTCTCTCTCTCTCAATAAAGTTCTAGAAAGGTAAAAAAAGAAAAAGGAGTTGCTGTTGCTGTCATGGTGTTTCTTCACAACAACTGCCTAGTGAAGACAGAGACTGGGTATTGCTGCAACCATGTTTTTGTTTGGAATAATATGAACTTTGGGAGTCTGGGCTAGGAAAGCAATAGGTTTTTTTTGTTTTAGTTTTTTTTTTTTTTTTTTTAGCAAGCAGGCTTTATTTTCCATGTTAGTCTTTCATAGCTCCGTCTGAGTATCCAAATATTTACTTGAAATATTAACAATAGGGGGGAAATCATGTATGTGCTACTCTCTCTATTTTGACTAAACACACTTGAATATTTTTTTTTTTTTTGAGACAGGGTCTCTCTGTGTAGCTTTGTGCCTTTCCTGGAACTCACTTGGTAGACCAGGCTGGCCTCGAACTCACAAAGATCCACCTGGCTCTGCCTCCCAAGTGCTGGGATTAAAGGCGTGCGCCACCACCGCCTGGCACACTTGAATATTTCTAAGGCATACAAATAAAAACTTATTTCTTGTAGGTACGTAAGAACAACAATAACAACAACAAAAATAACACCAAACTTTCAGCTACATAAATAGACTATTGTGAGGTTTAGACAACATCATAAACTCCACTCTTGCACCTTGGTCTCCTCTCAATCAGATTCCAAGTTGTGCTAACTCATTTTTCGAGGCTCTGAAGGATTTTCAAACTGTGCATGATGATGCGTGGCACAGGTGGTGCTGTTGTTGGTGGCCCACTTCCCGCTCTTTGGAAGATATATCTTATGAGACAGTAGTGAGTTGTCCAACTTGGGTCATCTACAAGGGCACCCCCCCACAAAAATAAATATATCCCTTGGACAAGGAAAGTTAGCTCATCTCATACCACGTTGCAAGGCTCCTAGGGTGTCGATTCTGAACATTTTCAGAAATGTTATCCGAAGCATCATCAGCACATGGATGAGACTCCTGGATTCCCTGTCCTGGACAGAGACCTCTATGAGTAAGAGAGCTGCATCCTATATGGAAGGTGCCCTCGCCACATTGGAGCAGAACAATGTCAAATACGGTAAATGAAACTCGTGAATCCTTTTGCGGGATGGGAAAAAGTATATAAGGAGGTTGGATCGTGAGTTGGTGGGGAACACGGGAGCCCTGGATGAAGGAAGACAGTTCTGGCAATTTTTTCCAAGAGACAGTCACAAAGTAAGTTGGATACGATGGGATGATCAGCATGAGGTATGTATGCAAGTCATTCCTGGTTGCCGAGGTAGCTGTTCTAGACACTGTGTCTTGTGGTCCTAAAAGCACCACCAAAGCTGGGGAGGTAGAGCCTCAGTGGGCAGATGTACCTTATATCCAGCTCTGCATCTGGCAAGCAGTGCTGGGGCAGGAGTAAGCTAAAGGAAAAGCCACCTGGCAGCCCAAAACCAATAGCTGGAGGATGGAGCAGGGGCTTGTTGCCCCGGGATGCAGGGACACAACAATCAGAAGCTCTGTCCTGGCTCCCCCTAAGGCAGGCACTCCTTACAGGAGTGGAATTCTACCAGGCCATTTCAGTTTGCCTACTTGGGGTGGGCAGGCAGCAGTATCACAGTGCTCTGAGTACATGGGAAATTCACTTCCTCATCAGCTTCCAGCCTCTGAGTGGTCTGGATCCAAGAGGTTGTGGGTACAACCTGGGGCTGGTCACTGGGCATGTCTGACCCTGTAGATTGTTCCTATGTGGAGAAGCCCAGGTTCAGAAACCCTCTGGGTTTCCCATTCAGAGGTGGCTCAGGGGAGGAGAAATCACCTGATAGGATATCCACTAAATTCATGTTGACTGCAATGTCCCCTGTAGCAGGGTTGATGATGTTAGCTGTCAATGAATCTCCTTCTGGGACTGTGTTATCTGAATAGAATATCACCTACAGGCAAGGGTATCTATTGAGCATGGTGTAGCTTCTGTATCTCTTGCCTCTTTCTTCTACACCCTCCTCCTGAAAGTGACTGCAGTGGAATGTTTCTAGCACTGTTTAATGGGCCATAGTAGTAGGAGCATGGAAGACAGTGGTGCTGAGCTATTTTAACTGTGGGGGCCTGGCTCAACAGGTTTCAGAGGAGAAGAATATTAGTATGTAGCCTAGAGATCATTCTTGTGATATTTTGGCGAAGAGAGTGGTTTCTTTTTGCCCTTGTCTGAAGAATCTGCCTGAGGCTAAAGTGAAGAGATTTGGATTAATTCCATTGGCAGAGGAAATCTCATAACAGCCTAGTATTGACTCGGTTGTGTGGTTATTACTGGTCACTGTTATACAGATTTATAATGAAAAGGAGCAAGCTGAGCAAGAAAAAATAAAAAGTGTATAATTTCAGGAGAAACTGAGCACTTGGAAGTGAGATGGAGCTAAGTTCTGTGTTCTAGGAGACAAACAGATCAAGAAATGGAATAAAAGGAGTGGTGACCTCAGGGCAAGATCCCACCCAGCTAAGTTTCCAACTTGTAGAAAGGAATTAAAGAAAAACTTAAAGCAGGGTGTGGTGGTGCTCATTTTTAATCCCAGGGCTCGGAAGGCAGAAGCTGGCAGATCTCTAAATTTGAGGCCAGCCTAGTCTACAGAGCAAGTTCAAGGACAGCCAAGCTTAGACAATGAAGGAAAATCATAGAAAACAGAAATCTAGTGAAGATGTAATTGAATGGGGGCCATGTTCCAGTCCCATCAAGCAGCAGAACTTGGCAGCTTTGGCCATGTGGTTCTGGCTTTAGAGTTAAGGATAGAAGAAAGAGGTTATGGAATTTACCTCTATGACTAAGGAAAGCTGCTGAGGCAAGCATGTAGCAGGGATGTCCCTGACTGGAGGCCTAGAGAGGCCATTGTGTGAAGCTGTAAAGGTGAAGCCTGGATTACCTTGGAGACCCCAAGATGTTGGAGATACCAGAGCCACAGGATACCTGCCAAGGAGAGCTGCTAAAAGTGGGGGTAACCAGACCAAGAGAGAGAAGTGTGTTGCTATCAACAAAGCTGAAAAGTGTTGGAGCTCTGAAGAGAGTTTCGACATTAGACATGGAGATAGAGAGTTTGTAGTTTGCCCAACTGGTT
The DNA here is from genome assembly GCF_903995425.1 of Onychomys torridus. NCBI lineage: Eukaryota > Metazoa > Chordata > Mammalia > Rodentia > Cricetidae > Onychomys > Onychomys torridus. Next base: position 29,826,823 of record NC_050445.1, read on the forward strand.
TTCAGTCTTTCTTTGGTCCAGTATTTCTTCACTATGCCCCCTTCCCTACATTTTTGGAATGGTAATGTATATCCTGTGCCATTATATATTGGAAGTATGTCATCTGCTTTTTGATTTTGATTTTACATGGAATTACAGTTAAGAGATTGTATGAATCTCAGAAGAGACTTTGAACTTCAGATGTTTAAATAAGTTTGAGACTGTTATATGAGACTATGGGAACTTTTGAAGTTGTACTGAATGCATTTTTGCATTATGATATGGCTACAAGCCTTTGGGGGTCCTGGAGTGGAATGTGGTGGCTTGAAAGAAAATGGCCCCCAAAGGGAGTGGCCCTACTAGAAGGTGTGGCTTTGTTGAAGGAAGTGTGTCTCTGTGGAGGCAGGCTTGAGGTCTTGTATATGCTCAAGCCATGCTCAGTGAGACAGACTACTTCTTGTGGCCTGTGAATTAAAATGTAGGCCTCTCGGTTACTTCTCCAGCACTATGTCTGCCTGCACACCGCCATGTCCCACCATGATGATAAAGGACTGAACCTCTGAACTATATATAAGCCACCCAGTTAAATGTTTTCCTTAATAAGAGTTGCCGTGGTCATGGTGTCTCTTCACAATAATAGAAACCTTAATGAAGACACAGGGGACTGTATGGTTCAAATGTGAAATGTCCCCAGATGGTAGCACCCCTTGGAGAAGTTGTCACCTTTTATACAGGTGTGGGAGATGTGTGGTCTGGATGGCAGAAATAGGTCACTAGGAGCTGGCCTTGAAGGTTATGCTTATCTTGAGATCTGGCGTATCTCTGCTATCTGGTCTGGGCCGTATATACAAGCCTTTACTGCACACTGCCACCTCTACAGATGTAATTGCTCTAGCACTGAAATTCCTCTGAGACGTGGCTCTAAATTAATCCTTCTTTCCTTAAAATGGGGAATTCTGGGAGAAATATTTCGGAGTGGTGGGCAGATGAGAACCAGGGTTACTCTGCCTAATGCTCTCAGTCTGATGAACTCACAGGCTCCCATGTCTCACAGGAGTCCCATATGGATTCACCACTGGAGATAGCCATATTTTGCTTTAATGGTGTTGGCTTTCCGCCCATCTTCCTGCACTTTCTGATCTGATTGTTTCTTTACTGCTTGACAGATTGCATTCTTGGTTGCCTTTTAATTATTGAACTGCTGTTTTCTCTGCAGCCTCTGACTAGTAACCTTATTATAACAATTGCCCAAGACTCAGAACCGAACAGTGTACAATAAAAGTACACAATAATGAAAATTCTTAAATTAAATAAACGCCTCTTCTAACGTGGAATGGAGTGTGCTGGAATGGATTGTGCATGTCACTAACTGTATGAATGATTTATTTTAGGAGTTATATCAGCTGAAGAACATAGTGTTTCCATCTTAACATTGAATGCACAAGCTAGTCCGAATACACTCATCACAGAGCCTCTGAATGAAATAGTCTCATGCAGAGATTATTAATCTATAAATAATGTCCTAATGGTCTGTTGGTATTTATGACTGCTTCATCAAGATGTATTTCCAAGTGACTGTGTTTCATACCCCATACATGTTTGTAACTCTGGGTATATATGGTGTGCATGTGCTTGTGTGTGTGTGTGTGTGTGTGTGTGTGTGTGTGTGTGTGTGTGTGTGTTATCTGGTGAGATTGTTAAGGTAACTCTACTATGATATCCAAGTAAGACTCTACTTCTGTTTGCTCTACAGTTTTAAGAAGAATAAGAAAAGAAAAAGCCCTCATACAATATTAAAGAAATTCCTAATTTTGTGACTTGAGAAAGCAGAGAGTTTTATGAATAGTTAATGAGAGAGTTGCATCCTAAATCCTATACCTCCTTTACCACAACAGCACAAAGAAATCACACAGTACTAGGAAAATGTTGGTTTTGCTTCTATATTCAACATGTCTGATGCCAAATGTGTGAATTTTCCACAGAAAGAAACACTGACACTGTCTCCCTGGAGTCAGCTCAGACTCAACAGGTTAAGGGCTCAATCTTACTAGATTGCCCCGACTCAGATGCCACTCACAAGTAGTGGGGCCCAGGTTACCCACTTCCGTCTATGTTATCTACAAATCAGGGGTTCTCACATCCTCCCTTCTCATCCTCCACAATTTTTTGCAATGGCTCACAGAACTCAGGGGAACACTTGACCATACTGGTTTATCATAACAAATGTTGTAAAGGGTATAGATCAGCAATTTTCAACCGATGGGTCATAGCCCCTTTGGGGGTTGCATAGCAAATATTCTACATATCAGATATTTACATTATAATTCATCACAGTAGTAAAGTCATAGTTATGAAATAGCAACAAAATAATTTTATGGTTGGGGGTCACCACAACATGAGGAACTATATTCGAAGGGTCACAGCATTAGGAAGGTTGAGAACCACTGATCTAGATGAACAGTTAGAAGAAAAGGCACAGGGGTGAGGTCTGGAGTGGCTTCAAGCCTGGGAGCTTGTGTCTCTGTAGAGTTGAGGGGCATCACCCCCATCACATGCAGATGTGTTCACTAACCAGAAGTCACCACAACTCTGTTTTTCAGGGACTTTTACAGAGGCTTCATCATATGGGGAAGGCTGATTGTTAACCCAACATCTATTTCCTTCCCTTCCTGGAAGATGGAGGTTAGGGCTGCAAGTTCAGTCTGCTAAATGTGGTTTCATCTTAGCCACCTTAGTAGTGATTGGCATCTAAGAGCTCAACAGGAGCCTCCTCATTTGAACAAAAAGATGCTCCTCTCATCCCCCAAATTCCAGTAAGATAGAAGCTCTATGTCTAATGACCAAGTATTAGATCCTATTATGCCACTATCCATATTAAAGGGATTCTAGAAGCTCGGTAGTAGGAATGGGAGATAGAATATATATCACAGAATACACACACACACACACACACACACACACACACATACATTGCAGAATCCTCCTTTCTCAGGCTTAATTTGGCAAGAGATTTAAAGAGGTACTTTATAAAAGAATAGCTTCAAAGGGCCAAAAATCATGGAAGAAATCACTTGACTTCCCAGGTAACTGGAAGAATGCATACTGCAGTAGAAATGAGGTGCCACGGGCTATAATTAAAACGACAAGTGATTCCAAGCACTAAATGAGGAGATGGAACCAGGAGAACATTCAGACATTGCTAGTGAGTAGAGGTATACTCATGATACAAATGTGTTTCACAGAATCAGTGCTTGGCTGTAGCTTGGGTAAGTGTCCTCAAAGGCCCATGTGCTAAAGGCTTCATTGCTAGTCCATGACACTACTGGGATGTAATGGAACTGTTCATAGGTGGGAACTATTAGAAAAAAAGTAAGGCCACTGGGAGCTATCCCCATAAAGGAGATATCGTGTCCCTTTCCTTTGGAGGGTTAGTTGGGTGGGGTGTGTAACTCAAGCTGGGTTTGAACTTGCAATCCTCCTTCCCAAGTCCTCCAAGTTCTAGAAGTGTGGACATGCAAAATATGCCTGCTCTCCTTTCTCTTTCCCCATCTTGCTTTCCACTTTCAATGTGGTGGATAGGTCTTCCTTGCCATTTGCACCTGCCAGGATATGTGTACCACTAGAGGCCCAAAACAGGAGAACCAAGAGACCACAGATTGAAACTACTGAATCAATAAGCCTAAATAAACCTGTCATCCTGGTCAGCTGATTATCCTGGGCATTTTGTCACAGTGGTAGAAAAGTTAACATAATCTAGACAAGGTGGACCTGTATATGCATAGTGATTCAACTTGTAAAGATTTAGATGAATTAACTTTCTATTATTGCTATAGCCAATTCCTACATAGTGATTCACAACGATAAAAAATGTATTTTCTCAGAGTTTTACAGTTCAGAAATGGCAACTAGTTCCCCAGAGTAAACTCCAGGTATCAGCAAGTCTATGTTCTTTCTGGAAATTAAGAAATACTGTTTCCCTTCTAGAGGTTATCCACAATCTTTGACTGACAGATTCCAAATGAGTAAAGGAGGTGCATCCCTACATTACATCACTCCGAGCTTCTCTTGGCTCCTGCTCTCTCCTGATTAAGATTCCTTGTGTCTATGATGAGACTGCCTGGGAAATTCAAAGTAATCTTCCCACCTTACTTAGGTAAAAATTACTTCCATCAGCTGCCTGAAGTCACCTTTTCCACGAGATGTAACCCATTCATGGGTACCAAAGCATAGGGTATAGATACATTCAAAGGATCAAACATTCCACCAACAGAAATACAGGCACGTGAAGCTTTCCTAAACCTGATTAAGCAGTCAGGCAGATGAGGGTTGACCCCAAAGTTCATAAGTTGTCTCTTTAACCTACAGGGTTTCCACCTCCCTCTTCCTTGGGACAGTAAACGCTACAACTCAATCCTGGAGGACAGAGCTAAAGTGAATAGAATTTAATGGAGAAATGAAAAACAAGTCATGTTAGTGAAGTCCTCTTCTAACTCCAATTATCTATGTTCAGAATAACTAACTCAAATCTCTTTGCACATCTAAAAGAGAGGGTGGGTAAAGGGGAATTGCAAATCGGAGACTGTCTAGATCACTGGCTGGGTAAGTGAGCCAATGAAGGCAGAGTGGGGAGGCCATAGACAGCAGACAGCAGAGGAGGAGAGAGGAACAGCAACCCTTAGGGTCCTTCTCCTGGTCTTCTCCAGGCTAGGGATGGGCCAGGTATAGACAAGGGCATATTTCTTAACATGTGAAGTTCAGCATGGAGGCAGAGCTGGAGAACTGTTCTGTAGTCAGCCAAGGGAAGCTATGGGGAGTTGCCACTGAGCCCAGCAGAGATTTAGCACATTGATTTTTTTTTTCTCTTTACTTTTTTCTAGGCACTGTGGTTTGTGATTGAGTGGGGGAAGTTGGAGAAGACAGCCAAGGCTTTTAAAGGTGCCAATACTCTGGCAGGAAATAAGGAATGGTGGTTGCTAAAAGAGGCTGCCTGTTCCATTCTACTCTCCTGTGCCCCATTTTTCTTTTCCTCTTCCCACTGTCTTGGATGACCCTGTCTATCAGAAAGGCAGTCAACATGGTGAGGAAGAGCAGAGCTGGGGGAAGGACCTAGTACTGGAATTGAGGGGCTTATCCTGAGTGTGGCTGATCATCAACCTTGAGTTTGTGGCTGCCCAGAACTTGTCACCCTGCCTCCCTGCTTTCTTTCAATCGTATCCACAGTGTATTATGGAATGTATATTACGCAGTTGGTATTAGGCATACAGTTGTGACAGACAGACATGGCCTACACTCAAGGGATCACACTCCATGAAGGTAGATAATGGTGACTAAATGACAGAGAAAAACTAACTGGTGACTCCAGACAGGGCCAAGTGTCACATAGAAAGGGTACAGGTGGGGGCTACCCTCCTCAGATGGTGGTCAGGCAGAGAGACAGTGAAGACATAACTTGAAGGAAGGACACAAATGGAAGTGAGGTCTGGATCACCACCCAGAGGGATGAAGTGCCAAGAAAAACAAGGCGTGTGAAGAAAAGTGCTCAGGCCAGCCTCACAAACCTCACAGAACAGAGTTCGGCACTGCTGCCCACATTTAGTTGTTTTATTCATGGCTATCAACCTGAAAGCTTGCACTTATGAAATGCTGTCTGAATGCATCCTGTTCTTAGGCCACAAATGCACACACACACACACACACACACACACACACACACACACACACACAAACACACATTAAACTACTTGATAGCATTATTATTATTATTTACAAAATAGAGCTATGCAAAGCAAAAATAATTTTGTGAACTATGTATTATGATTAAGATTTAAAATACATCATATAGACTGGCAAGATGATTCAACAGTTAAAGGTACTTGCCATCAAGCCTGATGACCTGAGCTCAATCACCAGGACTCATATATTAGAAAGAGAGAACTAACTTCTTCATGTTCTGTAACCACATATATGCAATGGGACCCACATGCCTATATCTATGCATACACATGCATATGTGCACATACACATAAGTAAATAAATTGCAAGTTAAAATGTATTATAATGCCACTTACAACACAAAAGCCAAGAATCACAGATTGAAATTGTCTTCCTCATTTTCACTGGGAAAAGCTCCTGATTCTTTTATAGAAAATCAGAAGCTGAGTGTGTTCCTGGATCTTCTTTCTGTAGTGGTAATATTTCTGTCTCGTAGAGTTTGGGCAATCACCCCTGCAGGTCATTAAAGTCACACTGAATGTTTTTGGGGCTTTAACAACAAATCTGTGTTCCTTTTATTCCTCCCTAGTCTCTGTCTGTGTCCGTTCACTCAAGAAATATTGACTACCACCCAAAGTGTGCCAGGAACCATTCCTGGTGAGAAAGCCACAGTGTGGAAGACAGAACAGAACACGCTGAGCCCTTCTCATAAAACTTACTGTTCCTGGGGAGAGCAAGTCAACAAATAAATAGATCAACATGCAAAGGATGTTTGGAGGCAGAGGGTGGCACTGCATACAGACACCAGAGAAGACAGTGTTTGGACAGAGATCGGGAGGGCTCCAGTGGCAGTGAATCGCAGGCTCAGAGAATGGAAGACACAAAGACTTTAAGGTAGAGGTGATGTGTCTTCTAGGAACTGGAAGTTGTATGGCTGTAGTCACTAGGGTAGCTTAGTTCATCTGGAGATGATTGTAGGGAACACTATGACAGGATGACCAAATGGGGGAAGTTAGAGAGTGAAGGAAAGAAATTTAATAGATGGAATATGGATAAATGGGTTGTGTCTTGGAGCTTTTATTGTTGCGAAGAGGCACCATGACCACAGAAACTTTTATTAAGGAAAGCATTTAATTGGGGCTAGCTTATAGTTCAGAGGTTTAGTCCATTATTGTCACGACAGGAAGCATGGCAGTGTGTAGGCAGATGTGGTGCTGGAGAAGTAGCTTAGAGTTCTACATCCATACCCTCAGGCAGCAGGAACAGAGAGTGAGCCACTGGGCCTGACTTGAGCTTCTGAAACCTCAAAGCCCATCCCCAGTGACACACTTTCTCCAAGAAGGTCACACCTCCTCCAACAAGGTCACACCTCCTAATGCCACTCCCTAAGCATTCAAATATATAAGTTTATGGAGGTCATTCTTATTCAAACCACCACAGGTTGCTACTATGGGGAGACAAGATCAATCTTACTAGAGGCCCCTGGGAAATGTATGGCACATACTTCAGACATGCCCTATTAGAGGGTTAGGTAGATTCATCTACATTCTATCTCATTGATACAAATCACTTCAGGAACCATAAAGGCTTAAATTTTTGCCAGGCAAAATCAAGACAGGCCCTAAAGAAGAGTGCAGAGACACACCAATGAACACACCAAGGGATGTGAGTGGGGCATTAGCAATGTCTACTGGAGGAGAGAGTGGTTAGAAGTGATCACCATCAGGAGGTAGAGCCCAGAGCATGGAGAGCACATGAACAACTTTGGATTTTATTTTCAGTAGGATGGCAAGCACATGGAGAGTTTGGAACTATAATCTGATTTCTATTTTTTTAAGTAAAAAAAAAAAATTATGACTGTGGCCAGGGAAGGCAGTAGACAAGATGGAAGCACCAAGGCCAGTTAGAAGTCTGTGGGAGAATGTAACCTGAGAGTAAGTGGTGACTGATTTGTAGATATATATTGAAATAGAGCATCCAGAATCCACCAGTAGTTTGCATGTGGGAGATGAGAGAAAGAAAGGACAAACTCTGTGGTTTCTGGCCAGGAGAAGTTGAGAGAACATGTGCTTATGGAGGTGGGGCAGATGTAGGAGAAGCAGTTTGGGACCTGCTAGGCATTTGTTAAATAAGCAAGAGGCCACTAGCCCAAAACTGTTTCCACACCATGTGACAAACTGCAACCTAGCTGAACATACAAACCATTGTGGTTAATCTTCATTGTCAACTTGATTTAGAAACATCTAGAAGACAAATCTCTAAGTATCTGTGAGAGCATCTCTAGAGAGATTCAGCTGAGATGGGAACCAACCTTGGAGAGAGAAGGCATCACTCCATGGGCTGCGGTACAGGATGGAATAAAAAGGACAAAGTTGAGTGGAGCACCTGAATTCTTCTTTCTTGGCTTCCCAACTGTGGGTGCAATGTGGCCAGCTGATCCACACTCTTACTGTCACAGACAGCACATCTCTCCCTGTCACTCACTTTCCCAACATGATTGTCCTCAAACTGTGAGCCAAAAACTTGGCTTGCTTAGGTTGCTTTTGCCATGAAAAGAGACAGGTTGTGCACAAACAAACCAGATGCCTAACTTCAGAATCTATGTATTTTCAATAGATGGCCAAACCTACCCTGCTGTGGAGATTGCTCTGTACAAATAAAATGCTGTTTGGCCAGTGGCTAGGCAGGAAGTATAGGCGGGACAAGAGAGAAGAGAATTCTGGGAAGTAGAAGGCTGGGGAGACACCACCAGCCGCTGCCGCCATGAGAAGCAACATGTAAAGACACTGGTAAGCCACAAGCCATGTGGCAAAGTATAGACTAACAGAAATGGGTTAATTTAAGATAGAAAAGGTAGATAACAAGCAGCCTGCCACGGCCATACAGTTTGTAAACAATGTAAGTTTTTGTGTGCTTTCTTGGTTGGGTCTGAGCGACTGTGGGACTGGCGGTAAGAGAGATTTGTCCTGACTGGGCCAGGCAGGAATACTCTAACTACAAATGGCGTCCAACGTGTTGGCAGAGTTTCCACCTAAAATCTGAGAAAAAAAGATTCTAAGACGGAGGTAAAAACAGTTTCCTAATTGTCTCTCTCAAGTTAGCGGCAGCCTGCCGGTTTGAGCTACTATGGCGGGTTCCTGGCGTGTGCGTCTGACCTGCAGTGTGGCGGGAATGAGGAGTCTACAAGCGGCACCTTACTCTGCTGTGTGGTGGATTTAGCCTTTGCTAATTAAAAAAAAAAAGGGGGGGGGAATTTCTGGGCTATACACTGCTTTGATAGAACTGCTTCTGATAGTTGATGGTACACATGGCTCCAGACTCTGAGCTGTCGGTAAACTGTACCACCGCCATGTTGGGAAGCTGAGGTGGGCGGAACCAGCAGCCACAGCGGCATTTCAGTCTTACAAAGATGGATATTACACAGAGAATCTGGTTTATGTTGTCTTTGGGATTTTTAACTGCAGAAAAAGATTTGATCATAAAAGCTGTTGAGTTAAACAAATATGTAAATTTTAAAGGTACCTTGACTTCAAAATTTGGATATAAGGATATGTTGCTTTGGAAAAGAGTCTCTGCTTTTGTTTCCACAGAAAGCCAGAGGCTGTGGATTTGTTCCAGATTAAGATACATCAGGTTTGATCAGCCAAGACCACCTGAAAGGTCCCCGCTGACACCATGGCCCAGATGATCCAACATCCAGAATGCTTTCAAGGCAACTGGCTCAGAGGTTCACCCTAATGGACTACTCCATAATCCTAAAATTTTCTTTGTGTCCCCATAAGATACAGCGCCCCCCTCCAGCAGAAAGTAGTAAGAGAAACTACGCCCACATTCCCAAAATTATCAAGCTGGCTTTGGAGATGGAATTGGCTCATTCCTTCTCTAAACCCAGACATATTGTTAAAAAAAAAAGGTTAAATGTTTCTTGTGTCCCAAATCAGAAGAGCCCTCTGATGTGGGACAGAGAAAAACCACTATTTTATTTAAAACAGGTTGATTATAAATGCAATCTGTTTCTAAAGATAAAAAGGGGATATGATATAGATAGGATAGGATAAAAGGGTAGATTAATGAACTTACATCTAAAGAACAACTCATTTAAAATGTTTTACATTGGTATAGATTTTAGTCTATTGATACAAACTTAAAGTTAATTTTGTTATACTATGTATATATTTCTATTGTGTTTAAGGTATTATGTTTGTATAGCTCATTTAAAATTGTAATGGATAATTAAAAATAGATTAATAATAAATCATCTGTGATAATCATACTCATAGCCATGTTAGTTAAGTCTTCTGGGTATACATAGAGATATTCCAGATAGATAGGTAATCTTCAAATACTTCAAAGACCTTCAGAATATGGCATTTAAAATATTTTTAAAATTTAGACTTTCTGGACAGTGAGACATGTCTGCTCCTGGCAGCACCGATTTACTTCAGAGAGGAGGATGGGCATTGAAGACACTTCATATGGAATTTATCTTCACCTTGGCAAAAATAGCCATTTGGGCAAGAAACTGTTCTTGCCTGGACTGTTCGATCACCTGGACATGCAGGACCCATAGAAAGGTGACCACTGAACTTTGCTTGACAAAATGGTCCTTCAGGTTCCTGCTTCACAGAGGAAACTGCCAGACATTCTACAGGACACTGAGAGAAGTGACCAAGAGACTCTAGCCCTGTGGGCTGAAGACAAATGCCCCAACATTACAAAGGAACATTAGGTGACTGTTCAGGCTGCCAGCTGTCTCTGTCTACCCTGCAAGACTCCCGAAAGTTGCTTGCATCCTTCTCCTGGTTCTCAGGTAATATTATATCCTTCTGAGGTCTTTGATGTGGTTGAAGACTAGATAGTTATAATTTTGCTTAGTTATGATAAATGATAAGTTAGATATAAAACCTTAGACTCACCAATATAAGATAGGATATCTTCTTTAATAATGTAACTATAATTCTTGCTTGATAATTGTTTTGTTATATGTAATTTTACTATGTAAAAGTTAAAACCTTCCTTAAAAAAAAAAAGAAAAGGGGAAGTGCTGTGGAGATTGCTCTGTACAAATAAAATGCTGTTTGGCCAGTGGCTAGGCAGGAAGTATAGGCGGGACAAGAGAGAAGAGAATTCTGGGAAGTAGAAGGCTGGGGAGACACCACCAGCCGCTGCCGCCATGAGAAGCAACATGTAAAGACACTGGTAAGCCACAAGCCATGTGGCAAAGTATAGACTAACAGAAATGGGTTAATTTAAGATAGAAAAGGTAGATAACAAGCAGCCTGCCACGGCCATACAGTTTGTAAACAATGTAAGTTTTTGTGTGCTTTCTTGGTTGGGTCTGAGCGACTGTGGGACTGGCGGGTGAGAGAGATTTGTCCTGACTGGGCCAGGCAGGAATACTCTAACTACACTACCCAGTCACAGCAGCTAAACTACATGCAGTCACAGATGGCCAACTAACCAGACCCCAGACAACTAAGGTAGATACTTGTAAGCTAGAAGGAATCACACCATTTTTCTATTTTACTTTCATTTTCTCTATATGTTATATTCATTGCCTATCTGGTAAGGTGGGGCTCTCTTCTCTTCTTCTAATTGCTCCTCAATTCATGAACTGTTTATTGTTCAAAGAAATTCTGCTAAATTTAATTTGTCAAAAGCCTGTCACATCTATTAGCTATCTAGTTGGAAACATTGATGAGACAGAGAGACACATGTATGTCTTGACTCAGCACTGCCTTCATGACTTATGGCTTTGATTAAGTTTTTCCTGGCAGGCCTACAGTCTTCTGTACTTGGCATGATGTACCACCAAGCCTGGATACTCTCATGCTCATCCTAGACTTCTGAGCAGCTCCAAGTGTCCTGGGTTCTCACACTCTTTCTCTCCCTGACTAATTCAAAAGATGAGCACCTTGTCAGAAAGTTCCTCATGCTTGGAGAATGACAGAAGACATTTAAAAATTTTATGTATGTAGGTATTTGCCTATGTGTATGTATGTGCACCATGTGTGTGCCTGGTGTCTGCGGAGGACAGAAGAGGACATCAGATGCCTGGAACTGGAGTTACAGATGGTTGTGAGCTGCCATGTAGGTCCTGGGAATTGGACCTGGGTCTTCTGCAAGAGCAGCAAGTACTCTTATCTACGGAGCCTGCTTTTTCTTTCCAGGGAGAGACAATTTTAACACCTCTTCTCATCTTACTCCCACTAACTCCTTTCTGATAACGACTGAACGAGGCAACCATGCTTCTTTTAGTTGTGTTGCAGTAAAATACATGAACTTTGGGGTCTTTATTCCACTTCCCCCTCACTAAGCAAGTCCTGACGAGGTTTGGAAAGAGTACTTCAAATAATAGAAACAAGTTATTTTCCCCTTAGAAATATGTACTGTTATTAACTAATGAAGCGAATCATGTCTAAAGCTCGTGGTCTTCACACAGTAAGCTTATTCACTGCCTGCATCAGAGTCCAGAGTGGTTAGACATCCTTCCTGATGGTGCCTCCATGTGGCGGCTCAAGGGCCCGCCATCCTTCCACTTATGTCTTCACTGCAAAGCCCTTCCCTTTCAGCACTTGAGGCATTTTAGATGTGGAATTAATCACTTCTGCCCAAGATCCCTTGGTTGGAACTCAATCACATGTCCCTAAGTCCATGCATGTGAGGCTGAGGAAGCCAGCCTCCTTCCAGAGCAGAACTAGGGAGCACCTAGCTCATCTCTGCTACACTTCATTCCTCTTGGTGAATGTACACCCTGCTACCTGGTTCCACCTTCCTCCTCTTGTGTATATTATACTGTGACTTTGTGGCCAACATGTGATTGTTCCTAGTGACCCCAAAAGATAGTCTCTGAGTCTTCCAAACTGAAGACCAAACTACACTAACCCCAAATGAATTGCATCCACCATATCTCATGTGGAACACTGCCTACATGGGTTATCAAATGATACAGTCCACCATCTGTCCTCTGATTCATATGTCAGTATAGTCATTTATCTCTAGGATCTCCATACTGCCCCATAGGCAGGCCACTAAGCCTGCTGTTACCTGCTATCCATAGGATAGCTGAGGACAAGGGATCCTAAAAAGAATGAAGAAAAGAAAAATAGGGAAAGAGTATAATAAGAGGTGGACTGGTCTGAATAGTGGTCACTAAAATCATGGAAATGAGGGAGCTGGGACTATAGCTCACCTGGTCTAGTGTTTGATGAGCATGTACAAAGCCCTGGGTTCAGGCACTAGAACTGCATAAACTGGGCATGGTAACACACACTTGTAATCCAGCACTGGAGAGTTGGAGGTAGGAAGATGAGCAATTCAAGATCATTTTTGGCCACACAGAGTTCAACACCAGTCTGGACCACACGAGACTCTATCTTTAAAAAATGAAAATGAATGAAAGGAAGAGAATTTAAGGTCAAAGTCAAAGTGGGGAAAGAGCAAAGTCTGATAAAAAAGAACTTGAGACAGATGGAACAGATCAGGAGTGGGGTAGGGAGAGGTCAACTGTAGCAGGATAAAGAGAGGTCCCTTTAAAAGACACACTGGGCTGCTGTTGGCAGGTCGAGGCTGCAAAGCTGTCATTGCCTTGTTTGCTAGCATTGCAGAACCTGATCCACTGGGGGCTGTAAAGCTGCTCATATGGTCCTCCCACCTGAGAAGCAGGGAGCTGAGAGGATGGGGTGTGGGCAGCAGGAGTCAGAGGCAGGGGAAGGTTGTGGAAGAGTGCAGAGGAGCCCTATGGGTTTCCTTCAGAAGGCGGCAAAGCTCCCACCTCTGGCTGGATTTGAAACAAACACATTTGCCTACCAAGAGCCAGGCTGGTGCCTCCTGCCTCTGAGTTTCCTGCACAATCAGCTCTAGGCAGTTCATGGCCATGCCTGTGCATACCAGGCTGCCAGACACCTTCATCACTAGCCATCTTCCTGGTTTTCCTAGTGCTCTTGGGTGCATCCATTGGCTGGGACAGTGAGGACATCCTAGAGTACAAGGTGAGGTTGAAGGTATTCAGGTGTAAGTGGGGCACAGATGAACAAGATGCTGTCCTTGGGTCACCAGTAGCCACATAATTGGCCATACAGGTCCAACTGGACTCTATGTGTTTTCTTCTCTACCGTTTGTTGGCAATATTTCTCAGCATGAGACTATTTGCAGACAGAGCATTTGCAGAAGTTGGGGCATTAAGTGAACATATATGCTGACTTGGAAATTGCTCCCAGGCACTGGCAAATAGGAGAGGGGGGAAACTTCTTCTCTGGGCTACTGCTCCAAAGGTGACCACCCATGGCCTCAAAACTCATGGAACAGTTCAATAGTCTACTCTATCCTGTCAGCCTCCACTTTGTTTTTTCTTTCCTCCGCTCTCCCTATTCTATCTACTCCATTTTGTTTTTGTTTAGGGGCTATGGACATTGCCAGACGTACAGGGCACTTAGTACAAAGAGTATCCCTTGGGACCACCCCGAATGAAGGCTTCTTTCTTTGGCTACCTTGGGGAACGACTACCGCGAAGATTCCTCAATGCCGCACTACAGCTGTTAGTTAACAATCATACAATTCACAGCTGCTGGATGCATCAGTGTGGAACAGCTGATAGGCATAGAGTAGTTTTAAAACACGAAAGCTGATACTGCAAGCTGCACAGGGAAACCACTTCATCGCTTCAGTTCCCCCGAACAGTGGCTGTAATGGCTCAATCCTGAGTCTCTCAAACTTATTCACATGGGCTGGATACCCTTTCTACGCACTCTGCTTGCCACCCCTCCTTTTGGTCCTTTTGGACCCAAATGTGAGGGTAAATGAGTGGTTCTATTCCTAGATAACTTTCAAAGCTTCTGAAACCAAGCCTTCCCAGAGATCCCAGGTCCAAGAGCATCCCAGGCTCGAGAGCCCAGATCCAAGGCTTCCCAGGCTCGAGAGCCCAGGTCCAAGAGCATCCCAGGCTGTTCTTGTTTATCAGCTCTTTCTTGCAGTCCTTACTCTATTTCCTCCAGTCTCATCGGATTTCTGGTCCCTTCTTCATCCACCCAGCTATTCAGTTACTCTCAAACCTACTTTCTGAAGCAACTACTCTAGAAAGTGCTCTGTGTTTTCCCAGCTCCAGCTTCTGGCCTTGGCAATAGTGATTGGGCTAACATGGATGATATGGGGTTCAATTACGTACCACATTATCTTGATGAACACTGATAAGCAAGTTCTGGAAAGATAGCATCTTCTGTTGGCACATGCAGTGGGATTCTTACTATCAATAAACATTTGTAAGAAGTTGAGGGACTGGGGAGATGCTTCAATTGGTAAAGTGCTTCCTGTATAAGCATGAGGACCTGAGTTTGATCCCCAGAATCCACACAAAAAGACTGTTTGTGACAACTCATGTCTGTAGTCCCAGTTCTTCAGAGACAAGAGGATCCCTGGAACTTGCTGGCCAGACAGTCTAGCCAAATCAATGAACTCTATGTTCAGTGAGAGACTGTGATTCAAAAAATAAGGTGAAGGAAGATGCCCAACATCAATCTCTGGTCTTGGGTACACGTACACACACACACACACACACACACACACACACACACACACAAACACACATACATTCACACACAGAGATATACACACAGACACAGACAGACAGACAGAAGGAAGCAGACAGACAGAGAGATAGACACACACAGAGACTATGTCTCATTTCCCATCTTTAATCTCAGGTACCACATAGGTTACCACCACTCTGAAGGAAGACTGTGGAGCTAGCCTTTATGTGCTCTGTCTTTAAATAATAAAGTTCCCTTTACACTCTTGGAATTGGATTTGATCATAGAGATTGTATAATGCAGTGGTTCCCGAAGGAGATGGGGAGAATGAACATAGCTGAAACAAGCCATCAAAAGGAACCCAGAGTATTCTCAAGCATCTGGCATTCAGGTAGGAGAAGGAGCATGGTTTACAGCCTATACTATCAGAATTACAGGGGATGAGCTAGCACACTTCAGCTGGGTGTATTCTTTCCTGAGCTACTGAGATTCTTTACAATGCTATTTCCTTCCAACTCTTTGTCCATGTGTGAAGTTTTCTCTGTTCCCAACTACTGATTTAATTGTTTTCTCTTTTCTCTTCACTTAATTCCCTAACAGTACCTTTAGTCCAACAATTTGAGTCCCACACAAATACTACAGAACAGCATGCACAAACATCTTTAATACTACATATTTACCACATGACTACATATTTGTTCCCATTTGTGCTGTCCCCTAAAGAAATCAGAACCAGATAAATTCTTCCACTCTCTCATGCCAGCTGACACACAAAAGAGCTTTCTGTATATACTTGTGAAGAAATTGTTTGTACCAGTTTTCCTGTGACTGATTGGTTTCCACAGAGTACTCAAAGGTGAGAGTCATGTGATACACCATGTCCCCATCTCCTGAAAGCTGTTGGATCACATGTAGTATACTGGCACCACTCGCCTCCATCCTATAAAACAGGAGGCTTTGGTGAACTGAAAAAGAGATATTCCTCCACAGAATTTTGCTGTGTAACTCCCCTTCAATGAGCAAGGGTGATGGGACCACTCAGAACACCTGATATGAGTCCTGAAGGATGTTAGAGATGTATGTATACTACATCTGAAAAATATAGAAGCAGAAAGCTCAAGGTAGCAGAGATGAGACTGTAAGAGCAACTAGAGTCATGTTTCCTGAGGAACCAAAGACGTGAAAGAGGGGGTCTAGAGTCACCTTCAAAGGGACCTGGCTCAAAGCACTGCTTAGGGG
Source organism: Onychomys torridus (assembly GCF_903995425.1). Lineage (NCBI taxonomy): Eukaryota > Metazoa > Chordata > Mammalia > Rodentia > Cricetidae > Onychomys > Onychomys torridus. The sequence continues at coordinate 29,843,277 of NC_050445.1, forward strand.
ATGGGGAGGTCCTGAATTTAAGAGCCTGAGTGTTGGATGCAGTCACTGGACGAAGTCATTGCTTGACTCATTGGCATATTAGAGGGTTCTAATGGAGGTTCTCAGATAAACCATTGAAGTGAGCCCTGGGGAGAAGTCTGCTCTGAAATCCTGTCATGGTTAGATATGACCAGCACCATTGTTAATAGAAGCTACACATTTTTTCCAGTCCCTTCCCCAACCCTCATTAGAGCTTGAAGTAGCAGCTAGCAGTGATGGAGAATCTGGAAAGGCTAATGGCTGTCCTGCCCCTCCTGCAGGCACCACAGAGCTGGGGAGAGGGAGACTAAGCTCTAGGTAGCCTGGGTTATTACACAAACAAACTTTGAACAGATATCTGCTCTTGTGATTAAAAGGACCAGAAATACCTTAAGACATGCCAGAGATTTGCTGACCCTAGGGCAAAGACTAGCCAACAGAGCAGATTTAAAGGGACACAGAGGAATTGAGTCCCTCTCATGCACTATAATGAACACACATAAGCAATGTAGACAGTGATGGGCAGTTGAGCAGATAGGAACATGGTAAAACATTAACTGACCTCCAGTTAAAATAATTGGAGAGGATGTAGTCCTCATGTTTTAACTTGGTCATTTGCTCTGTGAATTCTCATTATCAGTTTGGGCTTACATATCCAGAAATAGATAGTAATTTTCTCCATCCAGATTTCTGCTTGTCATTAGATACACTGTTATTTATGAGAAAGGGAATGATATGTTCACAAGCTTTTAATGCAAATCACTAGACTTTCTATAGAATATGGAGTAGCATGCTTTTCTGCTCTCTCTCTCTGTCTACACACACACACACACACACACACACACACACACACACACACATATATATATTACAAAAAGAGAGATTTCTGATTAAGTCACATATATTGTAATGGTTAATATTGTCAACTTGACAAGACATTAAGTTGCCCACAAGTCTCTGGACACACTTTGGAGGAATTTTCTAGAATAGGTTAATTGAAATGAGAATCACAACCAGAAGTGTGGACAGCATCTTGTGGCAGCAGCCAGGATATAAGGAAGTCTCAGAGAAAAGCTGTTTGCTTTTTGCCTGCTTCTCCTTGACTCCAATGGTGAGTTCACCTACCCTGATGCTGCCACCACCACTGCTACCATCACAGCCTCTGCTGCTGCTCTTGCCATCCTTGCTGATGTCAGAACTCAAGTACTTTGGCCTTCTGAGGTGGACTGGAGCCCAGTGGATTTCTAGCAAACCTTCAGGCCTTTGGTGCCAGAGTGGGGTATCCAGCCTCACAGGAAGCTGTGGGGTTCTCAGTTTCTCCAGTGTGAAACAGCCATTATTGGACCACACAGATCATATCATTGAAGTGACTCTAATAAGACCCCTTTTGATGTATACACCTATCAGTTCTGTTCCTCTAGAGAACCCTGACAAACACAGGTATGAACTAGCACGTAAATATAGGCATGAACTACTACATAAATACAGGTGCAAATCTGCACTAGCCAAACCTAAATTATGGTTTTAAATTGTGAGTCCTCTATTTCTGTAAGCGGGTGCTATACCTGGGTTCTTCCTTCTACTCCAAATGTTCATTGGTGCCTACAATCTATATTAGAAGGTCGGTGAGATGGCTTGGTGGGAAACAGCACTTGCTGCTAAGCCTGAGCTCAATCCCCAGGACGCACATGGTGCAGTGGTTCTCAGCCTTCCTAACACTGTGACCCTTTAACACACTTCCTCATGTTGTGGGACCTCCAACCATAAAAGTATTTCATTACTACTTCATAACTGTAACTTTGCTACTGTTATGAATTATCGTGCAAATATCTGATATGTAGATGATCTTAGGTGGACATGTGAAAGGGTCATTCCACCCCCAAAGGGGTCACAACTCACAGGTAGAGAACTGCTGACATGGTGGAAAGAAAGAACTGATTCTGGCAAGTTGTTCTCTGACCCCATGCCCCATCTCCTCCTCACACATAAGATCTACCTTAGAACTTTGTTCAAATGCAGATTCCCAGGCTTTGTCCTCAGCCCTTCCAGCTTAATCACTGTTCACTCTAACCCCGTTTCCCCCATACTTACAAGGAACTTTACCAGATATTAACCTGCTAACACTTCTCTCATGCAGGAAGCAGATGCATTAGTCCTAATTATCTGTCTCTGGCTTATTAGACGAATACGTACTTGTCTACTTAGTGTCTCCTTTTCCTCAGGTGACAGGAGCAAAGGGCCTGATAACCTGTCGGTTCACACTGGTTCCCCCACCAGAAGCATCACATCGATCAATAAAACGCTGAGGTTTATTCACTAAATGCTTTCCAAAGCAAAGATCACACAGGAGATTAGACACAAGTCGGCTTCCCACGCAGCAGCTGTAAAACCTTGGGGTTTAAAAATCTAAGCCATCCTATTCCATTTAATTGGAATTTAGGAAGATTTTTAAGCAGATAAGGTAATTTCTTCACACACTCAGAGATAATCAGAAACAGATGTGACCAGAATAGTTAAAATCAGGAGGGCAGAACCCCTTCTAGTTTAAGGGTTTAAATCACAGGCTCCTGGCTAAGACTTTTAAGGTCCTATTCTTTCAAGATTCTGTCGCTTGTTTTTTTTTTTTTTTTTTTTTGGTTAAATTTCTTCTTGGCTTTAGCCCATCATTCCAGCCTGTTGTGAACATTTGGAGCCTTGACTTTTCTCTTCTATCTGATCAGCCATAATCACCCCTCCCAACTTTGATTCAGCTGTAGTTTGATTCATAGACTCATAGAAAGGTTCAAGCTGGTGATAAAAACCAGGACTGAGACAAGCCATAACTTTGTGACAAAAAATAAAACCCATTCTACAGATGGTACAGACGCTGTCTCACTTGCACATGGAACATCAGAATATACTGTAATTGCATAGAAAGAGAGGGCAGATGGGTTGCAGGGATATTCCCTGTGAATGGAGACCTGGAGTAGGTATGGGTTAGGGTCAGCGTTGTGGGGGAGGGAACAACAGAAAGGTAGCAAGATGGGACTGGATGAATAGCCCGTGAAGGATCACAAAATGCTCACAGACACCATGAACAGTGATGTCAAGCTGCCTTTTTTTCTTTTTAAGCAATGAACACACACCCATCATTGAGTATACAGTATTGTTTTCATCTGTACCACTCCTTCTAGCAGAGAACTTGTGGCTACTGGTGTGAACTTTGAGACCAAATTAGATTTGAATCTTGACTTCAGGATTTACTAGGTGTGGTCTTGGGAAAGCTTTGTATACACTTAGAAGATCCATATTTGAAAATGATGATGGTACCAGCATCCCTTGAAGGCTTGGGGGAAATATAGGGAACTGTAGCTAATATAAGAGATAAGTCTCGAGTTTCAGTGGTTCGATACACTGAATGTTTGCTTCATACTTACAACAGGCCAAGTGGGTGTTGGATGGGCTATTATCATGTGAAATTTTGGAGTCTTGTGTTCCTTCCATTTTATTATTGTGTCAGCTGCTAGGTATAGAAAAGTCTCTTGGGGGGAGGGTTACATGCTGCAAAAGAAGTAATTATATTCTTCGTGTGTGTGTGTGTGTGTGTGTGTGTGTGTGTGTGTGTGTGTGTGTGTGAGAGAGAGAGAGAGAGAGAGAGAGAGAGAGAGAGAGAGAGAGATTAATTTTTTTAAACTACCTAGACCCAGTCACATGATGTTTCTCAGTGAAAGTAAGGTTGGAAAATAGAGTCCATGAAGAAATCAATTTGCTGACTTCTGCAGCTGTTGTGACATAAGACATTAATTCTCTGATTGGTGTCTGGCTTATAGTCAGTGATCAGAAATGATAGTGATGACTGTGGCCTTTGTGGCACTGGTGCTGGAAGCTGCTGCCTGTCTTCCCAGGTGGGTATGTCTCAGATGACTTCATCTTTTGCTTTTTAGGGGTCCTGCCTACCATATGTCCCTGGATTTCTATTGATTGGGGTTTGCTCTGTCACTATGGGGGGCTTCCAGATTTTCTGTGGTGCCAAAGCCAGCATCTCCACTGAACTTTAGAAGTCATCATAAGCCAAGAAGAGGCTGTATGTGTCTCTGCTGTTCTCTGGAATCCCAGAAGGCTCTGCACAACAAACTTCTGCCCCAGTGTGTTCTGCATGTCTCTTCATTAAGGCTAATGGATCCTTCACAGAAACTTTTGCAGGAAAGCCTATGACATAAAAGCTTGCCTCTGTGTAATCATCTACTCAGTGTTTGCAAGCAACAGAATGATGCCCCTACCCTTCTAGCCCCAAGCCCATAAACATAGTATGATTAAAGTGTTTGAGAGGAAAATGGGTACAGAGTTTCTGAATGTGGTACTACAGATTTTTATTTCCTATCTTGATAAAATAGTTGCAATTCCCCATTTTATTTCTGATCTTGATAGAATATTTGCTATTCTCCAGCTAACTGAATTTGACAGCCTTGTGCCGAATACACTTGGGTAAGTGTGATATTGGTATCAAGGAGGCCACCTGAATGAGGGGTTTTGCTTTTGCAGTTTATGTAGTGGATATAATAAACAAGAAAAAATGGACCATGCTTCTGTTATCAAGATAGGATCAAGGAGATCTGGACTTGAAGCCCAGCTCCAAGTCTTACTAGCCTTGTGACTACAGGCAAGTTATATATCCACTATTTTTGGTATCAGTATTACTTGCTCTTCCCATTGCTGGGAAAAGATACCAGACAAAAACTGCTATGGAATAGAATGTTTGTTTAACTATGTAAAGATGTGCTGCATTTGCTGTGCTGCATTTGTTCAACTATGTAAAGATGTGCTGCATTTGCTTGTGCTGCATTTGTTTAACTATGAAAAGGTGTGTTGCTGTTTCACCTTGCCTGCCCAAGGCACCTGATTGATATAATAAAAAGCTGAATGGACAATAGCTAGGCAGAGGAGTGATAGGCAGGGCTGGTGGGCAGAGAGAAAAGGGGAGCCAGCCAGCTAGGGGACAAGCCAGCCAGGGGGCCAGACAGACAGACATGGAGGAAGCAGGAAAGCAGGATGGACAGTACATAGATGAGGTAAATGAGCCTCGGGGAAGCATATAGATAAACAGAAAGGGGTTAATTTAAGCTTAAAAAAGCTAGCTAGAAACAAGCCTAAGCTAAGGCTGAGCATTGTGATTAATAATAACTCTCTGTGTCATGATGTGGGGGCTGCTGGCCCCATAAAGCCTGCTACAAACAACAACTTACAGGGTTTATTTTGGCTCATGGTTTGAGAGGGCAGTGTTCCTGATTGTAGGGAAAATATGGTTCATGGTGACAGAAGCAGGTGTTTGGGATTCCTCAGATCTCGGTGGATCAGGATGCAGAGAAAGAGCAATGCTAGCACTAATCTGACCTTCTTTCCCTGTTTAATTCAGCCCAAGACCCTAGCCAAACAGATCACACACATTCAGGTTGAGTCTTTCTTCCTCAGTCAAGGCTCCCTGGAAAGTCCCCAAAGACATGCTCAGATGTGTCTCCTAGGTAACTCCCAAATCACCACGTCAGTTGGCAGTGAAGATTAACCTTCACAGTACCTGTGTTTTAGTGAGTTGATACCCTCACACTTGGATGACTGTTTTTGCACAGTATCTGGTAACAATAAAAAGCGGTTACTTTTGTTACACATGTACATGTGCCCACACAAACACAATTTTCTTCTCTGTGATACTAAGGATATACATGAACCTTCTCCTCCAAAGCTGGGAGTCCTTTCTGGATCAGTGGATACCAAGAAGTGGATTTTGAAATCATCACCTGAGATAGTCTAACTATATTTTCTAGAACCTTCTTGGAAGAACATATTCACTGTATTTCTCTTGCATATATACAAAGGTTGTATGACAAACAGTGAATGTTACCTACCTCTAAAGAACCCGAGAGCTTCAGAAGATAGATGTTGGAAGGGTAAGGGGTATTGATGAGAGGGAGGCTTCCCAGGAAAACCCTAATTAAGGCTAAGGTAAAGATTCCCTAGCTATCCATACCTCAATCTACCTACTGTTTTTCTTGGTGTTTGCAGAGAAGGGAGCCTCCACTTCACTTCAAAGAGTCCTCTGAGGATTTGACAATTGTGACTTTTATCCCCAAAACAAGCGTGCCTTGTTTGCAGTTAATTCCAGTGGATTCAAGGCCCTCCTGTGGCCCATCTGTGGATTGCAGGTTAAAATGCTCTTTCCATATATTTGGTTTTATGTTAATAGAATCCAGAGGCAGTAGCAAGAAATGGCTCCATCTAACTGAATTTAAAAGCCTTGTGCAGACTGCATTTGACAAGTGTGATTGGCACCAAGGAGGCCAGTTAGATCCTTCCAGAGACAAAGACCCTGACTTGAGACAATAGCGATAGAGAAAAGAGGGATTTCATTCAGGTTTGTAAAAGAGGACTTACCCCTAGGTGTTGGCTGGTGGTGACAAGGAAGGTTCCTAGTTATCCTAGTGTCCTGGCTGGTTTTGTGCATCAACTTGACACAAGCTAGAGTCATCAGAGAGGAAGGAGCCTCAGTTGAGGAAGTGCCTCCATGAGCAGTAAAGTAATTTCTCATTTAGTGATCAAGGGGGGAGGGCCCAGCCCATGGTGGGTGGTGTCATTCCTGGACTGTAGGTCCCAGGTTCTGTAAGAAGGTGGGCTGAGCAAGCTGGGGGAAGCAAACCAACACACAGCTCTGCTCCACGGCCTCTGCATCAGCTCCTTCCTCCAGGATGCTGCCCTGTTTGAGTTCCTGTCCTGACTTCTTCAGTGATGAACAGCAATGCTGAAGTGTAAGTCAAATAAACCCTTTCTTCCCCGAATTGCTTTTTGGTCATGGTGTGTTATTGCAGTAATAGAAACCCTCACTAAGACACCTAGTTTCCCAATTTAGATGATAGGCTGCTGCCATACACTGTTAAGTAGACAGACTTTCTTTATCTTTTTCATTTCCTTCCTTCTTTCCTTCCTTCCTTCCTTCCTTCCTTCCTTCCTTCCTTCCTTCCTTCCCTCCTTTCTTTTTCTTTTTGTTGTTGTTGTGTAGCCCTGCTATCTTGGAGCTCACTATGTAGTCTAGGCTGGCTTCAAACTTAGAGATCTTCCTGCCTCAGCCTTCCAAGTGCCAGGATCAAAGGCATGTGCCATCATGCCCAGGTAATAGTAGACAAACTCTTCGTTTTCTATTTTTTTATTTTATTTATTAACTTTTTTTCATTTATTTTACATACCTACCACAGTTTCCCCTCCCTCCATCCTCCACTCCCACCCCCAGTTTACCCAGGAGATCTTTTCTATTTCCCCTTCTCAGGGAAAACGATGAATCTCTCTTTTGCACCCTCCTTGTTACCTAACCTCTCTGGAGCTGTGTATTTGTAGGTTGGTTATCCTATACTTTACCCCTAATATCCACTTATTAATGAGTATATACCATATTTGTCTTTCTTAGTCTGGGTTACCTCACTCAGAATGATTTTTTCTATTTCCATACGTTTGCCTGCAAATTTCATGAGGTCATTGTTTTTTATAGTCAAGTAATACTCCATTGTGTAAATATACCACATTTTTCCTTATCTATTCTTTGGTTGAGGGGCATCTAGGTTGTTTCCAGGTTCTGGCTATTATGAATAATGCTGCTATGAGCATAGTTGGGAAAGTGTCCTTGTGGTATGATTGAGTATCCTTTGGGTATATGCCCAAGATTGGTATAGCTGGTTCTTGAGGTAGATTGATTCCCAATTTTCTGACAAACTGCCAAATTGATTTATAAAGTGGCTGTACAAGTTTGAACTCCCACCAGCAGTGGAGGAGTGTTCTCCTTACTCCACATCCTTTCCATCATAAGCTATCATCAGTGTTTTTTTTTTTAAATTATTATTATATTTGTGTTTTAATTTTACACATCAGCCATGGGTTCCCCTGTCCTCCCCCTCCCCCCACCCCCACTTTCCCCCCATCCCCTCCCCTCCATTCCCATCTCCTCCAGGTACAAGACTCCCCTGGGGATTCATTTAAACCTGGTGGATTCAGTACAGGCAGGTCCAGTCCCCTCCTTCCAGGCTGAGCAAAGTGTCCCTGTGTAAGCCCAAGGTTCCAAACAGCCAGCTCATGCACTAAGGACAGGTCCCAGTCCCACAGCCTGAATGCCTCCCAAGCAGTTCAAGCTATTCAATTATCTCACTTATCCAGAGGGCCTGATCCAGCTGGGGGCTCCACAGCCTTTGGTTCATAATTCATGTGCTTCCATTTGTTTGGCTATTTGTCCCTGTGCTTTTTCCAATCTTGGTCTCAACAATTCACACTCTTACAGTCCCTCCTCTTTCTCGACAGTTGGATACCTGGAGCTCCACCTGGGGCCTGGCTGAGGATCTCTGCATCCACTTCCATCAGTTATTGGATGAGAGTTCCAGCACGACAGTTAGGGTGCTTGGCCATCTGATCACCAGACTAGGTCAGATCAGGATTTCTCTCGACCATTGCCAGCAGTCTACAGAGGATGTATCATTGTGGATTTCAGGGGACCTCTCCAGCACTCTGCCTATTCCTGTTCTCATGTGGTCTTCATTTATCATGGTCTGTTATTCCTTGTTCTCCCTTTCTGTTCTTGATCCAGCTGGGATCTCCTGCTCCCCTAAGCTTTCTTTCCCTCAAACCTTGCCCTTCATTACTCCCACTCTCGTCCAGGTTGTTCATGTAGATCTCATCCATATCTCTGTCATTGGGTGATCCCTGGGTCTTTCCTGGGGTCCCGTTTTCTAGGTAGCCTCCCTGGAGTTGTGTAGCAGTCTAGTCATCTTTGTTTTACATCTAGTATCCTCCTATGAGTGAGTACATGCCATGTTTGTCCTTCTGAGTCTGGGTTTCCTCACTCAGGATGATTTTTTCTAGATCCATCCATTTGCCTGCAAACCTCATGATGTCATTGTTTTTCTCTGCTGAGTAGTACTCCATTGTGTATATGTAGCATATTTTCTTTATCCATTCTTCAGTTGAAGGGCATCTAGGTTGTTTCCAGGTTCTGGCTATTACAAAGAAAGATGATACCAACATAGCTGAGCAAATGCCCTGGTGGTATGATTGAGCATTCCTTGGATATATGCACAAGGGTGCTACAGCTGGGTCTTGGGGGAGATGGATTCCCAATTTTCTAAGGAAGTGCCATATTGATTTCCAAAGTGGCTGTGTAAGCTTGCATTCCCACCAGCAGTAGAGGAGAGTTCCCCTTGCTCCATATCCTCTCCAGCATAAGCTGTCTTCTGTGCTTTTGATCTTAGCCATTCTGGCAGGTGTAAGGTGGTATATGATTCGGTATTCTTCTCCCTATTATTCTCTATCCCTATTATTCGTAGGTTTGGTCTTTTCATGGTGTCCCAAATTTCTTGGACATTTTGGGTCATGACTTTGTTGGTTTTAGTGTTTTCTTTGACTTATGAATCTATTTCTTCTACCGTATCTTCAACACCAGAGATCCTCTTTTCCATCTCTTGCATTCTGTTGGTTATACTTGCTTCTAAAGTTCCTGTTTGTTTACTCAGATTTTGTATGTCCAGCATTCCTTCTGCTAGTGTCTTCTTCATTTTTTCTATTTCCCTCTTCAGGTCTTGGACTGTTTCCCTTGCTTTTTCATGATTTTCTTCCAGGGACTTATTGTTTTCTTCTGCTTTAATTGTCCTTTCCTCTAGTTTTTTTTATCGCGTTCTTCTCATTTTTTGTTTGTCTGTTCCTCTACTTTATTTTTGATTTCTTCTATATAAGGCTCTAGCCTCTCCATGATGTTACTTATAAGGTTGTTTTCTTCTTCTTCTTCTTCTTCTTCTTCTTCTTCTTCTTCTTCTTCTTCTTCTTCCATTCCGTGATGTTCAGGTCTAGCTGTTGGAGAAGGACTAGGTTCTGGTGATGCTGTATTGCTCTTTATTTTGTTGTATGTACTTCTGCCTTGGCGTCTGCCCATCTCCTTGTGGATTCGTTCTTGGTCTTATCAGTGTACTTGGTCCAGACAAAGCTGACAGATTTAGGGAGCCTCTCTCTGGTCCAGATGGAAGCTCTGGGCCAGATGGGAGCTCTGCTCCAGATGAGAGTGCTGGCCAGATAGGAGCTGAGGAGCTGGACTCTGAGTCTCAGGAAGTCCCTGGGGTCTCCTTATCTTGTCCAGATAGGAGCTCCTCTTGTCCAGATGGGAGTTCAGGGACAGGATGGAAGCTCTGGTCCAGATATGAGTTCTGGGGCAGATGGTAGCTGTGGGCTCTCTGGTCCAGATGGGAGTTCTGGGACGGATGGGAGCTGGGGGCTGGTCTCTGAGTCTCAGGAAGTGGCTGGGGTTTTGGGCAAATGGGTGTGGGGGCAGGGTGTGGAGACTGCAGGATCTGCCTGCAGTCTTGGAAAAGGGGAGCCTTCCCGCAGGGCCCGCCAAATGGCCGGAAACTGGGGCCAACTTGGGCAGGTCCTCCTGGGATGGCTGGTGCCCAGGGATGGGACTCAGGGGCAGTTGCCTCTCTGACTATAACCCCAAGCACTCACCTTTGGTCCAGATGGGAGTTCTGTGGCGTATGGGAGCCTCATCAGTGTTTTTGATCTTAGCAATTCTGACAGGTGTAAGATGGTATCTCAGAGTCATTTTGATTTGCATTTCCCTGATAGCTAAGGATGTTGAAAAATTCTTTAAGGGTCTTTAGGCCATTTGAGATTCTTCTGCTAAGAATTATCTGTTTATATCTGTATAACATTTTTAATTGGATTATTTGGTGTTTTGATGCCTAGTTTTTCGAGTTCTTTCTCTATTTTGGAGATTAGCCCTCTGTCAGATGTGGGGTTGGTGAAGATATTTTTTTCATCCTGTAGCCTGATATTTGGTCTTACTGACAGTGTTCCTTACCTTACAGAAGCTTTTTGGTTTCAGAAGGTCCCATTTATTAATTGTTGCTCTCAATGTCTATGCCACTGGTGTTATATTCAGGAAGTAGTCTCCTGTGCCAATGTGTTCAAGGCTACTTCCCACTTTCTCTTCTATCAGGGTCAGTGTAATCAGATTTATGTTGAGGTCTTTGATCTACTTGGACTTTAGTTTTGTGCATGGCAATAGATATGGATATATTTGCAATCTTCCACATGTAGACATCCAGTTATGCCAGCACCATTTGTTGCAGATGCTTTCTTTTTCCATTGTATATTTTTGGCTTCTTTGTCAAATATCAGGTATTCATAGGTGTGTGGATTTATGTCAGGGTCTTCTATTTGATTCCACTGATTGATGTGTTTGTTTTTATGCCAATACAAAGCTGGTTTTTTTAAAAAAAAAATTATTTATTATATATACAGCATATATGACCAGAAGAGGGCACCAGACCTTATTACAGATGGTTGTGAGCCACCATGTGGTTGCTGGGAATTGAACTCAGGACCCCTGGAAGAGCAGTTAGTGCTCTTAACCTCTGAGCCATCTCTCCAGCCCCACAAAGCTGTTTTTATTATTGTAGCTCTATAGTGGAGCATCAAATGAAGGACGGTGATACCTCTGGAAGTTTCTTTACTGTACAGGATTGTTTTAGCTATCCTGGATTTTTCGTTTTTCCATATGAAGTTGAGTATTATTGTTTCCAGGTCTCTGAAGAATTGTGTTGGAAATTTGATGGAGATTGCATTGAATCTGTGGGTTGCTTTTGGTAGGATTGCCATTTTTATTGTGTTAATCCAACCTATCCATGAGCATGGAAGATCTTTCTATTTTCTGTCTCTTCTTCAATTTCTTTCTTTAAAGACTTAAAGTTCTTGTCATACAAGTCTTTCACTTATTTGGTTAGAGCTACTCCAAAATATTTTATGTTATTTGTAGCTATTGTAAATGGTGATGTTTCTCTGACTTCTTTCTCAGCCCATTTATCATTTGTATATAGGAGGGCTACTGATTTTTTTTAGTTAATCTTGTATCTTGTCACATTACTGAATGTATTTATCAGCTGTAAGAGTTCCCTGGTGGAATTTTTGGGGTCACTTAGTATACTATCATGTCAACTGTGAATAATGATAAATGCATAAAATATGTGTAATGTGAGTGGACATGGAGCTATGGACAGCATTCTGAGACATGCTGGGCAGTTAGTTTCCCAAATCACAGGCAATTCTCTATAATTCTTCTTCAGTCCAGTTCACTTTGCTCGACTTTTCTTAGTTTATTTGAGAAGGAATGTGTTATTGTGATAAAAAAAAAGGAGAAAGTAGAATTATTTGCCACAAATATAAAATAATCCAGAAACCAACAACCAATGAGAAAACTTAACCCACATTGGCATTCTGCCTGCTATGAAAAAGAAGCCTCTCTCCCCATTCTCTGCCTCAGAAAAGGCTGATTAGCAAACACATTAGACAGGTGTTACAGTAACTCCAATGCAAACCTGCGAGTTTCTCTGTTTAACTCAGAAGAACTGAAAGGTCATTGTAAGAGAATGGGGCTTCCTTACTGTATAATTCATATTTTATGTACTGCTGAGGCAGGACTCAGAGCTAAAGGAACCATATTATGCATTATGGGGTTTCTGACTGAGATCTTGTACCACCTAAAATTATCCCATCTGCCATCAGGACTATGAGTCCCTTCCACTGAGGACATGAGAGAAGATGGAGCCTGGCATCTAAAATAAGGATGTCGTCAGATAGAATGGTCAGGGTCAGAAGCTACAGAGATGTCAGGTCAAGTCAGAACCAAAAAGTACTCCCTAGATTTGGTGATCAAAGGCAATTTGTATCTTTGCTAACGTGGATTTAATCACATGGTGAGAGGACAGATAGGCTATTGCAAGTTGAATAATAAATGGGAGGTGATACTAGAAGAGAAACACTGAACTTGGTTGTGAAGGAAAGAATAGAGATAACAGATTTCAGGGGATGGCTGTTTCCTTTTGTAAAACATCTTAATGAGTTTTTAGATCAGGAAGAAGGGTGCTTGGCTGTGAGTACAAGAAGGAGAAGGACCATGGTCGAAGTTTGTAGAAAGGAAAGAGGTTTTCAAATGAAGAGCCTAGGTAAAGAGGCTAACCCAGACTAAGGTAGGTAGTTAACTTTTCTTCATTTTGGAAGTAGGCAGCAAAGGTACATGGGAACCCAGGTGATTGCCTGAGTATAGGAGTGCAAAGCTGAAGGAGTCTATGTCTGGAGCCTAATTGTTCTCAGTCGAGTTGTGGGTGAGGTTACTTCTGAGGTCAAAGGAAAAAGTGACTCAATAAATGTGACCCATTGTTTCTCAGGGGAAAGAGTATATTAGTTCTCTCTAGAGAAACAAAATCAATACAATATATCTGTATCTATATCTCTCTATTGATCTCTCCATATCTGTATCTACATTTGTCTGTATCTACATCCATATTTATATTTATATCTATATGAGAGAGAGAATGAATTTGTAAAGACTCAGCTCACCCAGTGATGGGGACTGGCAAGCCCTCTGTAGGGTAGGCTGGAGGTCCAGGGCAAGGCTGGTGGTCATGGGTCATGGGTCTGGGACAGAAGTTCCTCTTCTTTCTAGGGACCTCACTCTTTTCTCAATTAGGAAATCTCAACTGATTGGATAATTCCCACCCACATTATCAAGGGTACTCTGCTTAATCTCATCTAAAAAATAGCAGCAATATTGAGTCCAGTGTTTTCTCTAAGTATTTTGTTATCTTGGCCTAGCCAAATTGATATATAAAATTATCAATCACAAAGAGTATTATATAAGATAACCTTATATAATCAATAGAAAAGATAGGAGACAATGTAGATAAGGGCAGGGCTATAGAGTGTGGAGAGAACTTTCTGGATTCTAGGAGGTTCTGAATCTCAGTAGGTGCTCTCTATCCACAGGGTTTCTAATGGATCCTGAACTGGTGAAGCAGCATGGAAGAAGCATGGCATAGGAGCCCATCCTAGCTTCAGGAAGAACTGTTATTTGAGCATAGATGGATAAAGCCTATGTAAGTTAACCTTTAAGATTCAGGGCTTGAAGCTCTGGTCAACTGAATAGCTGGATGGATGCTCTCCTGCCCATTGGCCATCAGAATGCAGATGCTCTGAAGATTAAAAAAATGTGAACTTTTATATTTTCCCCTTCCTCTATTTTTAACTTTAGTCAAAGACATACATTTATCTCACCAAGATCAATCCAATTATTTACTTCTTTCTAAGGCTACCTTTTGTCAGTGTAATAAAAATTCTAGTTAAGTATCTTTCCTTCACTCAGAAAAGCCCAAGGTCTTTCCAACCTGTCCTTGGCAAGAATCCTTGGAGAGTAGACTGGGCCATACCTAGTGATAAGCCACCCACTTTGGGTTGAGGGTGGATCTATTCTAGTCGTGGCCTTTGTGATCTGGACAAAGGAATTGAGTATATGCCTGTCAAATTGTCAGGCAATACTAAATTTGGCGGGCCAGCTGAATTCTAGCAGAAAATCATGCAAAATAAGGGTTAGCAATTGGTGAAAAATTGGCCTACAGGAAAAAGAATTGGAGAAAATTCAGTAAGAATCACATGGCTATAGAATTCTAACTTGAGGACTGCAAAATGACCTTGAAGAGCAGGAACCAATGGTTGTCAGCTAGGAAATAGAGGGTTAAGCTGGTCAGGGTGGCTCACAGCTATAATTCCAGCATTCCCAAGGGGAAATGTAGGGGGATCACCAAGAGTGGAGGGCAGCCTGGGCTACATAATGAATTCTGGGTCAGCCTGGTATACAGAACAAGATCCTATCATGAAAATCAAACAGACAAAAAGAAATGCAAAAAGAAAAACATACAGGAGAGTGGTAGTGCACGCGCGTGCACACGCGTGCGCGTATACACACACACACACACACACACACACACACACACACACACACACACACACCTGTCATAGCAGAGGGTCTTTGAAAAGACTTTTATGCTGTTTTATAAGAATTAGAGATAAAAGGACCACATTTTGTCTATTACTGAACTTTCAAGGGCAATTGTGCATGGTCAGTAAATTTTGGTTGAAAAATAACAATACAAAGAAACCCAACATATTTTCAGCATACCAGTGTCTGTGGGTGCTCAAACCCCTGTTCTGTCTGTGGCTGGTTGAATCTGTGGGCACAGAATCTGCAGTTCTGAAGGGATGGCTACATTGTGGTAATTATCTTTTCCCACCTCAGATGCTTATCTCTATACACAGCCTAATCCAGCAACTCTATTAAAACTGTAAAGAGTAGAAAGTTAAGAGTTTTTCAAGACTTTGACCAGCTCACAACTTAGGGAGAAAAATTATTTGTGTCTGTCTGGGCTTTGAGAATATCAAGTATACAATGGCTTTGTTTAAAGCCACATCCTAGTAAGCTAGAAGTCAGCTGAAATACTAAGATAGTTTTATGTGTCTTTTTACCCAACAGCACCCCTTCCTTTCTGAACCTGTGAGACTGATCTCATTCACAGTGTAGGACTTTGTATTCCATTTTTTTTTTGAAGTCCAAGCAAAGTTGCTTTGAATTTGACATTGACTGTGATCACAGTAGCAATCCTTTTAGGTTTGGGGTCATGGGGAAAATGTGTATGAATATATTTTCTGTTTTCATCTTTGACAATGATGCTGAAGAGATTGGGGCTAGAATGAAGCTTCCGTGGTAACCACTCTGTCCAGATTGGCCCAGATTCACTCATAAAATCTGAGTACCAATTGTAAGCTGCAAACACATATCAAAGCACTACCAATACCCTCCATTTCACCATGTTTCCATCGAGTTATTATAGATGACATTTTCATTTTCCCCCTAAAATATGACAACACTACAAGGTTATCTATGACACAACTTCTCAGCATGCACACATTGGCTTTGTTGCCAGTGGCCTTCTCTGCAAATTCTCAATTTCCCTCCTTGCCTCCCACTTTAAAAGGGAGCTATTTTCTAATAAGCTTTCTCATAAGTGATTTCATAACTGTACAAATAGCAGAGTGCACTTTACATAAGGCTGCAAGGGATAGCCCATGACATACCTAGGCTAGACTGTGTTATCTGTTATTTGTAGGCTGCAGACCTGGACTGAACTAATAAATACTGTACTGTGGCCACTATGGCAACAAGGTAGATATTTATATGGCTACATAAAACATACAGTGAAAAGTTCAGCAATAGCAATTTTCAGCTCCTTAAAAATTCTTGTGACTACTGTCATATATGAGGTTCATCATTTCTAAAGACTATTAATGGTATTGACCAAAAATCTAAGATAAGCTATAGCCTGACATGAACACTGAGCTGACATTCCATGATGGGGATGCCCTTGGATGACTGTCTCCAATCTTATTTACCCACTTCAGGATTCCTTTGACAACACAGTGGAAGCTCTCAGTACCCACAGGTAAAGAGACGCAAAATTTGACCATAAGCTTTCTGAGGCTGGCCTTACATGGTAGGCCTCTAAACATGGTAGAGTCATTTTGAGTTCTTCAGGTATGAGTTATGTAAGTGGTTTGAGTTGTCAGTCAGACTACTATTGTTCTGATTATTGCTTGATCATGTAGGAGGCAAAAATGACTCCCTGAACATCTTCATTTATAAAAGGCTACCTAAGGGAGAAGCTGCCTTTCTTGTCTCATGAAGCTTCCTCCCTTTCTCTAGGGAACTTGTAGAGTCTTCCTGAAGATTATTCACAGCTTCTGCTTCTGAATACATGGGGCCCCTGAATCCATGGTGCCAAGAAGCCAATGATAGGGTCCCAGGATGCTAACGACCATCCAGATTGAACAATCCAGGCTCAGAGAAGGTCACAGGCAGACTTGTTCCTTCCCTGATAATTTCTTAAGTTGTTCTCCAGAGTAGAAGTGGCAAACTGTAATGAACTAGGAACTATCCTTAAGGCAGAAGGGATCTTTCTCTGCTTCCTTTTACCCCTGTTCCCAATGCCAGCATTGGATTTGGTGGAAGACATTCATGTTCTTGTTTTCTTGGTGTGTCCTACATGATGAGTTCCATCAAACATCTTACATTTTAGAGAACCATGTCAGGCTTAGGCCTTTCTGTCTAACTCTGGGATTCCAAAAGTTGTTTTAGGAAGGGGCCAGTTACAAACTCACTTCAGAAAAGCATGTCAAAGTTTGGGATTCTAAGAAGTAGCTTGTTGATAAAGAGGTCAAAATGCCTCCTTTTAGAGCAAGGAAATTGAACCCAGAAAGATTCTGTGCACTGGTACCCAGTCAATAATGAATAGAGACATCCCCTGAGCCTAGGGATTTGCAACCCTGGCCCCCTTCACTGTAACAAACTATTGCTTCTTTTACCAACAAGTTGTACTTTCTCTGTCAGCTTTTATTTCTGCCTTTTCTAACTTAAGTTTTTCCTTATCAGACAATAGTGAAATAAAATAGAGTTTGAATAATTCTGGCTTCTGCTAATATCATGCACATCCTCTAAGAGTGGGAATATATAAGGTGATAAATTTAGACATAGACGTTAGTCATAGAACAGCAGTGTGGAGGCAGCGCAGTGCAGTGCAGGTGTGACACAGAAAGACTAGAGAGGTCACAGTTGACCACAGGTGGAGGGAATGCAGCTGTGAAGCATTAGTGCTAAAAAGCCCAAATGATAGCGGAATGTATTTATAGAAGGATGACATACAAAGCTCAGGAAGAAAGCATTAGGCTTCAATCTATATTAGTCAGATCTCCATTAAATATGATGCTCAGTTTGTCATAGTTTGAAAAGAGAGCTCCCAGAAAGAAGAAACAAAACAATAGGAAATAACAACTTAGAGCAAAAGTTGAGGAATTTGGGCTGTTGATGGCAATCATTTTCACATGTTCACCCACTGTCTGGTTGATTGAACAGACAGGATGGAAGTCAGGTAAAGGGTAGGGGACTCAGCCAGAAATGTGCCAACCTGCTGGCCTCTCAGCACAGGATTTTAAAATGCAGTCTTGTCGCCTACCTTCAAGTCACTTACCTTCAGGTCATGGTGAAGACCTTGGCGTGGGGTTCTTCTCTGTGGAGACCTGGAGACCTGGAGACTCCATTAAGGATGTCTACTTCCAAGGAGTTCTTTGAACATAGCTTATCTTGTCCATATGTCATTTATCAGGACTTCAAGGGCAGTCGCAGCTCACCACATGCTAACCTCTACAGTCTTTGGCTTCCACCTGGCTTCTGAAATGTTCCCAACCTGTTGGTCTCCAAGCACAGGATTGTAGAAGGCTATTTTTACATATATGTGAAATATTTTCTTATTCAGTCTTTAAAACCCACAAATGCCTAAGGCATGGCAATCTTACCCCTTTCTTCCATTGCTTTAAGAGTCAGAACTTGGATATTGCTCTATAGGGCCATATTTTTGTCATCTCTAAGGCTTAAGTCCAGGTTGTTTGTGATGTTTTGCTATAAAACAAACAATGTTATAATGAATACCCTTGTATAATTATCTGTATATGAATATAGCTATAGAAAAATTCCCAGAAAGAAAATTTCTGCCAGTGTCTTTAAATTTTTGATACTGTCAAATTGTACTCTAAAGAGCCTCTACCGATTTACCTATACACTGCTAATGCCAGAGGGCTTCTTTGAGACAAGACCCTAAGAAAGGAGAGAGGATGCCAGGCAAGTCACGAGGAGGAACTAGAAATGCTCTTTGTCTTCCATACGCCCATGAAGCCTTGTTGCTGCTATTCTGGGGGTCCTTGGGTACTCCAGTGAAGAGGACAGAACAGTTGTGCTTTGCTCAGAGGGAACATCTGTCAGAATCTGGGCTTATTTTGGCCACTCACTAACATGTTGCAGCATTTGTAGGAGACTGTTGGCTTCCCTCAGAAATGACCATTAGTTGCTGACTTTTTGGGTCATCTCTCAGCTCTCATTGTTTCCTGGAAAACTATGGGATGTAAATCACCAAGCTAGAGTCACATGCTATGTTTCTTGGGAAAGTATATGGGTTAAAACGTGATTTTCATTTTATTGTTAATGTTTGAATTTTTATTACACAGAAATTTCAAGCATATAAAAGATAGAGAAATAGTATGAGATGATCCAATGCCTTATCTACCCATCTTCCATCATTCCTAACTCATGACCTGTATTCTTCATCTATACCCTACTAATCACCCACCTCCTGAGTTGTATTGAGGCAAATCCAATACTCTTATAATTTCACCCATAACTTAATGTCTCAAACCTATTATAAGTGTCTATTTTTAAAACATCTGTTCTTTAAAACAATAACATATTCACATTGCCATTACTATACTTAACTAATTTTAGAGTACTCAATCCAGTGAGTGCTCCAATTTCTAATCATCTCACACAACTTTTAACCAGGCTTTTTAAACAACAGAAAAACTAATATTCAGGGTCAGAAGAATTGCATTCACGTCCCAACTGTCATACTTTTCTCCTTGGGTGACTTTAGTTAATTCACTGTCTTCCCTTTGCCTCTGCTTATTAGAATTGTAGGGCTTTCTAAAGCCAATTCATCTAAATACTTTGAGATGCTGCTGCTGAGAAGAACAGCAAAAGCCCTGTTGCAATAACAGAAACCAGTGTCAACTTTTATATAACTTCTATCTATTACTGACCAGATCAATAATTGTCCACTGGATTCAATAAAGGTTACAAAAATCTGTCTACTTTCATCCCTGTGAAAGAGACAAGTTAGGGTCAGAAGATCGTTATTGTCTGTTTTCAGTAGATAAGTGCTTTTCAAAATGAAGTAGATATAGGGGCTTCTTTGAATTTAAGACCCATAATTTCTTTCTTGCCGTGCTGAGGATAAAGCCCAGGTCCCTGACTATTGTGTGTACACTAGGCAAGCACTCTGGCATTGGACTATACTGCTGACTTCAAGGCACATTCACTTAAGATAGTATTTTTTTTTTAAGTTACAGGTACTCTGTAACACAAATCTTAACAGGTCTTATTAATAAAAAACACTGGAGCCAGGTATTGCAGTGAACACTGAAAGATCAGAGAAGCAGAACAAGCCACATCCAACCTCACCTTGCCAACTTCTCAGCTAATCTCGTGTCCTCAAACTGGAAGCCTCTGAGTTCTCACCTGAATTAATTTCAGCTGAACTGCTGCTCAAAAGCCTAAACGCTTAAAAAGACTCTAGTTCCTGTTCCTCATGCCTTATATATCTTTCTGCTTCCTGCCATCACTTCCTGGGATTAAAGGAATGTTTCTTTCCCAAGCAAAGACATGAGATCTCAAGTGCTGGGATTAAAGGTGTGTGTCACCATTTTCTGGCCTCTATTTCTATCTAGTGGCTGTTCTGTTCTCTGACCCCAGATATGTTTATTAGGGTGCACAACATATTAGGGACACAATATCACCACATTTCCCCCTTTTTGTTTAAAATAAAAAAGTTATAACTAATATAAGAATAAGTATATATAATATATATAGTCAAGAATTACATTAACAATGTCTAGTCCATTAATATTTTTTAGAAGTTGCTTGTTTGCATTTCCTGTTTATCTAGGTAATATTATTTCCTTCTTGGGTCTCTAAGGGAGTTGAAGATTAGATAGTTGTAGTAACAATTTTCCTTGTTAAGAAATTCAGGAAAGAAAATAAGAGGTTAAGTGTATAAGTTTTAAAGACATCATAAGATAGTTTTCTGTTGGTAATACAAGGTAGGAGAGAAAGTGAATTAGGTACATTTTGGACTCACCAAAATAGGATAGATAGATAGACTTGCGTCTGGTCTCCAGCTCAGTGCTTCCCTGTGCAGGGCAGGCTGGCATCCGGCCCTGGGCGAGCAGAGCAGGTCTACAAGCCGAGAGGCGTGTCTCCTCTTGCGAGGAGGAGGACTACACAACGAGGGATAGGCCCAGGAGACATGGAATCCAAAGAGGAACAAGGAGTATAAAAAATCTCAACATGGAAAATGACCATCAGGAAAAGGAGGAAAAGGAAGAAAAGCCACAAGATGCTAACAAAAGGGAGCCGCCTGTGGCCCTGCCTTTGGAAACAGGCGAATACAGTGTGCCTAGAGGAAGTCGCAGATGGTTCTGTGTCAGGCAGCCCATTGTGCACTATAGATGAGACCTGATGCATAGGGTTGGAGAGCCCCAGGCAAGGATGAGGCAGGAGAACATGGAAAGGTTTGGGGAGGATGTGAGACAGCTCATGGAGAAGTTGAGGGAAAGGCAGCTGAGCCATAGTCTGAGGGCAGTTAGCACTGAGCCCCTCACCATGACCATCATGATGAGTTTTGCCTTATGCCCTGAACCCTGAAGTTTTCTCTGAAGATAATGTGGGGACCCCTGCTTCTAAAACATACATGTTTGTGATGTACTGTTGTAAAATTTTTGATGTTACTTGTTCCTCATGGGTCTCCACTTACCGCCAACTTCTAATTGAAACTTATGTTTTTGATTTAGTCTTAAAATTTTTTTGTTAGCAGAATTTATCTAATGCATGGAAAGATGCTCATTATATATTGTGGAGCTAATAAAGTATATTTAAAAAGCAAAAAGAAAATAGGATAGATAATGGAATATTTTCTCTGAATTTGTCAATGCAAATGGACTAGACATTGTTGATTTATTTATTGCTTTTATATATTGTATATTGTTATTGTACTTATTACATATAGTTTTTCCTATATTAGTTATAACTTTTAAAATTTTTATTAGACAAAAAAAGGGAAAATGTGGTAATATTTTATTTGTGCTGAAATGTGGTGATATTTTATTTGTACATTAATAAGTAAAGCTTGCCTGGAGATCAGGGGAAAGGCCAGCCATTTGAAGTAAACAAAGAAGTCAGGCAGCACATGCCCTTTATCCTTTAGCAGACAGGATCTCTGTGTGTTCAAGGCCACACTAGAGAATAGAGCCAAACCTGGTGACACACGCCTTTAATTCCAGTACCAACCATACAGGCCTGTGTAGGAAGAGGAAGTGAGGTAGCTGGGCTAAGATAGCCAAGGAGAGGGCAGAATAGCAAGGTAATAAAGGTGTGGGTAGACAGGAAGTAACTTGCATTTGGAAGCTGCAGAGCTGGTAAGGTAAGGTTGGCTGGTGGCTTTATTTCCCTGATCTAAGGCTTTCACCCCTATATTTGGCTCTGTGTTTTTTATTTAATAAGACCATTTAGAAATTCGTCTACAGTACTACTTTAGAATAAACTCCTGTAAGCTGAGAGCCTGGGAATAGGGAAGAAAGAGAGAGGAAGGATTTGCTCATGATTCCAGATTCCAAGCAATGCCATTGGTAGCCCGTGAGAAAAGAGACATACACCAATTATGAAGTTCTGAAAATCCAGCTGGTTTTAAACTAGACCCGTATTTTTCCACTCAATTTCTATTAGCAGCAGTTTGGTCTTAGAAAGAAAGAAAGAAGGGACCTTGTGTTGAAATTCAGAAGATAGGGTAAAAAAGTGGGGAGGGATAGCTATGTCACTTTGCTTTCTGTTTCTGCAACAAAATAATTAGGTGATTTTATAGGTTGGTAATTTACAAAGAAAGAGTTTATTTGGCTTATGATTCTGGAGGCCAAGAAGCCTGGGAGCATGCATTGGCCCCTTCTCTGAATCTGGTTGTGGCCTTCCTGCCGCACTGTGACATGGTATAAGAAATGATGTGATGAGGCAGAGCACATGTACCAGAGAGTTTACTTTTTTTAGCAGACATATACCATTGGTGTCCATGGGTCCTTTAACTATGAATGAATTAATCCATTTGTGAAAGTCTGCCCTGAGGACCCAATCCTCTTTTACAGGTCCTACCTTTCAAGCCATTCACAAGTCCGTTTAAGGAGAAAGTTTCTAATACAGGAAGTATATGGAACACGTTCAAAGTATAGCAAGCCAAATAAAGACAGATGGACAGGAAAAGGAAATAGTACTGAAAACTCTCAGAAGAGTGATAGAAGACCAAAGGACCGTTTCCAGAACCTTTCTTTGCTGCCTGTTTGGTGAGCTGGGAGTGGGGCATGATGGAATCAGTAGGGGGAAGAGAGGCACTGGGGAGGAGTGGGGAGGAGTGGGGAGGAGGAGCACCTGCATGTCTCCTCATGATGTGATGAGGACAGTGGAGAGCACCTCTACACCCGTCGCTGCTCATCTGACAGTAGAGAAAGAGTTGGGGAAAGGAGAGAGGCAGGCACTTTCTCTTTCTTTTGAAGTCAACACTATCCAGGGATTGAAGAGGCTGGACTTTTGCTCTCCTAATACCATTCTGCATTCTAGACTCTGTCCTTCATCTGAACCCATTTGCCTACACACCTAGACATGAATCCAACGTCCAAGACCTGTTCAAAGGTCACAAGCAAAACACCTGCTGCTTCCCGAGGGGTTACGGGGAGGGAAAAGATGCAGAGGAAGCAGGTGTGTGTGTAGGAGGGTCTTTATATAGATGGCCTCGAGAGAACGTGTGTGGATCTGTAGACAGACTCGTGACTAGGGACCTTGGCTGGCTGTGACTGGTCCAGAGCAAGCAACTGAAGATTCATGATTACCTTGGCAACCAGATAACAGGCAAAGCTGTTACTTGGCAATTTCTACAGGCTCCTCTCTTCTCTCTGTGTGTGATATTTGGCCAACTCCAACATGTACATCAACATTCTTCTCTATATAATAAGCTTCTGGGATCACAAGACTGCACGGAGAGAAACGAGGCAGAAATGAGAAAAACAGAGATCACATACATGGGGATGGAGAAACTGTTTTTGTTTTTGTTTTTTTCCAAACATGGGTGAGAGGTTGTTGGTATTGATCACTTCCCATTGGTGACAAGAGAGATAGTAAGTTAGGAATGGAGTGAAGTAAAACAGGGATAATTTGGACCATGCCACGTAACACAATGCCTTTATTCAGAGAGTGAGCAAAGCTGACTGCCATTTCTGTCCCTGTCCTTTCCCTCCCTTGACAGGGAGGGGCTTTCTTGAGAAAACTCACCTTACGCTGTCTGTGCCCACAGGGCTTCTGGTAGGTACCAACCTCCTCTCATTTATTTACTGCAGACACACATTGTTGCATGCCTACTGTTTCTCAGGCACTGTGCTAGGCCTGGGGCTTCAAGGCAAACACAGTGGAGTTCTTGCTCCACTGAATATAACCTTTTAGCAGGGGAGACTCATTTTTCAAAAGTGAGCAAGGGGAGCTGGAGAGATGGTTCAGTGATTAAGAGTACTGACTGCTGTACTAGAGGACCTGGGTTCATTTCCCAGTATCCACGTGGCAGCTCACAGCTGTCTGTTAACTCTAGTTCCAGGGGACCTGACACCCTCACCCAGACATACATGCAGGTAAAGCACAAATGCTTATAAGATAAAAAAAATATGGATAGATAGGTAGGTAGGTAGGTAGGTAGATAGATAGATAGATAGATAGATAGATAGATAGATAGATGATTTTTTAAAAATTGAGCAAAGAGGCTGACCACTTGGTGCTGGATAACTAATTGTGAGGGTTCGTCCCTGGGGATGACTATTTTCTCCCACTCTAAGCATTCCTAGCTGTTTAAGCTAAGGCTGAGGCCAGTTGACATCTCTACCTTCCATGTGAACTTGTCTGTGGGGGTTGTCTTTGTTCAGGTCTTGCTTAGGCAACCATGTTATTGTGGCTTCACAGGCATGGCTTCCTGGACGCAATCTCACAGCACATTTCCTGGCCTCTGGCTCTTACAATCTTCCTGACTCTCTTCTGCAACATTCCCCGAGCCTTGGGTGCAGGAGTTGTGTTGAAGCTGGATCAGTTGGGGCAGGAACCCACAGCATCACTTATTCTCTGTCTCCTGATTGGTTGTGGTTTTTTGTAATGGTCTCTGTCTGTTGGCCAACCCTGAAATCATATACATACAAATAACATTATATAGACTCAGCAGATTATATTTATATACTTAGATATGTGTGTGTGTGTGTGTGTGTGTGTGTGTGTGTGTAACAAAAATTAAGAAAAAATATATGAGAGGTTATGAATTTGAAAGAGATCAAGGGGAAGGAATACATAGGAGAGATTGGGGGGGAAGAGAAAAAAGGGAGAAATGATGTAATTATAGTATAATTTCAAAAAAAGTTAAGTGAGTAAACCCAAGATTAGGATCCATACATACTGCAGAGCAAGGCCCAGGCTCACTTTTGTTTGGAGGTCAGAGAAGGTTTTCTGAAGAAGTGTCAGTGAAGCCCCCAGGAGAGGGATGGTCGTATGGAGTGGGGAGATTGATGAAGCAGGAAAGCTGAGCACTGTTTGAAGAGACAGAATTGGACCCAAGTGGCTTCAAATAAGTTGTACAGAGAGTTAGAAGAATGAGGGTAACAGAGAAGTCAGATGAAGGAAGAGCTGGTGGTTCAGAGATGTTTGGGTTCATTTTTAACCCAATGGAAAAACCACTGAGAGGTTTTTAAGCTTGATGAGATAGGATTTATAATTTCAATATGGTTTCCAGGGACAGATCAGATGGGAGGTACCAGCATGGAAGGATATGGATTTCTTGGTGCACTATTTGGTCCAGATGAGAAATGATAGGGACCAGGTGAAGACATAATGACTTTCCCTCGAGGCCTGGACTCCAAGTCCTCTCATGTTTGTGCGCACATTCCCTTTAGGGGGACATAATACAATGAAACAAGGAGACAGGCTGATCATAATTCTCTGCTCCCCCTGGGATCTTAACAAGTCACCTCAACTCATGTCTAAACAATGAGGCTGGCACAGATGATCATCTCTGACATGGTAAGTTTGATGCCAGTGCACAGCCATGGGCTCAGAAAATGGAAGGGAGTGTTGTCAGTTATGGAAAACCTCAAATTGTAGTCTCTGACTTCTGCCTTTATGGGGTTCTGACTGGACGTGATTTCCCTCTCCTCAATAGGAAGATTTCCCTCTCCTTAATAGGAATCTGGAACAAAATGGGAAGATTTGGATTTGTGGAAGGAATCTAAAAGTAGCCATTAGATAATAAATTTAAAGACTTTCAAGCATTTTTGAAGTTATAAGCTACAAGTTGCAAGGAAAAACATACTATGGTTCCCAAAACCATTGCATTTTAGAGCCACAGAGATGTGAGTTTTTTCTACAAACTAGCTGTGTGGATCTCAGGAGTGATACCTAATTCTGTGAGAAATTTTCTCATCAGCAAAGATGTATAAAAGTCACACTCCCTACATAGGATCATGGTAGAAAGTGGCTGAGAAGACACACTAAAGGGCTTACTTGGGGTCTAGGCTCCAATAAACCTAAGTGCGCAGCCAGAAGCTGCTGGAAAAGTGAACAAAGGTGGCTGCTGAGTCGAACCTTAGAATGTCTGGCTCCAAAAAAGGCAAGAGTGATTGGCTATGGATAGTGGGAGTCCATGGTCACTGGGCTTCCAGATGCTAAGAGTTTGAGGTTTGTCACAGAATTAACACACACATTGGGTGGCTTACAAAACAGATTTTTTTGCCTCCCATTTCCAAGGCTGGAAGTATGGGTTCAAGATACTGATTGGACGGTTCCTGCTGAGCCTGCACGGGAGAATCCAGCCTGGGCTTCTCTGCTGTGTTTGGAGTTTGTCCTTGCCCTTGGTGCTCCTTAGCTTGTAGAACTGTCACCCTGACCTCTGCCTTCCCGTTCCTAAGGCATTTTTTCCTACGTATGTGTCTTTGTGTTCTAACTTCCTGTGTGAGATAGGAGCTCATTTGCAAAAGCTTTCTTTCCTTCCCTCTGAAATGGCTTAAAAGCCATTCCATATTTTAATTTTTTTAAAAAAGCCTTTAGTATAAGAAGAACTGGGTTATTCTAGAAGAAAATGCATATTCCAGGACATGCAATATTCAATACGATGAATCTACACTTGGCCTTCAAAATAGCTAAGGATAGATTTTATTTTTGCCTAGTCCTAATTTTAGTGAAGATGAAGCTCAATCCTTCAGCATTTGGAAGTTATATTAAAAGGTAGGACTTAGGCCTCTGGGGACTAGAATCCAAATTCTCAAGCTCAGATATAGAGCACTTTCTGAAGGCCATTTGGTTTTATGACCAATCAGTTCAGAATTAATGAGAACTACTTTGCATAGATATCACTTTACCATCTCAAACTGTACCTTGTGAGGATTCTCCCCAACTCACCTTGCAGATATAGATTATCAAAGTTTATTTATTTATTTTTTTGTTCCTAACTCTTTACTGTTTTAGGCTATGAACCTCAGACCTCAAAGATAATTAACTTTTAGGACCCACAGTTTTGGGGCATTTATCAGATTAAATTAAAACCATCAGTCAAATTGGGGTTATGGCTCAATGGTCCAGTGCTTGCCTATGATGTACAAGGCCTAGATTTGATCCTATGGCAAAAAATCAAATTAAGAAACAAAGCCAGTTATTAACGCTGATAAACAGCCACAGCGTCTAGAGAATGGTGGGAGGCTTTGCCAAACTAACTTCAGATGCCACCGTGGGGTAAGGGACCTATAAAATAAGAAAAAAATCATGTTGACCACACAAATATTTTTACCTCTTGAAATGGTGCCTTTTTTTTTTTTTTGAGGGGTTTTTACTAGAAAGACATGCACAAATATCTGCCACAGAAATCATCCTGCTCAAGCCCAGCTTGGTGAGCCAATGAGTTTATTATGGGTTACTTACAGGAGCATGGGCGGACACAAAAACAACTACATCATCAAAAAGTCGCACACTAGCATGTGTGATACTCCTGGAAACTTCAGCCCTGGAGCTCCCTGCCCAACTTTCAGGCTGTCCAGATTTCCCTCTCCTCTGGCAATTGTTTGCTGCTTGCAAAATCTTACAGGTAGGCATAGGAGTCTTGTCAGTTCCCTGGGCTCCCTGAGTCTGATGAGCCTCCCACCTCTCTCCAGGTGGGTATGGCTCAATGAGGAGGAACTAGCCACACAAGACTTCCCAGCACACACAGGGTTCTTCTGAATAAGATCCTCAGATGGCACGTGATGACCAAGTTTAAAAATTGACAGTTTTTGTTGTCCTCAAAGGTTCTTCAGCCATGAAAACTATGTGTGGTCTCTGAAGTGCCCAGCAATGAAATTTTATAGTCATAAACCAAAACCTTTTGTTCTTACTCAGATGGCTGAAGACTCCTGTTGGCCTGGAGGTCATTATGACAGAGCTATTAATGTTAGCTCCTTTCAAAAGTATGCTTGAATGGCAATCTCACTGGTTTGTTGTGAGGTCTAAAGGGAGCCAAAGGAATCTCAATTTTATTTGGTAACTCTTACTAAAAGGGGATTTGGGGGAGAAAGTGAAAACAATGGCTTATCAATACCACAGTGTGGTGAAGTCCTTGTTTTGAACCCGATAGTTTGCAAAATCAATGAGGTGAAATAAAATTGCATCACAGCGAATGGACTCAGACATTTGCTCTCTGTACCATTCTTCCTCTCCCTTGTGTCAGAATCCTGACCCGCAAATCCACATCTGTGTCCCTGGAATGCAGATTGTTCTCACTCCCTTCTGTCTTTCATGTTACGAGGGGACATCATCTTCTAACCATTCAGGGCCACACACCCAGCACTTGCAATCCAGTTTTGGTTTCCTTTTCTCTTGATACCATGTCTCCATACTGACTACTGCTTTTCCTAAGCTGTCTCCCCCTCCTGCACTCTGCTGTCAGCTCCTTGAAGGTACAGATTTCTGTTTGTGTGTTCACTGCTCCACCCACAGGAACCAGGACTATGTCTGGCAAAAAAACATGTGCTCAAACAAACAAACAAAAAACCAGTTTCATCCATAAGTAGCATTGTGTGTTTAGGGGGATTACACTGTTTTGTTTTCAGTAGATTAGGATGGGGGAGATGGTTTCTTTAGTCTTATGTAGCACATTGCCAAAATGTAAAGAATAGAGAGAAATAAGGAGAAAGAGCTAATGAGATTGCCCATCCTTTCCTCTGGTAGAGCTCCTGTGGTAAACACCAATGATGGCACAAGAAGGCCTCACATATGGTAAGTTCTGCTCACACTCCTCCCTGCCTCATTGGGAGTGAGTGAGGTCCTAGAGCTCTTAGCTCTACCCTCAAGCAACTGAGAGACTGATGCACAGAGAAACTATCAACTGCAGTTTGACCATTAGACAGGCAGAACCATGGACAGTGTTCTAATCGGGCCCACAGCCCCATGCACGCAGAAGGGCCAAGCCCCACCAAGTGATGCCACTGGAAGCCCCCCTGGCTTTCCAACAGCACTCCTTAAACGTCCGTTCCACTGCTGTCCCTCAGGAAGACTGCCGGGATTCCGTCTCAGTACCACCCCATCTGGCTGGGCTTCGTTAGCCAGCGGGACTTTCAACTAGGCCATGTGCAATTTTAATTATGTAATAATAAACACTTACCCGCAATGCCTGTTATATGTCAACAACTCCTTTAAGAAAGCATTCATGGACTGGAGAGTAGCTCAGTGGTTAAGAGCACGTGTTGCACTTCCAGAGGACCTGGGTTCCGTTCCCAGCACCACGTGGTGTCTCACAAAACCATCTCTAACTCTAGTTCCAGGGGATCTGATGCCCTCTGGTGGCCTTCCCTGCACACAGCATGCATGCAGTACACACACATCCATTCAGGGGAAGCACTCACACATATAAAATAAAAACAATTAGTTAAAACAGACGCCCTTTGTATTCTCACAAGACCCTCTAGGGCAGCGGTTCTCAACCTTCCTAATGCTGCGGCCCTTTAATACAGTTCCTCATGTGGTGGTGACCCCCAGCCATAATATTGTCTTCATTGCTACTTCACAACTGTAATTTTGCTTCTGTTATGAATCATAATGTAAGTATCTGATATGCAGATGGTCTTAGGCAACCGGTGAAAGGATCGCTTGACACCCCCCACAAAGGGTTCATGACCCACCAGTTGAGAACCACTGCTCTCAGGTAAGCCTTATTATTATCCCCATTTACAGAGGAAGAGTTAGACTAACTGCTTTGCTCAAGGTTAAACCAGTGCTAGTGTGTGGTATTAATTCTGCACTCAAGCAGCCTGACTGTTCACACCTGTGATCATGTGGCCATTAGTTAAACCTTGGCCTGTAGTTTATAATGAAGAAGAACTGATGCTAGGGTGAGAGTGTTGTCTAATCTCTCAGGTCCAGTTGGCCACGCGGCCCAGTGTTTCTTAGGAAGAGACAAAAAGCATACCCCTCTCGCAGGACAGTCTAATCCTGAGCTCCCATTGTGGCTGGCAACTGTAGGGTCTACTTGTACCTGGTCTAAAGCAGCTGCTATAGAGTTAATGTCTCCTGAACATCTGTTCACCAGGAGAAATAGTATCTAATTACTTAGCCTTGGCCTCCTGGTCCTTTTCCCTAACTATTGGGCATAGACCCAAGAGGAAGGTGCTTTCCAGCAATACTAGTTTTAAAATGTACTTTAGAAAGTATACTGTAAGCCCAATGGAGGTTATAAGATATAGGGGTAGGGTAAAGGGAAGTTGGATTTGATCAGCACGTGCTATATGAAGGCACACATAAAACATCAATATGTATAATCAATGCATATTAATCAAAAGTTAAAAATTTTAAAAAAGTACTTGGGGATGGCTTGAATGGGAATGGTCCCCATAGGCTCATATAATTGCATGCTTAATCCCCAGTTGGGAACTGTTTGGGAAGGATTAGGAGGCTTGTCCTTGTTGAAGGATGCATGTCACTCAGGGTGGGCTTTGAGGTTTCAAAATCTCTCTGCCTGCTGCCTATGGATCAGGATGTAATGCTCTCAGCTACTGTTTAGCACCATATCTGCCTGCTGCAGCCATAATGATCACAAGCTAACCCTCTGAAACTGTAAGCACGCTCCCAATTAAATGTTTTCTTTTATAAGAGTTGCCTTGGTCATGGTGTCTCTTCACAGCAAAAGAACAGTTATTAAAACAGTCAGATATGGCTTTGAAACCTCAGACTTTTTTTTAAATTTATTTATTTAGTTTTTTAGTTTTCATTATTCATTGAAAACCTACTGTGGTCTTGATGCCATAGAAAGGACAGAGCCTTAAACTTTTAAACTACATATGTAGCAGATGAGTGTCCCAGACCAATGTATATGAGCCACCAAACACCCAGTACCAAAGTAAAATGCAAGTTCTGGTTCTAGAGATATGAGGTTGGGCCTGAGATTCACATTGCTAGTGAGTTCCTGTGGTGATATTGTGTTCCCTAATATATTGTGAATCCCAATAAACTTATCTGGGGTCAGAGAACAGAACAGCCACTAGATACAGAGGCCAGAAAATTGTGGCACACACACCTTTAATCTTAGCATTTCAAAGACAGAGGTCCATCTGGATCTCAGTGAGTTCAAGGCCACACTGGAAACAGCCAGGCATGGTGACTCACACCTTTAATCCCAGGAAGTGATGGCAGAAAGCAGAAAGGTATATAAGGCATGAGGACCAGGAACTAGGCTTGGTTAAGCTTTTAGGCTTTTGAGCAACAGTTCAGCTGAGATCTATTTGGATGGCGACTCAGAAGCTTCCAGCCTGAGGAAACAGGATCAGCTGAGGAACTGGCAAAGGTGAGGTGACTGTGGCTTGTTCTACTTCTCTGATCTTCCAGCATTCACCCCAATACCTGGCTCTTGATTTTTTTTTTATTTTTATTTTTTAATTAACAAGACCATTTAAGATTCGTGCTACATCTGGCACCCAATGTTCATGGTAGGAATTCACAAAAAAGCTGCTTGCCTGTGGCCTTGTGAGCCACAAGTCAGACCTGAACTGCCCTCGGCCAGTTGTGGTAGTGCACGCTGATAAGATTTGCTGAAGAAGGTGGAGGCAGGAGGATCCTGAGTTTGAGTCCTGCTTAGGAGGCTTGCTAAGGAGGAGCTTTGGCCAGGGCCAAGCCACAAACAGTGGCAGTGGGACCATGGAGGCAGCGGCTGCTGCTCCGAGTTGCTGGCTGCTTCTCATTGTGTTGGTGACTGCGGTGATACTTCTACCTGGGACAAAGAGTTTACTGCTGCTTGTTCAGAGAAGAATTGCCTGGACCATCGTGTTACAAGAAAGCATCAGCAAAGGTCAGTTTGGAAAAGTTTGGCAAGGCAAATGGTGGGGAGAGGAAGTTGCTATGAAGATTTTCTCTTCTAGGGAAGAACATTCATGGTTCCGAGAGAAACATTTATCCGACTGTGATTGCTCCAAACCACAGAGGAGGCACCAAAAAAAAACAAAAAAACAAAACAAAACAAACAAACAAACAAAACAAAACAAAAGAAAAAAACCTTCAGGGAATCATGACCATGCCTAACAGCAACTTTGAAATCTTCAAAAGGATGATGGGACCCCACAACAACAATAATTCCATGTGGACAATAATAATATCACTAAGCTGACAAACATCATCTACAGACCAGCTTTGGACTACAAACTGCTCAGAGCAATTTTGAGATGGCTAGCTGAGATAATCCAGTTTCAAAGACTACTTGAATAAGGACTTGAGATAAGCCCTGAACTTTGGCATTATGCTCAGACTGGACAACAAAGGATATGGCTACCTTTCCTAGAATTTGACAATTAACCCAAAATTTTTCTTTTCAGAATAAAGATACCTTTGCCCATATCCAGCAGGAAGCAATTTTAAGAATACAGCGCTTACATTCCCAAAGAGGTGGTGTGAGGCAGGTGTTTTTTTGGTCTTCTAATCGGTTTTGGGTCTGGGATAAATTTCATTGTTTAGGAGGTTTGGTTACAAGTTGTTGTTAAGGGTTAGGAAAAGGGCTAAGCAAAGAAGATTAGATTTAAAGATTTAAGGTTCTTTTTTAAAAAATATATAGAAATGATAGAATAGAGGGTAGATTATTGAATCTACTTGGAAAAATAAAGAGAAGATATAGATATGATATAGATAAAAAGATAGATTATTGAATATACTTTTGAAAAGTATTAAATACTTTACATTCGATTGGATTTTTGTATATTGTATACAAATTATATATATTGAGATTGATATTGTTAGAAAATGCCATACATATATTTCTAATCTTGTTCAAGATATTGTACTTATACAATTCACTTAACAATGTAATGCAATTTGCTAATCCTTGAATGTTATTATTACCAACTATTAGGATATAAAGAAATGAAAGTTAGTAGTTAGACATTACAATCGAACTTGTAATCATATTAGGTGTGTTTTCAAGATTGAGCAGATATATTTTAGATAGGTCATCTTTAAACCCTTCAGAGATCTACAGAATATAGCATTTAAAATGTTTTAATAACTTAGAAGTTTTTTTCTGTTTTATGACTATGAGACATGTCAGCTCCTGGCAGTACCAATCTACTTCAGAGAAAATATGGGCATTGAAGAAACTGCATATGGAGTTAACTTTCATTGTGGCAAAAGTTAGCCACTGGACAACAAAGTATCCTCGAATCAACTGCTGACAAACAGGACAAAATGGACAGACCAGACACAAAACAAAGGACTGCCAATTCTTGCCAAGAAAAGTGTGTTTGTGACTTTAACAAAAGGCATCCTCTGAGACCAGGACAATATGGCACCATCCCTGAAGTGGCCTTTGCAATCTGGAAAAGGTACAGTGCCTTTTCTTTGAAGGCAGCTGAACAGGCAGTGGACCAATGATTTCTGATGTGCAGTGGAACAGCAGATGAAACAGTTATTCTTAAAAGAGTAACTAAGCTGACAGAGTCACACCTCTCAATAGTAGACTGGCATTTAATAGAGGGATGTGGAGAAGAATGGGATGCTGAGATGAAGCCACACACACAGCCAAGAAGAATGGAGAGCTGAATTTAAAAAAAAAAAAAATCAACAATTTCCAGAATTTAAAATCCTGAATCATGACAGGACACTAGTAGAATTCACGTGTTTCTGGTACATGGACTGCTCTCACCATATGTGAGGTTGAAGTGTTGGCCTTGTGTACATCCTACTTCACAAATGAGTCTGTCAGATATGCTAAGCCTATAGGCTGAAGATGATGCCCCAACACTGAGGAGAAACCTCAGGTGACTGTCCAGGCAGCTGACTGTTTCTGTCAACTCACATTTTTTTGGAAGCCACTTGCATGCACTGTTTTTGTTGTTGTTGTTGTTGTTGTTGTTGTTGTTGTTGTTGTTTTAAGGTAATATTATTTCCTTCTTAGGTCTCTAAGGGAGTTGAAGATTAGTTATAGTTAGTTAAAGATTAGATAGTTATAGTTATCCTTGTTAATAATTTTAGAAAAGAAACTCACTAAAGAGATGTAAGTGTATATATTTGGAAGACATTATAAGATAGTTCTGTTAGTAATGTAAGTTAGGATAGAAAGTGAATCAGATACATTTTGGACTTACCAAAATAGGATAGATACTGGAATTATTTTCTCTGAATTTGTCAAATGCAAATGGACTAGACATTGTTCAGGTATTTATTGCTTGTAGATGTTGTATATAGTTATTGTACTTTTGTATATAGTTTTTCTTATATTAGTTATAACATTTTTCCTTTTTTTCTTTTTATTAAAATAGAAAGGGGGAAATATGGTGATATTTCATTTGTGCTGAATGTGATTTTATTTGTATGTTAATAAATAAAGTTGCCTGCCTGGGGCTCAGAGCTAATAGCAAGCCATAGCAGAAGCCAGGTGGTGGTGGTGGTGGCGGCAGCGGCGGCATTGGTGGCAGTGGCACACGCCTTTAATACACAGGCAGATCTCTGTGTGTTCAAGGACACCACTAGCATGGAGACACACTCCTTTAATCTCAATACCAACCATAGAGACCTGGAGGTCTGTAGAGACAGGCAGTGACGAAGAGGTCATGTGGTTGGGTTTACAACCAATGAGAAGGCAGAACAGAAAGTTAATAAAAAGACAGACACACAGGAAGTAGGTCTCTTTCTTAGGGGAAGGACAGCAGCGGCAGCGAGTGATAAGAAGGTAGTTTTACTCCAGGGAGGCTACCTAGAAAAAGGGACCCTAGGAAAGACACAGGGATCACCCAATGACAGAGAAATGGATGAAATCTACATGAACAACCTGGACGAGAGTGGGAGTAATGAAGGGCAAGGTTTGAGGGAAAGAAAGCTTAGGGGAGCAGGAGATCCCAGCTGGATCAAGAACAGAAAGGGAGAACAAGGAATAACACACCATGATAAATGAAGACCACATGAGAACAGGAATAGGCAGAGTGCTGGAGAGGTCCCCTGAAATCCACAATGATACATCCTCTGTAGACTGCTGGCAATGGTCGAGAGAAAGCCTGATCTGACCTAGTCTGGTGATCAGATGGCTAAACACCCTAACTGTCGTGCTGGAACTCTCATCCAATAACTGATGGAAGTGGATGCAGAGATCCTCAGCCAGGCCCCAGGTGGAGCTCCAGGTGTCCAATTGTCAAGAAAGAGGAGGGACTGTAAGAGCGTGAATTGTCGAGAGCAGGATTGGAAAAGACACAGGGACAAATAGCCAAATGAATGGAAGCACATGAATTGTGAACCAAAGGCTGTGGAGCCCCCAGCTGGATCAAGCCCTCTGGATAAGTGAGACAGTTGAATAGCTTGAACTATTTGGGAGGCACCCAGGCTGTGGGACCGGGACCTGTCCTTAGTGCATGAGCTGGCTGTTTGGAACCTTGGGTTTACACAGGGACACTTTGCTCAGCCTGGAGGGAGGGGAATGGACCTGCCTGTACTGAATCCACCAGGTTGAAATGAATCCCCAGGGGAATCTTAGTCCTGGAGGAGATGGGAATGGAGGGAAGGGGCTGGGGGGAAGGTGGGGGTGAGGGCGGGAATGGGGAGGATGGGGGAACCCATGGCTGATGTGTAGAATTAAAGCACAAATATAATAATAATAAAAAAAAAAGAAGGTGGTTTTAGTCTCAGCTCTTAGCTACTGCTCTGACCTCTTGGGCTTTTAACTCTGCATTTGGCTCTGTTTTGTTTGTTTGTTTGTTTGTTTATTTTTTGTTTTGTTTTGTTTTGTTTATTTAACAAGACCATTATACCTATAAGTTCCCTCCTGGTGCTAACAAGCTAGCTGAGAACCACTCTTAGAGGAGCAAGGTCCTAGAGCACCTCTGTCACTCTCAGAAAAGGGGAAGACAGTTTTCAATATCAACCTTTCCGTTTCCTGTATTAAAAACAATTCAGAGCATATTTATTATACATTGTTGTGTGGCTGTATAGGATAGTTGCAAAGACTTCAATGGCTGGCTACAGTAAATATGTGTACACTTAAATTATCCATGTATCCACTGCACATCAGTTTTTTAAAAAATATTATTTGTGTGTGTGTGTGTGTGTGTGTGTGTGTGTGTGTGTGTGTGTCTGCATGAGTTTATGTGCACCATATGTGTGCAAGTACTCATAGAGGCCAGAAAAGGGCGTCACATCCTCTGGAATTGGAATTGCAGATGGTTATGAGCTGCCTGGTGTGGGTTCTGGAAACTAAGTCTGAGTCCTCTGCAAGAGCCAGAACAGAAGTGCTCTTAATTGCCGAGCCTTTTCTCCAACCCCTGTTTTATCAGCTTCTGATATAGTGAGAAAAGGATACCTGTGGGATGCTGAACAGTGAGCAAATTTCAGTACAGGAAGTCGTCTTAGGTGTATCCACAATAAATAAAAAGGATACATAGCACTGTGGAGGTAACAGGAGGCTGGAAGGTGCTGAGAAACAATTCTGGGCCAACTCTCTCATCTTTATCTTGTGTTTATTGACTCTTCCATTTTCTACAGTATTCTGGGAGATAGATGTTGCTATACCCATTTTATAAGGACACAGGTTAAGGAGGCTTGTGTGACCCAGCTTGAATAGAGAGGAATTCAAAGTCAAATCTGCTTTAAGACTCATGCATTTGTGCTCTTTGCATATCCGTTCTCCTACTCCAGCAACCTGTGAAGGTCCAGGGAACCAACTGAGAAGAAGCCGGCAGAAAGGAGACACTCAAAGAACTTCAAGCTATTGGTCCATGAAGAAGGCCAAGGCTAGGTTGGTCTGTAGAAGAAAAAGAAGAAGGAATTTGAATACCTGAGGATGAGCTTTAACATGAACAGGAAATATGTTTTGTTTGTTCTAACTTATCTCATAGCTTAATGTGCAGTAAAAGGTTGAGGTAGCAGGCCTGAGGTGACCAAACACCGCACATTCCAATAAAAGGTCTGGCCTTGGCTGGCTCCCGAGAAACAACCTCTAAGCCCTTAGAATGTCCTGTCTGATGGCAATGCTTTCCTTTACCTGTCTTATCTTGAGTCTCAAGAGATCATTTTTGCAATATTGTGGTGGATGGTAGAGCCCTTGCCTGTGGGTTACCAGTCTCGCCCCTGGCTGGGTGTGGTCATTTGAATGAGGATGTTCCGCGTTGGCTTAGACGGCTCCTTCAACAAGGCCACACCTCCTAATTCTTCCCAAACAGTTCACCAAGTGGGGACTAAGCATGGGCAGGGTGGTGGTGGGGAATTCTCAATCAAGCCACCGCATAAACCAAGCATCTTTTTTATCTTTTACTTTTGATTAACGTGCATTAACTATACATGTTGATGGAGTTTTATGTGGCCTCCATATAGCATGTGCTGATCAAATCCAACTTCCTCTTGCCCCCGCCCCCATATCTAGTAAGTAACACTACTGGACTTTCAGCATCCCTTGCTAAGGTATCTTTTTAAACCAGTGTCTCTAGAAAGCTGCAGCCTTGCTGCAGGAAGTACATCATTGGAGGCAGGCTTTGAGAGTTTATAGCCTCATCCTGCTTCCAGTTCTCTCTCTCCTTTGTCTTTGCTACTGAAGATGTGACCTCTCAACGGCCTGCTCCTGCCGCTGTGCCTGGTGCTGGCTGTCATGCCTCGCCACCATGATGGACTTGTTCCTCTGCAACTGTAAGCCACAATAAATCCCTTCTTTTGTAAGTGGACTCTGGCCATGGTGCTCTATTATAGTAATGGAAAAGTAACTACCACACAGGGCTAGAGACTAAGTAACATTGATGATTAATAGTTATGATCAGAATCATCAGGGAAGCATACCTCTGGGCATGTCTACAAAGGAGTTTCCAGAAAGGCTCAACAGAGCAAGGAGGACCCACTCTGAATATGGGAGGCACCCTGCAATAGGCTGGAGTCCTGGACAGCACAGTGAATAAAACAGAGAAAGTGAGCACTGTTGTTGGTTTCTTGGCTCGGTGACTGTGGACAAAATGGGACCAGCTCCCTCATAGTCCTGCTCCGTATATTCCCTTCACCAATGGGCTGTGCTCTGAAACTGTGATCCAAAATCAACTCTTCTTTCCTTAAGTTATGTTTGTTGGGTATTTGGTCACATCAGTAAGAAAAAATAAATAATCAAATCAGGTGAGTTTCATAGGCAGTAAGCATTTACCCAAGTGAACACTCAACTCCCTGGAAGCTTGGCGAATGCTCCATGGTTGCCAATGCTTTCTGGATGTTATCACAAAGTACTGTTGTGAAAATGAAATGCTGTTTGTGCAAATCTACCACAAGGAAAAGCTGAAGCATGCACCTGGTCTCTCCTGAACTCTGTCCTGCATGTCTTTGATCCTTGCTAATTTGAATCTGAAATTCTTCAAGCAAGTCACTGAACCAGAGGATGGTTGGGGGTATTCCCCAAGAAATGATAAAAAGGTTTAAAACAACCACTGAAGAGCAGCTTGGGTGGGTGGGTGAGGGAAGACTTGTGGTTTTCAGGACTGTAAGTATTCACCAAGCATTATCACACCAGAGTATGAAGAAAAACCCACATTCCTGCTCTCTAGAAGGGTCCTTTCCTCCACCCTTGCTAACTACCACAAGACACAGCATGATGCTATGAGGCTGGGGAAGGGACTTAGCTAGGAGCATTCAGGGAAGGAAGTTTACCCAGATGGCCTCTCTGGGGACCACCCTGAGTATTCTGTGACTTGGTTATAGATGTTGGAGCTGCCTTGCTGTGATGATTTAACAGCTCTCACCATATGGACATGTGTGCCTGAAGCACTGGGACCAGGTGATGGGGGTGGGATTAGGTGTATCTTCTACAAACCCAGTTCTCTCTTGAACCCAGTTGGCTGCATAATTCATCACAGACACAGAAATCAAAGTTGTGTTTTATTGGAAAAAGAAGGAGAACAGAGTGTCATGCTCTTTGAGTAGGCTTCCCCTGGGCAGTCTACTAGGCACCACATGGGGTATTCTACCTCAGGTAGCTGCTGATGAAACCACCCACCTCTCAGGTCAGAATGCTGACTGCCATGCTGAAGTCATAGGACCTGGTAAATGCAGGTTCCCTGTCCTCATTACCTGTGCCCAGTGAGGAGGAGGCCTTTAAATCCCACCTGCCTCCCTCAGAGATGTTCACTTGAGATCAATAATCTTTTCATTTTTGCCTCTCTTCCAAGGGACATTATCATCTATGATGAGTTAGGGGGAATGCCCCTTGGGAAATCTGGTCTATGGTTTCTTCCGGTGTTTCTGCACTCAGGATATCTTCCCCACATCTATGACATGTCACCCTCCTCTGATTGGCACTTATTTTTGAATTTATTTTTGTTTATTTTTATTACCCTCAAGATGCCTTCTTTAAAAAACAAACCCTGAGTCTTTCATGGTGTCCAGCACTGAACATATCTCCCCACAGAAGCTTCTATCTTCTATCTGGAAGGCTATCTATCTAGGCTGCTATCACAAAGGTCATGATTTGTATGACAGCCACTTGGAGACTCGCTGTGTACAGAGACACAGTGAGGTACCGCTCACTCAGGAATCCTCCCTCTTCCTACATGTCCCGCTCAAAGGAACCTCTTTCCCTCTTTGGCCACTTAGCATCTCTGTCTGCTTCAATGATTTGAGTGACAGTGTGAGCTACCCACCAAAGAGAGAAGCTGAAAAGGATGTATACTTTTCCTACCTTCCTTCCATGGTGTACCCACCTGGGATTATAAATTAAAAGCTACTGTCTTCACAAAGGACTACCCCCTTCACATGGGGACTCTAGAGGAGGTGGGGACAGGGGTAGCCATGCATCCCCAGGGCAGAAGAAGCAAGAAGAACAGCAGGGCAATCTGTGAAGTCCAGAGTCCAACAACTGTATCCCAGTGGTCCAGATGACACCAGGACGGGAGTCTGACTACCCAGGCTTCTACCTAGCCATGTCTTTTCAGGAAACTCATTTTTCACTTATATCACGCAAAGCCATTTTCCTCCCTTTAAACCTAGAGATACTGATGGAGAAATGAGACTCGTTTTTGTTTGGGGGTTTTTTGTTTGTTTTTTTGTTTTGTTTTGTTTTTTGTTTGTTTGTTTTTGTTTTTTTGTTTTTGGTTTTGGTTTTTGGTTTTTCGAGACAGGGTTTCTCTGTAGCTTTG
This sequence comes from Onychomys torridus, assembly GCF_903995425.1. Classification (NCBI taxonomy): domain Eukaryota; kingdom Metazoa; phylum Chordata; class Mammalia; order Rodentia; family Cricetidae; genus Onychomys; species Onychomys torridus. Next base: position 29,883,480 of record NC_050445.1, read on the forward strand.
GAGGCTGTCCTGGAACTCACTCTGTAGCCCAGGCTGGCCTCAAACTCACAAAGATCCACCCGCCTCTGCCTCCCGAGTGCTGGGAATACAGGCGTGTGCCACCACTGCCCAAGACTCGTTTTTAAAGCACTCACCTCCAATTAACTTTTCTTTCTCTCAGCATTCCTTGTCATACACAGGAGCTTTTGAGGGGTAGGTGGGTAGAGAGGAAATGTGACTTTAAGTTAGGGACCAAGCTAGGGAAGACTAAGAAGTTTTCCTCTTTGCGGGGAGCTAGGAAATTGGTAAAGGGGCCGGAATGTAACTAGCCATTGCAACATCTCATGAAGACTATGAATTTCTTGTTCTTAATGTCTGTGACGGGAGAAAAAACAACAAATGTCCTCTTGTTTCTCTTTCACTCCATCTGCACATTTTCGTCTCTTCCCCAATGCTCAAAGCATAGACCTTTGGCCAGCACATTACTGAAATGTCTATTGTCAGTTTCCTTCTGGATTAGCATTTTCAGCTAGCTGTGGAAGAATTGCACAATTTATTTCTCTACACAACCCCAGGGAACACCATTCTCCAGGAAATACTGCAGCCCGTACCCTCCCCACTCCCACCCATCCCCCAAACAGAGAGCAGACACGGCTTCTTAAAACACACAACATGGTCTTCTTTATTTAATTGTTTAATCAGTTTACATTCCACAACTGACAGATTATTTATTTTTATTTTCTCCATGAACAAGTCATTTAATTAATTACCAGACACTTTTTTTCTTCAATCGATGGAAATAACAATATTTCTGCCAATTTGAAAAAGAAAATTGCAAGATGCAGTCAGTTTCAGTGAAGTCCCCAAACGCTCTCTGCTTCCTCAGTCCTTTCAAAGTCACAGGAACCTGGTAATTTCCCTTTTCATTCCCCTCCCACTTCCCTGTTAAGTTCCTCTTAGAATATCACAAGAGTTTTGAGATCTGGTTTGGATCACCTTTCCTGTAATTAATTAATTATGAGAAGAAACAGACATACAATAGATCTGATAAGATGTAGCATTCTTGTTAAGATTAAACAATACATTTATTCACATCATATCAGAACAAATTAACATAATATTTAATCTTATTTTTAGCACCAATAACCACAGGAATTGCTACCTCCAAGGGGAGAGTCGTTGTTAGAATCCTGCAGTATACACCACACTGTGTCTAACCAATCAGAAAGCACTATGCAAATTAGAGTGAAGGTAAATAAATTTATATTGACTGAGCAATAATGTGTCGGACCATAAACACTCCAGGTGTTTGAGTGTTTTGCCGGCGATGGTCCCTGTCTAATGACCACATATAAAACATACTCACCAAATCAGCTCTCTTTCCCCTGCTCAGCAGCATAGGGCCCCGAGTGATAGATTTTAAGTGAATCAAGCCTTATCATACCTGCTCTTTGAAATGACTAGAAAATGCCCAGAGGCTTGCTTATATTTATTCTGTTCTATGCCCTAAGATCTCACTACCTGTCTATTTCCCACACAAATGAGGCTTATTTAGACCTAAGGAAGATCTCTAATCAGAAAGGAGAGGTAGGAAATGGTGGCCTGAGTCCTAGTGTAAGGACAGAACTTGTCTCTGCCACCTCCTAGGAGATACAGTCTGCCTGCTGCTCTTCTCCCATATCTCCATTCAGCATTCAAGATTTAAAAAAAAAAAAAATCAAAGAAATTGGAGGATGGATTAAATAGCTCCAAATATCAGTGAGATGTTCTTAGCAGGAGCCTCCACCAGATGTTAAGAAGTGGAAGAGATGTGTATTCTTAACAATGGGGAGGCCTGTCTATCCCTTATCATGAGATAAAAGACATCTGTATGGATAGAGTGGGTTGTGGCTGATGCTCCTACAGCCTAAGGGCACATGGCCTGCTTTCCCCCTAGGCTTTTGATAGGTCATCAGGGCCATGCCTAGGGATAGCACTAATGCCTCTTGTGGCAGACATGTGGCTGGTTCACAGCAGCTCTCTCCCCTTACTAAGCTGGCAAAGTAGAACTTCCAGAGGTGAGACAGCATGGTGGAGATAGCTCTACTTCCTACTCAGCAAATGCTGCCTTTGCCTTTGTTCCCCACAATGAAATCTGCAACTGTGAGTGACTCGCTGGCAAGGGCATCCTGCTCAGTCTCTGAACAGACCTGATGCTATCTTCTAGACGGGTACCAGAAGCCTGATGCAGCTTTTGGGCACTAAAAATGTGGTTGAGCCAGTTGGAGATGTTTTCTCGGGGTAAAATTCACCTTAGATTTAGATTTCATTTGAAATAACCTGAACATAAAACATGCCAGTAACTTTTATATTGATCCCATGTTGAAGTGCTAATATTTTTCATATGCTGGGTTAAAATTTAGTATGGAAATTAATTTCACCTGTTTTGTTGGCACTTTAAAATGCAGCTAGTGGGATATTTCAAATTGCATACATATCTCATATAAAATTTTATTGGACAGCAGTAGTCTAAATCACCTTCCTTGTACAAGTCTCAAGGAGGGTCACCAAGGTCCATCAGGGGCAGGGAAGTTGTAGACTGAAGGTGCCTATAACCATGAGTGGAGGGGGTGCTGGCACAGGCCAGAGTTGTGTATCTCTCTGAGACAATGATCCTTCTGGCAGCTGCTTGCACTCCAGGATTGATTATCCATACCCTGTACAGCTCTAATCCCTCCTGTTCCACAATTACTGCCTTTGGGATATTTCTCTGCCACTCTGCTGAGGGGATTTTGGAAGCACAGAAATTTCTTCATCCCAAAGTTTTCATTAACCTCTAAGTTAATCTCACCAAATCTTCTACCCATAGCCACCTCCCCAGCCCCAGAATCACCTTTAATTTTTTCCTTCCCATTTCATAATGTCCCCTGGCCAGCGTCTGCATCTTCTCACATATTTGTAGAGCAAGCCACAGTTGGTAAAGCAATTCACTCGCTTCCTTTGATGCTCTTTCTCCTGCCCTAGTCCTATGAGGCAATGCTCTATCAGCAGAGAGAGCAAGACGAGATCATCAAAGTGGGTTGGACAAGGCATCTGAGACTGAACAGGTAGAATAAAGGCTTTGGACTGCACACAAATCGGCTGCTGGCTTGAGGTTACTTTCCAAGGGATATCAGCTTGGGCCAAGAGCAGCAGGGAGAAAGCATCTCCTGATTTGCCTCAGCTTGGTCAGCATGCAACAGCCAGCAAGGGTACAAAACAGCAGCAGAATGGACGGGGGAGACCTGGTCTCCCATGAGTCACCCTGCTCCCTGTGAGGCTGAGAGGACATAGATACATTGTGAGGTCACAAGATTCACCCAAGGTTCCAGGTGATCTATTAACGAAGTCCCTAATGTCACCCCAGGTCAGGTCTTTGGGTTGATGTCGGCCATGACCTTCACTCTTCTAACTTTGATGATATGCTTTTATTTGGGGGGAGAATGACTTAACTTTAAAGGCAAACGTCTTCAGAACAGAGAGTACTAAGCAAGCAAGCATGGTGGTTACCAGGGAAACAACCAGAAAACTCTCCTGTGACAGGTATCCCTCCCTTTAAGTGCCCCCAGAGTCCAGATTCTAGGGCAGTCCTCACAAGTCCTCAGAAAACTGAGGGCTCTATTCAGCATTTGAGTATTTGCGATACCCCTCCCCTTTATTTTCAGCTTTCACTTTTATTGTACATTTTTACAGATAGTCTTGAATAGCAAAACAGTCACACCATGGGCAGTGGGGTGGGGCAGGGAAGGGGCACAAGAGTGGTTCTGTGAAATCTCTGTGTGAAGGCATCGGCACACTCACAACACAGACGTACCAGTACATACAAATGAGAATGGGCCTATGGGCCACCCAGAGAGGAAAGAAAAAGCTTGGGGTCCAGAGGAGAAAAAGGGGGGACACAGGGCTGTTCCCCTGGGGAGTCACAGCAGGCCTTAGGCATGAAGAGTAGTAGGCTGGCATGTGTCAGGGAGATGCCAGGCTGAGCTGCAGCTGGGCGATGCCTAGATTGGGACCCGGTTTCTGTTCCTTGGCCCTGAACAAGCCACCCTTGCAGGCATGCCATTACCCTTACTTTTGGCTGGGCTCTAGTCATACAGAGAGCAAAGACTTGTTATTCTCTGGTTGAAAGTCTTGGTGCACGCAGGGAAGAAGAAAAGCATGGGGGTTCTTTTGGGGAATCTGCTCTTTTCCCCTTTAGAATCTAGGATCCAAGCAAGATCATACTGGGCAATATCCCAACTGGATATACCATTCAGAGGACCTCCTATCAGAACTCAGAAGTCACTAGCTTTGCAGCCTGACAAGAGGAAGCAGGCTCTCACTCTATCATACTTATCCTCACTCTAAACATGAGGGAACTTTAAAAGCTTTAAGCATCTGACTTTGCCCCAACATGAGCATGTACAGCTAGGAAAGATACTAGAACTGATCAAACACACAGCATTAACTCCACACCTGCTTTCAAGGTGAACTGCTACAGACATCTATGGCCTCTTTGCTCCATCACTTCTGGTAATAAGCAACAGGAATGAGCGTGCACTTTGCGAAACTTGCCTTGGAGAAAAGGAAGTGAGTCTGGCAATGGGTGAAGAATATGAAGGAGGCAGTTCCTCCAGAGGGCTTGAAGGGAGGAGTGAACCCCATGTGCTCCAGTTGGACAGCTACACTCTAGTTCAGCAACCAAGATGGCCCCCCTCTCTCTCCACATTATTGCACTTGGCAGAGCCTTGATGGAACCATTCCATTTTAGTGGCTACGCTGCCGATAACGGGTAATTTGAACAGTGCATAATTCATAGACACTTCATGTTTACAAATTGCTTTGCAATTTCTTTGTCACCCTTAATATACCATGAGGTAAAATGTTATCACCATCCTCATTTTGTAGATGAGGAAGTTCAAGTATGGAGAAGACACAGTGCCCAGAGTCACAAATCATATCAGTACAGAGTGGAATGAAATGTACAGTCATGGCTGCATTATACAAGTGTAGCTTAATTAGTGAATTTATACCCATGATTAGATTGAGATGGCACCTGAAAAAAAGAATAAGTAGGATAGAGGGAGAGGGAGAGAGAGAGAGAGAGAGAGAGAGAGAGAGAGAGAGAGAGAGAATCCCTAAATAGTAACCTTTAGCTCTGGCATGAGTTTTTAAAGACCTCCTTGCTGTCCTTGGGGCTTGTGTTGGTGCTGCCAAGAACACAGAATTACTGATGCCAGATCGGTGGCCATGCCATGTCCTCCTGGCCCCATTTATCCCCCCAGTGACAACCGCTCACTGCAGAGGTTCTGAGGTTCTGACCATTATGACTGGGCTCACTGTAGAGGCCTCAGAATGACGGGATTATGATTGGTCTCTCGGTCCAATCATGCTTTTTTCCCCTAGTTTTCTATAATGAGCATGTATTCCTCAGGGTGGGGCTCAATAGCCAGTAATAACCCAGTCTAAGGACTAGGAACAATGTCAAAGAAATGTTTTGTGGCATAGAAACATCAATGGAAAGATGATAAACATAATCCTAGAAGTCAACACTCTGAGAGGCATCATCTGTAAGCATCTGCTCTGCTGGACTTGCATAAAAAAAGAACCTTTCCCTGTTACTGTCTGTGTTATCAGCTCTTCTGATGTAGCATATTTCCCTGGGTATAGATGTGCTCACTGGGGCATCTCAGCCCAGCCTCAGCAGAGACATGTTCAGAAAAGAAGATTCCCTTGAACTAGGAGGAGCAACTGATAGTCCACATAAACAAAGACAGAGAGTGTCTGGGTCTATCCCCACTTCTTCCACTACATGATTGAAAATGAGTGGATGGATGTTCCCAGCCTAGGACAGTTGAAACCAAATGTTCTGAACAATGAGTTTAAATTTATTATTCCGACTTTTATTAGGTGGGCAGCACTGGAGACCTAAATAGCACGTCTTCCTGAAGTCAGGAAGACACGTGGTGTTTTCCTACTAGGTCTCTTACTATGTATATGGATGACCAAGGAGATGTAAAGTCTCAGGGTACCCTCTCCTACGGAGGAAAAGTGACATACCCGGATGGAACCCTGGAGAGAGGGAAAATATACGACAGCATGGTGTCAGGACCCAGGGCTCCACTCAGGGACCTGAGGCCCAAGAGGGCTGACCTTGATCTGGTGGAGCTGTCTAATTATGCTTTCATGATTTCTAGAGGTGAGAAAGAGAGCTGCTGAAAGGCTGTCAGGTGACTGAAGCTGAAACAGACATTTTCTTTCTTATATTTTGATGCCGGTGATCCACACACATCCTTGTGAGACTGAAATCCCTCTCCTCCTTCAGAAGGCAGCTGTCACAAACTGATCATCAGGAAAGCCTTAGGCAGAAGAAAGCAGAAGAAGAGCCATAACTTCCAAGCGAGGAAAAGAAATTGTACTTACTCTCAGCTAGACCCCCAAAGTTCCCAAATCTCCAGTCTGGGGGAGATCAAGGGAGTGAATGTCGAAACTGCTCTCACATGGTTCGTCTGCACAGCGCCCACAGCACGTGCAACCATGTTCCTTGTAGACACACAGCTAAAAGAATTTGAACTTCTCCTGGGTAGGAACAGGGGTCTTGCAGAGGCCACTGGCTCTCAGTGCCCTCAGAAGGTTGGACTCTATGATTTAGTTAGTGGAGTCTGAACTAGAGTGTTTCACAAACCAAAGCTCTTTCTATGCTCCCTTTTACTCATTCCCTAGCCACCTCACAGCCAGAAAGCTCCAGAAACTGCCTGAGAAGGGCTCATTTTAACCAGTGGTCCATCCCCTGTGATGGGAGGATCAGATCACCTGGACAGAGACTGCTATCAGCTGTCATTGTGGAGACTTTCGTCTTGATCAGGGGCCGGAGCTTGTTTTTGTTGCTAAGTAGTACAGACCCCAGCATGTGTGTATCTGCACCTGTCTGGTTGATAGAGTGAGAAAGTGACTCTAAGGTCCTGCTCTGCTGATGGTGTGTTGAATAAACTGAGCCGGAGAATCTGTCTCCTTCCTGGGAGTCCATCTAATATTTCAAGAATTCTCCTGTTTCAAAGGAAGCCAGTAAGTTTTATTAAAAGTTTGTCATAGATAGAGTTGGGCACTTGGATAGAACAGTTGATCTGTTTATGATGAATATGATTTTTTTTTAAAAGCAGGGCATAAATGGTAGGTCTGTGAACTCGTATATTCAAACAAGTTTACTTAAGAAAAGTTTAAATAGTGGATAGCAAATTGTCCCATTTAGCTCAGCTTCCTCCATCTCTTTGCAACTGGAAAACTACTGGAATTAATATTCCATCACAGACAAGTTCTGTGCCCCCCAGTAGATGTTCATGGACACCGACTTGTTCCTGCTCAGGTCAAGATACCCTGGAGGAAGACAAAAAATCCTCTCAATCTGAGGTACTTTCATTTTCCAATCCCAAGTATGTCCTTCACCTTAAGAGAAAAATCTAGCTTTTCAAAGGAAAAGAAAAAAGGAAATTCTCAATTAAAAAACTGATTTTTTTTTCTGAAAATTAATTCCCTATCATAGAATACACTGCTTATATTAAGAACAACCTTAGGATCTCAGTTGGAAGCCAGCAGCATTCTCTGACCCCCAGCTTACCCCTGTTCACCTGGCACTCCTGCACTTGGGGTACTCACATGTAAGATCTTCTAACCAGGGCCCTGATGAGGGAGACTTGAGAAATGCATCCATACTTCTATATAGGCACACACACACACACACACACACACACACACACACACACACACACACACACACACACACACACACACACACACACACACACACACACACACTGCACCAGAGAGACACATGCAAAGAGTTACCCACATTGAAGCCCATTGGATATCACACCCTGATAGAAGTACACGTACATGTATGTACACACAGAGAGAGAGAGAGAGAGAGGGAGAGAGGGGGAGAGAGCCAATGAGACAAACAGGCCCCACAGCCTGGTAGACGGAGGAAGGACTGGGAGACTGTTGAGAGGGGAGGAGTCTGGTAGGAACAGAGGCTGGGAACGGGAAGCTGCAGTGGAGCACTTAGGGGAGGAAGGCTGCTGAGTGGTTGGCAAAGTTCCCAAAGCACATCTGTTCTGCAGCAGCTGAGCTCCCCTTCCACATGGCTGACCATGGCTGCACCAGCTCAGGATTCTCTCCTTGCCTCCCCAGGGACAGTTGGCACCAGCAGGGTCCCTAAGGTAACCATGGGCTGCTCCTGCCATGTGGCATTCACAGCTCTGGCTGACTTCTTCCCTTGCCAGCACCCAGTGCCAATCTGCTCAAGCGAGCCTGAGATACCTGGTTGGCCTTGTCCCACCTAAGTCTGGGTGCTAGCCACTAAGAGAGACAGCTATTTTGGGATTCATGGTCTTGAAGATCAAGAGGAAAGGGATAAGAAAGGAAAGAGTCAAGAGTTCTCCATTAATTTACACAATATCATACAAACTTGAGCCCATGGGACATGGAGGTGCTCTCTCTACATGTGACCCATTTCCTTTCATCTGTACAGGGCTCACCCCTAGAAAAGGAGCAGATGTCCAGTGACAAAGGACAGCCCCCACAATGGGGAGTGAAGGTCTTGTTTGGTATATGTACTTGTACATCAGCAACCAGAGGCAATATTCCTTCTCTTCCTGAACTCTATGTTCCCCCTCTTTTGTGCCCAGCTGTGTCTTGAACTTCCAAAATTAGTGGACTAAATCTTGCGGAGTTCCAGAACCATGATGTGAAGTACCACAGGGTTCTCTGGCCCAGTGGTTTTGCCCTCTGGGAATTTCAGCTGTACCAGAAATAATAATAATAAAAAAAGGTGCAACACAAACAATAAAACCCCCACACTCAGGAAATATCCACCACATGTGCATACATATACACATGTGCATGGGCAGGCACACACACACACACACACACACACACACACACACACACACACACACTTTTGTATCTCTCCAGGGATCTGCAGCTGTTGCATTGGCACCCATGAAGGCCTGCCCTTCAAGATAATTCCCAGATCCAGATCTCAAGGCCTCCATAATGGGTCAAAAACAATAATAATATGAGAGAGAGAGAGAGAGAGAGAGAGAGAGAGAGAGAGAGAGAGAGAGAGAGAATAAGATGATATTTCCATTCAAAGAGTGGAAAAGAAAAAGGTAACCACCCAAAGCCTATGCGTGCATGCGCGCATGTGCGCATGCAAACACACACCACACACACACACACACACACACACACACACACACACACACACATATCACAGCATTGCTCAAAGGCTCAATCTGCCCAGAGAGCACAGGCAGGGGAGGACAGGGTGGCCTCTCGTTTAACTGGGTGTAAGGCAGCTGGAAGGTAAGACTGGGTTTTCCGAAGCATCCACTGAAATGTCCTTTTGTTGATGCTGATCTTGCCTCTCAGCATGTTCTCTCCCCTTCCCACCTCTACAACGTTGTCCAACGGTTTGGCCACAAAGAGAAAACTTCCTTCTCAGTCTGTTTTCTCTCTTCCACTCCTGGTGTGTCGCTGGTGGGCTGGGAAGGAGCTCAGAACAGGAGGAGCAGAGAAGTGGTTCTGAAAATGGCCTCAAAGATGTGGTGGCATCCTGTGAACTCAAGGGACTGAGTTTCCCCATGATATGATGGCTGGGGTGGTGGTGGCCTTTCCTGCTGGCCCAGAGGGTAGCACTTCCTTCTCTATATCTGTATCGCTTCAGACCACTGCCCTGTCCCTTCCACTTCACCACCACATCCTTATGAGTGACAGGGGTCAAGATGCTACCGCAGGTGGTGGCTTTCACTCTGTCTTGAAGAAATCATGAAGCCAAAGTCAAGAACTGATGAGAGAGAGCCACAGGATGGGAACACTCTTCCCATCTTGGAGATGAGGCAACGCAAAGTCTGATGAGATGCAGGTGCCTGAGCCAACTCAACTCTACCTTGGCACTGGCATCATCTTGATTGAGTTTCATTTTATATATGTATATTATATATATATTTATATATATATATATATGTATGGGTTTGGGTTTTTTGTTTTTTTTTTTAGCACACTGTCCCATTTTCTGGTCTGGATTTAGGGCAGTTGGTCCTCGGGACAGGTTGGACAGAGGGGGCCAAGGTACAGAAGAATCCCGAGATTAGCGTGAGGCCCAGGCCCCCCCATGCACAGAACATGGACCATCCATAGCCATGGCTGATGTCATCTGGAAGTCCATATAGGTAGCGTGGGTAACGTGATAACTCAAAGTTGATCCCAGCCACACAGGTACACAGTGAGATGATGCAGAAGGTTCCTGGAGAACAGGGGAAGAAACATGGGGCAGGGAAATGGAGAAGGAGAAGGAAGAAGGGAGGAAGAGAGGAGAGAAGTTAGGATTGTTACAGTCACACTTCTTTTAAGTGGGAGAGATGAGACGATTTAGAGAAGAGCCGGCTGTCACCAAGGTTACCATCAAAACAAGTTCATGGCAGGAGAGCACCATTAAAGGCCCATTACTTCTGGGCTCTCCAATTCTTACCTATCTTGAACGAACTCAGGAAGGCTCCTCTTTGAAAATTCCCCAAATGAGTATCTCATTAGAGATTTATGTAGGGTGGGATATTTAATTTTTTATAAAGTATTTAAAATATGCTTCTTTCATTGGAAACACAAATCATCCCATTTGGTAGAGCAATAAAAATGTCTGTTTTCTTTCATATATACATGACATTTTCTGCAAATTTAAATATTCTTTCTTTAATCAAGTCACCAAAAACTCTCACCATCAAAAAGAAAAAAAAGCTTGACTCTTGAAAAACTTTTCCATTTTCAGTAAGGCAACACTTCTGGAAAATGTTCCATGGAAAACTAGCTAGCCCTCTAAGATATTCCTTTACATTATGGGTGGTGGTTAAGTCAAAACCCACACATATGCCTTCTCAGCCTCCCTATCCACATAGGCATGCTTCAATGAGAAATTTAACAAACCTATTTGATATTAGGATTCTCTCTAAAATACATTCCTCACCATATACATGCAAATACACATAAATCCCTCAAATCAACCTCCAACTAGAAGATCATTAGAAGAGGTGGGATGGGAGAAAAATGTTTTGGAATCATAAACTCTCTTAACCACTACCAATATTTGGTATAGCTAGAGTGAATTCAAGAGCTATTTCAGGATTCTCCTTCATGTATGCTTTATGTGACCCAACGAAGCAGGTTCATCTGGGTCAATGGGAAGAAGCAGGTGAGATAAACTTTTTTCCCAGGGAAGGAAAGGAGAAGCAGTGTGCTATGTTTTCTATCCATTATGAAAAATTTCTTTGCTAACTGCTGGGTTTCTTTACTATCACATCTTACGTCTTCCCGAAGGTTCCTGGAGAACAAAGGAAGAAATGCAGGATAGGACAAGGAAGTTCATAAGTTTAAATGGCCACAGTAGCTGCAGTCATACTCAATAATGAAGAAGTGTGTGTGACTAATCAAAGTGTGGAGAGTCAGTGTCAGTGGAGTACCCTGCCACAAATAGGACATTTATTTATACCACCACATTGTATTGTGTTGGAAGATGGGTGGGAAGATTCTAAGAGCCAGAATTCAGAGAGGACTGGAGCATTCTCAGGGAGTCCTGGACATGCCAGGACTCAGGAACTCACAGCAGCTGCGGTCACCTGCACAAGACCAAGCCAGGCAACATGCCAACAATAGAGACGGGGGGGGGGGGCTCACAGCCCCCTCCACCCCTAACTGAGAAGCTATTGATAGCCGATGGCTTCTGGTGGAGAGAGAGTCTGTTTTCTCTAAGGGTGTGGCCCCTGGTAGGTCAACCACGCTCCAGCCCATAGTTTATACCCATGAGTATACGGAAGTGCAAATTGGACTTGGCGTCTTTGAGTGAGTGAGAGAGCAAGTGGGAAGAGAGAGCACAAGCAAGCGTGTGTAAAGTTGGGAGTGGGTGAGGAGGTTGGGGGGCGGGGTTCTGGGAGGAGTCGTGAGGAAAACTGGGAGTGAGAATAATCAAAATACATTGTATGCAACTGTCAAAGAATTACTAAAAGTATTGTTTTTAAAAGTGAAGCTACCTCTATCTTACTGACAGGGGTATTGAGGCTCCTAGAGGTTACATCATGCGCCAAATATCACTCACACAGCAGGTGGGTGGGAAGCCAGGCTGCAATCCCAGGCACCTAGATTTCAGCTTATAGTTTTACCACCATGCTTTTACTTCTTTTTGGGGGGAGGGGGTTGGTTACTGGATATTAACTTAGGGCTTCATGCATACAAGGGAAGTACTCTCCCACTAAGCTATATCCAAGCTCTTCTATTATTTATTTATCATTTATTTGTTTTTAGACTTGCTAAGTTTCCCAGGCTGGACCTGAACTCATTTTGTAGCTCAGTCAGTTCTTCATTCTGTGATCTTCTTGCCTCAGCCTCCTGAGAAGCTGGGATTACATGTGTGTACCACTGCTTCCAGCTCCATTGTACTACTGAAGACTGGCACCCGGCAGCTGGCTCCTTCCTATCGCCAATTGTCCACCAAAATTCCAACTGCTTTCTGTGTTCTACCATGCCATTGCATGATACCAATAGAACACATGACCTGTCCATGATTGTTAGGAGAAAGGATTATACTGAAGGAGAAATAAGTGTAGCCAGTCATAGTTCAATTCACAGAGGAAGAAATATGAATAGGCAGTGAAGACAAAATGTGCTCAATGTTATTCATAATCCAAGAATTAAATATTCAAAGCATAGGGGCTAGAGAGATGGCTCAGCAGTTAAGCGACTTGCTGCTTTTCCAGAGGACCCAGGTTTGCTTCCCAGCACCAACATGGCACCTCACAACTGCCTGTAATTTCAGTTTCAGGGGTTCCTAGCCCTCTGGTCTCCAGCCTCCTAGGGTACAGCACTCATGTACATCTATCCCCCAACACTCACACAAATAAATAATAAAAAATAAATGTCAATCTTAAAAACAAAAGAAGGGGGTTGGGGATTTAGCTCAGTGGTAGAGCACTTGCCTAGCAAGTGCAAGGCCCTGGGTTCAATCCTCAGCTCTGGAAAAAAAAAGAAAGAAAGAAAAACAAAAGAAGGGAAAAGAAAATTCAAAGCACAAAGTTAGCAAAACTTTGATTTGGAGTTTTGGGTTCTCTCTCTCTCTCTCCCTCTCTCTCTCTCTCTCTCTCTCTCTCTCTCCCTCTCTCTCTTCCCCCATGCATGTGCGTGTGTTGAACACGTTTTCAGGAATATGTGTATGAGCATGTGGAGGCCAGAGGTCAACCTTGGGTGTCAGTCCTCAGGTGCCATTGGCCTTTCTTTCAGGTGGGATCTTTCACCGACCTGGTGTGTGCTACATACGCAGGGTTATCTGGCCAGTGAGCCACAGGTGCCTGCCTGTGTCCACCTCCCCAGTGCTGCCATGACACGTGTGAGCACCGGGCCTGGCTTTCTTACCTGGGTTCTGGAGTGGAGGGCAGGTCCTCAAGCTTACGTAGTAAGCAGTTTACTGACCAAGCTATCTCCTCACCCTCTGTCTTGTGTTTTTGGTTTTGTTTTTGTTTGTTTGTTTTGTTTCGTTTTTTGTTGGTTGGTTGGTTTTGATCCTCTCCAAAACTAACAAGGGCACTGAAATATGGGCCATCTAATAGCTCTGTGGAAAATGTAGGCTGGTATTGTTTTCCAGAGAATGGTTGCTGAAACATTCATACTTCGGACCTATTGACTTCTCACTTGGGAATGAAGACCAAAGTCTGAAGTTGTTTCTGTGACAAGGAGTGGCTGGGGAGAGGGGAGGCCCACAGGAGCTCAAATACTGTGTGAATGCAGCTCCTAAGCTGAGAAGCTTGTTCTTTCTAAGAGGCACCCTATTGACTCCAATCTGCGTTTCCAAGGACCACTGCGAAGTACAGAGGGCTCCTGAGCATACAGAGGTAGCCAGGAGAAAGCTGTGATCTTTACAGAAGGTATGGGTTGTCTGGGAGGGGGGAGCAGAGCCAGGAAGTCCAACTAATAAATCAGTCCATGACTGCTTCAAGAATGATCTGACCTTGTGTTTTTATGGGTTTTATTTTTTATGTGTCTGTGTGTTTCTTGTGATTTTTCTTTTTATCCTGTTTGTTTTCTAAAGAGAGAGAAAGAAAGGGTATGGAGTTGGGTGGGTGGGAAGGTGGGGAGGATCTGGGAGGAGTTAGGGGAAAACTGTGATCAGAATATATTGTATGAAAACATTTTCTTCAATAAAAGAGAAGAAATGATTGTTTGTAGAGACAATGGAAAGTAAAGCATCAGGTCAACTTGGACATAAGTGCCATATGACTAAATACATGCATATGTACCACACTGTGAATATATGTACACATGTATTTATGTGCTTATGAATGCTCACATCAATATTTGTGTGCACATGTGTATACATATATTTGCAGTTCACATGTATATGTGTATACCAGGCATTCATGTCCATGGCAATAGCAACCTCACTTATGAGAATAGTAGCCCCAGACTTACAGGAGTCGGAAAAAGCACCCTGGCTCATTGGTCCTGTGTCCTAGGGCTCAGAGGAGACTCTCTGATGACTCTTAAGACGATGAAGTCTCAATATAGACTTTCCAGATCAGAATCTCTTATTCAGAAGTAGAGAAAAGAAAGCTGTGTCTTGATATAAGTGTTACATACTCTAAATTCTAACAAATCAAACCTGCTTGCATGGAGAGTCTTTCGGTTGCTGACCTAGAAGCCCATCTGTCAGTGTGCAATTTGTAGAATTTTCTAAAATGTAGACTTAGGACATGTGCTGTTTTGAATGAGAATGCCCCCCCCCCCCCAGGCTCAGATGCTTGTACGCTTGGTTGGCATTTGGTGGCACTGTTTGGGTAGGTTTAGGAGATGTGATCTTGCTGGAAGGAATATGTCACTGGAGGTGAACTCTAAGGTTTAAAAGCCACATGGTACTCTCAGCTCTCTCTGTCTCTCTCTCTCTGTCTCTCTCTCTCTGTCTCTCTCTCTCTCTCTCTCTCTCTCTCTCTCTCTGTTTGTGCTTGCAGTTTAAGATTTGAACTCTTAGCTTGCTGTTCCAGCTGTCACATCTGCCTGCTGCCATGCTTCTCCAAGTGAGGGTGATGGACAATCTTATCCCTCTGAAAACTTAAGCCCAAATAAATCTTCCCTCCTATAAGTTGCCTGGCTGGTCAAGCAACAGGGAGCTAACTAAGACAGAATAGAATGAGTGTATGCACATATGTATGCACACACATGTTCAAGTACTTTCAGAGTATCATCTGACAGTGGGGTAAGTTCAAATCTGAGCTGCCTTTGGGTTGTTCTGGGCACTGAGCATCATGGCTCTACACCAGGATTGGTAAATTCTGAGATGGGATGTGGACCAAGTCAATATCTTACAAACAGAAGCTCTGGCAGTGTCAGGGGTCACATAGGATTTTATATAAACTCTAGAAAACAGAGCTATCCCATCTCAACAGCTTCATCAACCCCTCCACTAAACAAATATAGGGACTTTGGCTGGGAAAGAAGATTCACAAGAGGGAGAGGAAGCCGCTGGGGCCCACAGGGAGGCCTCAGAAATGAGTCCATACTCAGCTCACTCTGTGGGGAAAATGGAGCAGCGGGCCTCAGCCTCTGAGTCCTTGCCTGCAGACTTGTCATTCTGCTCCCTGTGAGCACTAGTGGTGAAATTATTAAGGCCACTCCACATACTTAAAAGGGAGGTTTATTTTGTGGGGTAACTTACAAATGAAGGGATAGGTTGTAGGGTCTGAGAAAGGTATGGCGCAGTCCGGCAGTGTTCTCTGGAGAACTCTGCGCAGTCTACCTCCAGCGTCCAGGGTCCCAGACCCAAGAGCGACTTCTCCTCTCGATCCTGGGTCTTCTGCTTCCTCCCTCAGCCCTGCCTTGTGGGCGTGACCATTACCGAAGCCTCAATGGGGGTTGGAACTTGCAGGCCAATGCTGGGATGGCTATCCACTACAGAGCACTTACTGAGAGGCAAGTGGGGACTCAAGAAAGATGGCTGGGAGTTCAGCAGTGACCTAGTAGTAGCTGGGGTTAAAGTAAAACAGTTGAGGGATAAGACCCCTATCCTCAAGTCATCCTCCCTTTGGTGGGGAGCTTGCTTGGCATTGCTAACCCCTAGCGCCTGTGAGCGTAACCTGCCGAGCACAGAAGTGACAACGTAGAGTGGTGGGTAGAAGCTTTCTAAGCAACACCAGGTCTGGGGGAAGAAGTAGATCTGCCATGATGGGTGAAGTGGTGGTAGTTCCTTGGCAGTGGGTTTGGTAGGACCAGAACAACCAATCAGCAAACATTTGTTTAACTTTTAGTTGAATTAACCATTGTGCTCGATGTTGGTGAGAGAAGGGGGGGGCAGATAAGATAGGACCCCTGCTCTAAAGAATCTTTAATTAAAACTAAAATAAAAAGCAGGGAAAAAAGCAGCTTATGATGTAGTAGGGAATATAAGCCATGCATAAATGAAAAATGGAGAAAAAAAGCAAAGATAACATCAGACGAGGGATTAGGATAATAAACATGGGTTTATTATCATCAGCTCTGAGCCTTTGCTTCCTTCATCTGAGAAATCAGGGAGCTAAAGCAGAGACTTTAAGTTCTCCCCTGGTGTAGCAGTACCTAGTGACTGGTAACCACGTAGGGGGGTGGTCGGAGCAGCTTCATTATAGGCAGTAGTGCTGGATGGGGAGACTCCAATGGGAAGCAGGGGACAAGCCTGGCCAGGGCCCCTGTTCCCGGGGCTCCATGCCTGGTATGTGGCAGCAAGCTCGACACCTGCCACATCTTTCAGTAGCAAGGCGTTCACTGCTACAACCCAAGGCTAGTCTCCATGTTACATCAACTACCCTAATAGAGCCCTGGTGTTTTGACTTCTACTTTCGCTCCATAGAGGAGCCCATGAAAATGATAAACTCAAGCCAAATGATTGTTCTATCCTGCTATGGAACCTCCAATAGCTTGTAGCAATGCCATCTAAACTCCTCATCTTCTCTATAAGGAGAATCCTGAGTGGATGCTGTCTACCTGTCAGAGCGAATGTCGTACCTTGACCACAACACAGCCCGGCACTCCAGCTGCTCTCTGCGGTATTAAGCTAGAGAAGCAGGCTCCACAACCTGGCCTTTACACTCCTTCTCTTGTCCAAGCTCCCAGTTCTCAATTCAAATGCCATCCTCAGAGAAATCTTCCTTGGCTCCTTGTAAAGCAGCACCCTCCCCAGTGGTTTGAAAACAGTTTCATGTGGAGATGTCTCTAGATCTACCACTAGGAAAGAGGGGAGAAGCACCAGAGACTCCCAACTCACTCTCCTCTATTTGAGCAAAACAGCTCTACTTTGATCTGTTTCCAGGAGAAATTTCACCAGGAGAAAGCGTCCCCGTGACTCACACCATTTGGAGACCACTGACATGTCTGAGGTGTGCCACTGCACAGATCATCCTCTGAATAGCAAAATCCAGTGGCTGCCTACTAATGACAAGCCCATACCTTTGGCAGAAATGGCTCATAGTCCCAACCCTCCTGCCTGCTGGCCCTGCAAGAAGCCTCCGACAACTTCTCAACACAGTCTCCAGGCAGCCGGCTGCAGCCAGCCAGTCCCAGCTGGTAGGAATGAGAAATAAAAACTAATTGGCCTCTTAGTGCCAGGAGTCTTGCTGGCCTGGGCTCAGAGGTCAGGAGTCCAGTGAGAAGCAGAGATGGTGCCATTCCAAGAGGCCACAGGCTGAGAGAACTGGCACTGACAAGACCCGCTGGCACTCAGGCAGTGCCACCCTGCAGACCCATGCTGTCTAATGTCCCCATTTGTAAACCCCATCTGCAAGCGGGAAGCCGCAGCTCACAACAGCAGCTGGCTGTGTGCGTGAGTGCCTCCTTTGATGGCTCAACCATAGCTCGCACCTCTTTCCGTGGCTATCTACTCAGGTCCTTCCAGAAACCACACATCTAATGTCACTTAGCAACCTCCCACCCTGTTCTGCACGCTCCCATCTCTGAGCCCTGTCAACACCTGGTTGCAAGAATGGCGCTATCTCAGGGTGCTGAGACGGTTGCTCTAAGCGGTGCCCTTCAGTCCAACTAGGGCAAAGGAGAGGGAACTGACCAGACTTCCAACTCCTAGTCTTACTCCAAACACAGCTTCCCCCTCCACCTCCTCCATGTCATTGCCATCTCTAATTAATGTTTCTCTGGTTGCCAAAAGAGTCTAGTTTTTTTCTCTTGCTAGTTGTAATTTCTTGGCTGTCTGACAGCCTCCTCTGTTTGGATGTCTCTAGGTTTCCAGGCTGCCCTGAAGCCAGGCTTCCTTGTGCTTTCCTGGCTAGCTCCTCCAGCCTTCCAGGTGATTCTCAGCCTCTATTTGTTGTTTTGGAGCTGCAGGTTCCTGCTTTTCCCCTTGAGCACTCAGCCAGTGACTGCTCTTCTCCGTCCAGGAACTGCCCCATACACGACCAGGGAAAGTAAGTTTCCTCCTTAGCTCTCCCATCCCAGGCAAATGGCATGTCATGGGTGTTCTCTGGGCAGAGTTCAGTGCTACCCTTATGCTGTCCTGCATATTTTTACCAATAGCTCATCTGTTGCAAACCAAATCCCTAAATTCATATGTAAGTGGGTGGTGTTGAAAGGTGGCAGAGTAATTAGCATAAAATGAGTGGTGTTCTTGTGACAGGAAGAAGCTGGAGAGATGGCTCAGCAGTTAAGAGCACCTGGTTACTCTTCCAGAGAAGTCGTCTTCAGTTCCCAGCATCCACATGGCAGCTCAGAACCGTCAGTAACTCTAGACCCGAAGGATCTGGTGCCCTCTTCTGGCCGCTGTGAGTGCTGCATGTAACTGGTGCACAGGCATACATGCAGGCAAAACACTCATGCACATAAGAACACAATGTTCAAAAAACTATTTTTAGGGTTTTTTTGTTTTTCTTTTTGTTTTTTTGCCAGAGCCGATGATCGAACCCAAGGCCTTGTGCTTGCTAGGCAAAATCCCCAACCCCCCAAAAAACTATTTTTAACAAGGAAGAGAAAAGTGACTTGAACAAGCACCCTTGCTCTGGCCACATGATGCCCCCCACCACCTGCTGCGATGCAGAAAAAAAAAAAAAAGCCCTCACCAGAGACTGGTGTCATGGTTTTGGACTTGGCAGCCTCTAGAACCATGAGCCAAACAAACACCCAGTCTGAAGCAGTTGTATGTCACTTTATGGTGTACCCTGAGAAATTCACCATTATGCAACAGTAACTGCAAGAATACCACAAAAGTATATGGGGGTAGGAGAGGAATTTCTTAGTTTCATGGTGATTGTTTAGCACCACTGTCATGGATCTGGTTATTGCTGACTACAAAATCAATATGAAGCTGTTTTAGTAAACGTTCTTCATTGCTGTAACAGACTAGCTAGCAAAAATAACCAAAGGAAGGAAGGGTTTATTTGGGCTTATAGTTTGGATGTCCATCCATCACGGTAGGGATGGGAGAAGTGGGAGGCAGTTAGTCACACTGTGTCCTTAGTCAAGAAGTGGGGGAGGGGGAGGGGGAGGAGAGAGAGGGAAGGGGAGAGGGGGTAGGAGGGGGGAGGGGAGAGGGAGAGATATGCTGGTGTTCAACTTGCTTTCATTTTATCCAGTCAAGGATCCCAGCTCATAGACCAATGTTGCCAACATTAAAAGTGTGTCTTCCTACCACAACTCAATCCAGAAAGTTTCTCACAGGCATTCTCAGAGGTTTGTTCCATGATACCTGTAAATTCCATCAAGCTGACAACAATCGTGATTGTTGTAGAGTATTAATTTAAGATGTGTTACATTTGTTTATGCTGTGGAACATTTGTTTTAATGATGTAAAGATGTGTTGCATTCTTTTATGTTGCATTTGTTTAGCTCTGTGAAGCTGTGTTACTTTGCCTGCCTAAAACATCTGATGGTCTAATAAAGAGCTGAATGGCCAATAGCAAGGCAGGAAAGGGACAGGTGGGGCTGGCAGGCAGAGAGAATAAATAGGAGGAGAAATTTGGAGAGAGGAGGATCAAAAATACCAAGGAGCAAGAAAAAAAGGGGCCAGCCACGTAGCACCATGCCAGACAGGGAATAAAAAGGAAAGAAAAGATACACAGAAGTAAGAGAAAGGTAAAAGCCCAGAGACAAAAGATAGATGGGATAATTTTAGTTAAGAAAAGCTGGCTAGAAACAAGCCAAGCTAAGGCCAGGCATTCATAAGAAAGAATAAGATTCTGTAAATTGATTTATTTGGGAGCTGGGTAGCAGCCCCCCACCCCCAAGAGTATAGAATATAAAAACAACCAACAACAATGATTAACTACCATTGCACAGGACTGTATTCCTTTAAAACAACAACAACAAAATAGACTAAGAAGCCCATAGCCCAATCAATATCCCCTTAAGCCTCTGCCTTCTTTCTCTCCTTCAAGGCCTTACTTCACTGAAGCATCCCAGGTCACCTAGGAGTTATGGCAGGGAGTGTCTGGAATGTGAGACTTCCAGTCAGCACACTGGGAATCCCTCAGAAGCCTGACCACCCTTCCTATGAAGCTTCTCAAGGTAGTGCTTACTGTCTACTCTGGGGTCAAGAAAGACCATAGTGACAGCATTATTGGAGTGTTGCATCTAAGTCAGACAGAGTATCATGTCTCAGTCAGGACAACATAGAAATACAGATCTGTGGAATGTGTTATCAATGTTAAGAAATGCCAGACCAGGACAGCATTGTTGAGGGGCAGTTAATTCTTTTGTCACCCTGAAATATCACCAGGAGCACTTGATCAGCAGCCCAGGGAATACTTCCATCCCATCCAGGCACTACTGTAATATAGTGACCATGAGGGACTATTTTCAAGCTGGTATTCACAACTACAGAGTTAAGTCCTCCCTTGGCCCCCTCTGAGCACTCACTGCAGGTGCCTAAGGCCAACACAATGATGTCACCTCTGTGGTTGCTGCTGTGCTAGCCTAAGAAGCAAGGGGAGGGCAGCAGGAGTGTTTCCACACCCCTTAGTGATACTCAGAGAAGCCATGACGGTCATGTCACAGCAATGGACTCCACAGAGAAATAACATCAAACTGTAGGCTTCAGGCGAGGCAGTAGGAATGCTCTTACTAATTCAAGAAGCCATCTCCTAGGAAACCAAGGCCCATGTGAGGGTCTCACAAGAATCCAGATCAGTTACATATTGTACGCAAGGGCATTTCCCTAGATATCTATTTCTTGTGTGACCAAGATGTGCCTAAAACCTCACTGGCACACAATTTCCCCAGCTTTCTAGAGCTAGAGATCCATCTGTGTGACATTTTCTGCTCCCAGGAATGAGGGATGAAGTCTTTGTGTGACCAGCCCTGACCTATTCCTTTGTTGCTATGTGGCAAGAGGGCCTCTGTTCTGAAAGGAAGTCCTCAGGTTGCTGTGGAAATGTCCTTGTAGACATGCATATTGTGGTGTTTGAGAAGCAACCTCTTCCCTAAGATCATCCTTCAGTCCCTATCCGATTATTAAAATCTTAGAGGTGCAAATCAGCAGAGGAGGGAAAATCCTCCCTCCAGCATTCATTCCAGAAAGCTGATGTACACTAAATCCTTCCTTCACTTAGATTAAATGCCCCAGCAGCATTCAGCTCTCGAGAACATTTTATAGCTATGTTCAGACCTGCACAGAATATAAATCGCCCATTGAATTATACACCATTGCATCATCAGCCATCAACAGGCAGGTCACAGGGTTCTACATCAAAGGTGCCTTTGGGATTTGCTGGGATGAGGCAAGAGATGTTGGATGTGTTTGGGAAGTGAGCATGTTGCAAGGGATGGGGCTCTGCATTGCCTTTTTCTGCAAGCTGTGAAAATCTTCCAGGTTGAGACACTGCCAGAAGTAGAACCCAGAAACCACATGCCCAGGGTAGAAGGGCAAGGCTATCCTGTATCCCAGTGTATATATGCTACATTAACACAGCATTCCAAGTCAAGAAGCTCTAATGACTGGGCCATTCACAGACTGGCATCAATTCTAGATAGAATGGAGTTGGCCATTTAGTTTTTAAATTTTTATTTTATGTATATAAATGTTATTTTCCCTGCATGTATATATGTTTACACCATGTACCTGGTACCGGTAGAGCCCAAATTAGGAATAAGATCCTCTGGAACTGGAGTTACAGGTGCTTGTGAGCTGACATATGGGTACTAAGAACCAAACCTGGGTAGCCTACAGAGGCAGTAAGCACTTTTAACTAAGCTATTGCTCCAGACCCTGGGTGGCCTTTCAAAAATCATAAGTTGGACACCTGCGGGTATCACCAACCCTGGGCCAAAATGTTTGAAAAAAATACTTTGTATGACTGGCCTGCCAAGACATGCCCACTGAGGCAATAGTGGCTTAAACATCATGAGTAACCAACCAGTTTCTGATTGGATTTAAGTCCTGCTCTACAATGTAACCCATACCTGTTACTATTGTTGGGTCAAGAATGTATAACTAGAGAGGTCATAGGTCCTAAGGGAGAATCTACTGTTACTCTGCTAAGTGGACACAGTTGTAAACTGGCTCATAATGACTCATTGTTATACCCATAGATTAGTGCATATCACAATCCTCACCACAGGAGCTTCCATTTACACTAGATGGTGATTACCTCAAAGACCCACAAGGGGCAGAGAATAAGAGAAAGCAGAATGCTCAGCCTTAAGTAGAACATCTATACTGATCCTCTCCTCTCAAGGCTCAGGGATCACTGTGAAGAGGGGTAGGGGAATACTATAAAGAGCCAGAGGCTGTGAGTGACTACAAGAAACAGCATCCTCCAGACACAACAGGGCAGCTGCACACAGGAATTCACAGAGGTTATGACAGCAAGCACAAGGCCCAGGCAAGTCCAAGCCAGACCAAATGGTAGCTCTACCAGCTGCACTCCCATGGAGAGCCACACATCCATGAATATGTGGGCAACACAAAATTTGGACTTGATGGGTGAGAAAAAGAGGACATAATGTTGGATGGGTAAGGAAAGGGGGTGAATGTAGGAGAAGTTGGAGCATGGAATGAGTATGGTCAAAACTTATTGTATGAAATTCTCTATTTTTTTAAGGGTGGGGGAAGGATCCTGTGGTCTTGTACCAAATGACACAGTGCAACAGCAGTTCACACTGCTGACTCCTTGGTCTTGAACTTTCAGCCCCTAGAACAATGAAAATAAATTTCTATAGGTAAAGCCAATTCACCGCATACATCAGTGCTAGCAGACTGATACAGCAGGTACACAGAGGATAATGGTTTAACTGGATTACATTTTAATTTGTAAAACAATGTAGTAAAACAAGACTGTCTGGGCTGGGCCAATGACTCAGCTGGTAAAACTCTTGCCTTGTGAATATGAGGATCTGAGTTCAACCCCCAGAACTCACATTAACATATGGGGCATGGTAGCACAAGCTTGTGGTTCAGGCACTGGGGAAGTGGAAACAGGGGGATCCCTGGAGCTCTATGGTCTGCCAGTCTAGTTAAATGGATGATCTCTGGAACTCATCAATGAATCAATGAGAGGTCTCAAAGGAGGTAGAACGTGTTCCAGAGAATGACATCTGACTGAGATTCTCCTCAGGTGTCCATCCCCACACATGCATGCATGTGTACCTAGACACACACACACACACACACACACACACACACACACACACACACACACACACACAAGAATGTCTGTTTCCAGACTTGAAGGCCATCCCAGAGCTCAAGGAGACACCCACATGTACCCATATGAAGCAATGGCAGCTTGGGGTGCTGAGGGTCCTTGTTCCTCTTCCGTCTCTCCCGTGTTGTCTGTGCTTCTGCCTGCTCAACATGCGCCGACGGTGTTACAAAGTCACTGGCCCTTGGACGGTGGTGGCACATGCCTTTAATCCCAGCACTTGGGAGACAGAGGCAGGCGGATCTCTGTGAGTTCGAGGCCAGCCTGGTATACAGAGTGAGATCCAGGAAAGACACAAAGCTACACAGAGAAACCCTGTCTCGAAAAACCAACCCCCCCCCCCAAAAAAAAAAACCCAAAACAAACAAAGTCACTGGCCCTGGCAGCATCCACACTAAAGTCAGAGCCTCTGAAAACTTTAAAAACATCTAACCGGCTGAGCAAAGGTAGAGGGATGTTCTACACATTTTCTTATAATGAGAAACAACCAAGGTCAAAGTGTCATTGTCCCGATTCAGACCTTTTATATGCCACCCAGTTAACACAGAGTCTTTGAAGTTATCCTGTAAGGTCCAGCTCACATATTGAACATCCCTGGGGGCTTTCCTTCCAGTAGACCCTACACAAGATAACCCATAGCTCTCCTGAACTCCGGAGGCCTCCACCATCTCAAACAGGGAACTCAACAACCAATTCCAGAAACTTCCTCCTGTCTTTAGTTTATGTCCAGCTGGATTCTCAAGGACCAGGTGCTTAGAGGTGAGTCCTTCCGGGTTATGAACAGGGGATTTCAGTCTGTGGACTTTTACATGAAATATAGATCTCAAAACTTAGAGGAAAATAAAGTACAGGCACACCTGGTCTACCCAGTTGCAGAGCTGTTTGTGAATCTCTGTCTGTCACTCTGTTTCTCTCCATCTCTGTCTTTGTGTCTTTCTGCATCTCCCTGTCTCTGTCTCTCTCTGTCTCTGTCTCTCTGTCTTTCTTGTGTGTGTGTGTGTGTGTAGGCATTCACACACCCATGCCTGAACTGTACCTACTTGTGATTCAATTGGTACCTTGGGTTTCAGAAAGCATTTTTTTTTTTTTTTCAGAAATTCAGCATCAGAATAATACCTTCTCTGCAGGATTATTTTGAAGAGCGATAATAATACATGTGAAAAAGCTTGGAGAAGTTAAAATTGCTTTCTATATGTAAGGTATAATATTAGAAATGGAAAGCTTTAAGTGAGGCGGAAGAAAAATGGTTCTTAAGGACAGGCAAGAACTGCAGCCGCTGTTTTCAACTCGGTCAGCAACTGCATTCTCCTGTGGCCTCGGCCAGGGTGAATGCCCGCGAGAGCCACTGATCTCAGCAGAAAGCAGGGAAAAGAAACCCGGGATGCTTTGTTCTGTGCATACTTTCCGACCAGGGGTCCCACATTCCACAGACTTGGAATTGAATTTGTCCTTGAACTCCCAGAGGTCACCATCTCTTGTGGGGTCATGTGACAACACTGGGCTTTATGAAGACATTTGCCTCACCAGTGGGCTCCCCATCAGGAAAACAAAAGGAACCAGCCTGTAGAGAAACATTGAGAAACACTGCACAGTTTGATTCAGGGATTTTTCTCAAAATCTTACTTTTAGCTCATTTTTTTCTTAATTATAAAGTGACTGAGGGAAAAGTTAAAATGAATTTAGGGATGTATAGACTGCTTGAATAGATGTCTCAAGTCTCTGCCTGGTGCTCCTACTCCTCCCAACCACTCTATCCTCTGCCAGAGTTTTCAGCTACTCTAATATAGAT
Organism: Onychomys torridus; assembly: GCF_903995425.1. NCBI lineage: Eukaryota > Metazoa > Chordata > Mammalia > Rodentia > Cricetidae > Onychomys > Onychomys torridus. Next base: position 29,908,947 of record NC_050445.1, read on the forward strand.
ATATACATACATATATATGTATGTATGTATATATATATATATATATGCATTTCCCCTGCATATTACCTTAACTGCACCTTCAGTCACTGAATGGGATTTGGTCAGCGTTCAGTATTCATATCTAAATCAGTGTGTGTGTGTGTGTGTGTGTGTGTGTGTGTGTGTGTGTGTGTACAAGCACATGGAGGCCAGAGGCTGATCTAGGTGTCTTCCTCAATCACATTCCATCCTGGCTTTTGAGCCAGAGGTTCCCTGAACCTAGAGCTTTGTAGGTTGGCTGGACTGGCTAGCCAATGAGCTCCAGAGATTCACCCGGCTCTGCTTCCCCAGGACTACAGACGGCCACAGATGTATGCTGCCACACCAGGTATTTACATGATTGGTGGGGATCCAAACTCAGGTCCTCATGCTTGGTAGACAGCAGGCATTTGATAGACTGAGTCAGGTACCCAAGACCCAAAAAATCTTAACTAGAAAGTAGCTTACACCGTACTGCCAAAGTTAGCATGCTTCCACAGATGAGGATCTGTGGTGCTTCAAGGTTTTGGGGATTACAAAGAGTCTTGAAATAAACATCCAAGGTGGGGCTTGAAGAGCTGCTGCCACAGAGCATCTCACCCTGGAGTTCTTCTGGAATCCTGGCATTGTCTTAATGGTTACCTGTGCTTATTATTAAATGACAACAACGGTGTTCATAACTTTTAATCCATATAGCACATTCTCCGTTTCTGTTCTTTGGGCTAAAACACCACCAGCCACTGCCCTTTCTCATGAGGAAGCCATTCTATGGTCTCAGTGGTGAATTCAGGAATAGCCATTGAAGTCTAGCCTCAGTTACTATGACTTCTGTATTTCTTGGGATTGATGCCAGATTTTATACACAAATACGTATTCATATGTATATGTACAAGTATATGCAATGAATATATTAATATATACATAATAAATCCATGATTCATATATTAATATATACAGTGAATTACTTTTCTATTCATGAGGCAATCCTATGTTGAATTAAATTATTTAATCTGAAAGCCTCAAGCATATGACAAACATTTGACTTTGGCATTCAGCCTCCAACTATTTCACTGCAGAAAGAGCTGAGAATTATCCATTTCATTGTCTTCCGCCACACTCACTGGAAAACACAAGTCCTACAGGAGAAGCAACCAGTGGTGTGGTCTGCTTTGCCCACCTGACCTTGCACATATCACGAATTGGGAAGGAAGATCTGGTATGAGCATTCACCCAGAGAGGAGAAAAGAGTTCTGGAAAGGAAATAAACTAAGAGTGTAGTGCCACGTACTTCTCCATGTGAATCTTTGCAGCTTCATATCCATCTGGGCCTCGGTTTAGAGCTGAGAATTAGTGGGATCCAACTGGCTTCTCAACTAAACAGAGTGGCAGCTACAGCTGTGCAGAAAGGAACATTTTCAAACTGTGATTCATGAGCTTCCACGAGCCACTTAGAGCATGCCATCTTCCTGCCTGCTTCTCTCTTCGCCTCTTCCTGATGACAGTGGCCCATGAAGCTACCTGGGAATCTTGGGGCAGAAGGCAATCCTGTCTGGGTTTCCTAAGGGGAACAAGGCTTGAAATGACAGCTTCCTTCAGACCTTTTGTCACTGAAACCTCTTGCTTTTTCTGGTCCTTCATCTTAAGTCTCCTCAAAACTTCTGCAGAGAAAGTCATATTGTCCCCCAGGGCCCTGGCATGAAGCCAAGCACATACAGCTATGCCACTATATGTAGAGTCATGTTTGGTAGTCACATGATTCTCCTGGTGCAGAAGTATGCAGGGTCAACCCACACCAGCTTCCAGCTAGGGCAGATGCAGCATGCTGGAGTATGGTTTAGTGGAGTGAGTTCTCTGCTAAGAATCAGAAAACCTGGGTGTCTTAGGGTTTTATTGTTGTGAAGAGGCACCATGACCAGGGCAACTCTTAAAGGAAAACATTTAATAGGGGATGGTTTACAGTTCAGAGGTTTAGTTCATTATCATTATGGCAAGAAGCATGGCAGCATGCAGGCAGACATTATGCTGGAGAAGGAGCTTGGAGTTCTATCCCTGGATCAGCAGGCAACAGAAGGAGACTGAGACACACTGGCAAGACTTTAGCTTTGGAGACTTCAAAGCCAATCCCTAGTGGCTTCTTCATAGAATCGAGGAACCCATCGCAACTGCCCCAAGACTATACCTGCTCCAACAAGGCCACACCTCCTAATAGTGCCAGGCCTATGACCCTTCAAACATGTGAGTCTATGGAATCAGTACCCATTTAAATCACTAAGTACTGATTCCATCCCTTCCCATAAAATGAGCAGGTCACTTCACCTCTCTGGGTTATGATACCATCAACAACAGGAGTAGGACCAGACCTTAAGGGCCTTTCTATATAAGTCACCTTACAACTCTAGACATTGGGCTAAGGAGGGAGCTAGTCTCTGACTTGCTCTAGGACTGGCTGTCACCAATTCTGTCCAACATGAACTTCTTGAAGTGATGACCCTTCTTCTCACCCATGACATGCCCAGAAGGGATAGCAGATAAGATGCATAGATGTCACTACTGACATCAATGAGCACACGAGGCTCGGCTCCAAATTGCCTTGATTTGAAACATGGAGAGTTAGAGCCCAGCTGTTAGAGTGTCTGGAAGAAATTGGCTTCTGAAAGAAATCTCTCTGGCTTTTGTCCTATCTGATCCAAGCCAACGCCATGTTCATGAGTACAGGAAGAAGCTGGTGTGGTAGCCAGGAGATCAGCGGAGCCATCCACCTGGTTTGCTTTAATTTCCATCTGCCTACTACACATAACTTGGCCTTGGACTTTTGGGGAGGAAATCTATATACCCAAGTGATTTTTTTTCACATCTTCACTGTTAGTTACTGAATATAAATATAGCTGCTTATGGATAAAATGTTTACATATGTGTATTTATATAAACACATATACACATATGCATTATATATATGGTAAGTATTATTTCATGTGTCTCAGAAATATTAGACTTTTAAATCCTCCAAGAAACTTTATGAGATCTAGATGGGGAAACTGAGGCAGAGAGTGGTTCCATAAATTGCCTGAAGTTACATAACTGAAGGTATCCAAACCCATCAATGCCATCTCTCATCACAACTACTCCATGTTCATGTGTCCTGCCTGTTCAGATGGAGTGAAATCAATGTTAGCAGAGAAGGTATGTTTTCCTTCATAGTCCTCATCCTCAGTGATATTTAAATAAAATTTGTCCATTAGCTGGTGAGAGCATGAAAAGATGCCCTATCTTTATCATAGGTGATCCAATGAAGTTCAGGGTGCCCATTAGACATAGGGGCTAATTAATAAAACATCTTTACTGGCTTCTTCATAGAACCGAGGAATCCATCACAACCGCCCCTAACTTTTCTCATTACAACCAGGTTGGAAGATGACTCTTATTGAGAGGAAGCAGGACTTTCAGAAAGAAGAAAGTAGAGGTTAGGAAAGAAAATGAATTAAAGGCAAGAGAGTAACATTTTCATTGTGGCTTCTCAACAGGAACTAAATCCAGTGAGCAGAAGAAATGGGTGGACAGGAGGGGACCCACCGAAGCCCAGAATGCCTCAGCACCCAGAAGGGTCTGCTCCCCCAGCCATGCTAGCTGGAAATGGGCCTCTACCCAGCAAGCTTTCTTGCTTGGCTCTCCTCTCCAGGCTCCAAGGGATGATATTTATCCCCAGCCCCTTCATTATCCCTATTCTAACTAAACTATAACAAGAGGAGATAGCACAGAAGAGAGGTGTGCTGGGAGCTAGGAGCACTGCACTAGCTTTGTTTTTATTGTTTGTATTTTATTTGTTTATTGGTCTTAAGACAGGGTTTCTCTGTGTAGCCCTGGCCATCCTGGAACTCACTCTGTAGACAACGCTGGCCTCGAAGTCAGAGATCTGCCTGCCTCTTCCTGAGTGCTGGGATTAAAGGCGTGTGCCCAACTGTACTAGCTTAAGTATTGAAAAGGCTGGTGGTCAACTGTAACCAAGCTGCAGCCAGGCTCACCAATAGCTATTCCCCATTCTTCCATTTTAGAATGGTTTGTCTGAGGGAACATTTAGATCTACAGAGCAGGTATCACACAGGCACCAGCAAGCCAGAAAAAAGAAAAGAAGAAAAAAAATTAAAGCAAACCTCCACAGTAGTCTCCACCACTGAGGAGCGGAGTAGGGGAGCAGACGTGTCTGGGCTCCATGCCTCGGCCTCCTTACCAGCTTGCCACTTAGGGAAGGTAGTCACCTCTTCTCCCGTGGGAAGGAGATCCTCTTTACCCCAGCATCCTCCTGAGGTGAGCAGAGATATTTCCAATTCAGGTGCCTTAAATGAGAAGGCTGAGCGGAAGGTGCCACCCCAACAATGCTCTCAGCCATGCTAAGTCGGGAGCCCTAAGAAGCTGTATTCCAGAGGCTTCTGGGAAATGTGATTTTCACGGAGCTTAACTGCTAATGTTAAAAGCTGAGCCACAGCGAGCATTTTAATTAATTACCTGTTATTTTTAAGTAAATTAGAACAAAGAATGTGGTAGCATCTTTGAGGAGAAGCAGCTGGATTTTGTCAGGGTGGCGGAGGAAGGGCACAGCCTTGGCATGCCTTCTCTTCCAAGATCCACATGGGGGAGTGTGGGGTCAAATGCCATGCAGACTAGCACTTTAGCTTTATACAAAGCTCCTTAAGCACTATTTTTTAGGCAAAAGGGAATTTTGCTTCATTCACCACAGAGTTCAAATACACAGTGATATATCGAAGCAGAACTGTATTAGTAACATATGACATCCTACAGAGGGCTGAATGGAGACCTGGGCTACCACTTCTGGGAGGTTGCCAGTCCAGGCCTAAGAGCAGCTTCATTTCCTAGATGGATGGGGAAGAAGATGGGAATGCTTCCTGGATTCCACCTTCAGCCTCAACACTAGCTCCCTGCGAGCCTGCCTAACTAACGCTCTCTCTGTTCTGCCGTCGGCCACCTGACATGCTCTTCATCTGAGAACCTGTCTGCCGCCACGGTTTTCCCGGGTGTCCTTTAAGGACAGCGGCCAGGCAGGTTTGTAGTTTGTGTCTGGGCCACAGTGGCACATTGCCTAACATACAAGTAGACCCCCAATTAATAGTAATTGAGTTGAATTCAGTTGTAAAATCAGAGAACTTACAGACACAACAGTGTTCAAACACTTGAAAAAAACTGTTAAAGAAATGACTGACTTTGATTTGTATCATTTTTAGCAGAAAGAACCCAAATCAAATCCACCTGAAACAGCAGTGAGGCTTAAAATAAAGATGACAAAAATGACAACTTGAAGCCGCCAGCAAAGAAGGGGCGCCCTGCCACTTCAGAGGTTTCTACTCCAATGTGGTAGGAAATGACTAGAAAGCGTTGGTGCTTCTGTATACTCACAATGAGGCCAGCACCATCCAAAGTGCTGCACTCAGGTGCAGAGTCTCTGAGAGATGCAAACCAGACCCTGAGCCTTCAGGAAAGCACAGGACTTCAGCATGCACAGCAAGGCCCCCCAGGTCAGCTAGTGCGAAGTGGTCTATTTGAGTGTGGCACAGGACTGTGGCTGAGGGGACATGACACAAGATCGTTCCTGACAAGATCTCTAGGCTGGGGACACTGAATTTTATTCTGTAAACATGAGGGAGCCACAGAAAATTTTTCATCAAGAAATGCTGTGTAATTAGCATATTTTAGGAAAGTAGTATGTTTTAAAGGATGAATTCAGTGCAAAGTAGGGAAATGAGCACTTACGAAATTCTTGTTTGGGGGCGAGATGCTTTTGCAATATATTATCTCATTTCATCTTCACAACAATCCCAACAGGGCTGGCAGCGCTCCCTCCATTTCACCAACGAGAAACGCAGGCTCAGAGATTGGCATCAAGTGGGGTGGGGTGGGGAGAGATTCCTACCCAGAGCTAAATGACTCCCAAAATACTGCAGTTTCAATAACAGCCCAGATGGAGCTTGAGGAGCGGAGACACGTGAACGGGCCACAGAGAACCTTGTGGGGAACATGTCGGCAGATGTTGACAATGGATGGAGAGGTGGAGGTGAAGATGGACCCATGAAAAGTGGCATGAGGGACAGCCTGTGACTTCAGATGTCAAAAAGAGGGAGGGTGTCTCCTTGGGGGAAGGGAAAGAACGGAGGATAATAAGTACTGGGTGCCTGTAGTCAGCCAAGTGTTTTCATGTGTTTAAAAATCATAAAGCACGTGTGTAATGTGTGCAGAGAAAAGACAAGTCTAATTGAAGGCATGCTGTGATTCCAGAAGGCTGGAAACATGTGCAACAAAATATGTAAGGCCTGTGTTCAAACTGTTCATACACACGGATTACACTTACTGCGCAAGGGGTGTGTGTATATGTGTGTGTGTGTGCGTGTGTGTGTGTGTGTGTGTGTGTGTGTGTGTGTGTGTGTTGGGGATTTTTGTTGTTGTTGTTGTTGTTGTTGTTAAGGAAATATGTTTGTAGAGGGAAAGAAAGTCAAAAGCCCACATTTAAACTTTGAGCAAAGGGCTGAGACAATAAAACAGGCACAGAAAAATGGGAAAACCTTAGCATGCTGTCATGGAAGACCAAAGTTTCAGGGGAGATGGAGACAGCAGGGAAGCCAGGAAGGGGTGTCTCAAGGGCATGTGGCAGGCGGAGCAGCCCGGATGAGCACATCTCTGGGAAGCAGTACCTCTGACCTTGGGGGACTGGAGGCAGACTTAAGAGAGGCACTGGCTGGAGAGCAGGACTGCAGAAGCTGTAAGCAGGGACTGTAGTTCTTCAAGAGCCCCAGGCAGGGCCTTTTGTCTCAGACCATAGGGGAAGGCAGAGCCCTGAGCTAGCCCTGTTTTCCTGTCTCACCAAGGCACCTTTTGTGAACACGCTCATCACTTCCTTTTCTGCCGCCCCAAGGACACCATCCCTGGCACATATCGGGCGATAGATCTGGGTGGGGGTCGACGTCTCTTCCTCTACCATGTCGTCCATTATTTGAGGATCATAAATAAGCTACTATTTGCAGGACAGGACTGTGGTAATGAAAACCCCAGGCTTCAGAGTCAAGTGAGCTTGAGTCGGACGGACCTACAGCTCCAGAAACTGAGCGTCCTTGGGCAACGCCCTAAACTCCACAAGTGCTGGGAAGTGCAAAGAAGGTTTGGGTTGGTGACCAAGAGAGTACTTCCACACCCTTGTCTGAAGGGATCACTAGGTGCCAGGCAGAGTCTAAGCATTTCACACAGCAAAGCATTTCATTCTCGCAACGACCCTACGAGGCGCTTTGCCGGGTGAGGATACATCTGTGCGAAGGATAAGACTGACTAAGGTTACAGAATTTTAATTCAGATTCCCACCCCCAGGCGACCTTCACTGCATCTGGACTTGATGTTACTGGGGCCACTCTGGAGGTAGAAGGGACTCTCCTTCTACTGTCCCACGGGGAGCAAACATCTTGCTTCTGGCTGGTGAGCATGGAGGAGCACCCCTCAGGTGGATGGAAGTCTGGGGTTCTTTAGGGTCTGGCCTGCTGGTTAAGCCTTCAGGCCTATTTCCTCATCCTGGATGCCCTCCCCCAGGACCTTTGCTTTTCTCCCATTACAGCTAGGAAGAAGAGCAAATGGTATAAAGACATGATAAGGGCCCACCACTTACTTGACTGTACAGTTCTAAGCTGGTTTGAGGGCTCCCTGGGTGAATCTACAAAGTGTGAAGGTGGTGATGCTGGCCTGGGAAGAAGGGAGGAAACCGTGTCTGAACTCTGAATGGTGTCTACCGTTGACCCAGCGAAGACACCTCACTTCTCTTCTCCCCTGTGAGCCTCCTGAGTGAGGCTAAAGTGCAAATGAGACTTCACCTTGCCTTTAAAGTCCTACAAACTGTAAAGTGTCGCCTGACTAGTTAGAGGAGGAAGCCTCAGTTGAGAAAATGCCTCCATAGGATCAGGCTGCCGGCAAGCCTGTAAGGGCATTTTCTTAGAGGAGGGCTCAGCCCATTGTGGGAGGTGCCCTTCCTGGGCTGGTGGTCCTGGGTTCTATAAGAAAGCAGGCTGAGCAAGCCAGTAAGCAGCACTCCTCCATGACCTCTGCATCAGCTCCTGCCTCCAGGATCCTGCCCTGTATGAGTCCCTGCCTGGTTTTCTTTAAGTATGAACAGCACTATGGAAACATAAGACAAATAAACCCTTTCCTCCCAAAGTTGCTTTGGTCATGGTGTTTCACCACAACGATAGTAACCCTGTCTAAGACACCAGGTCATGTATGTCCCCGTCCACCCTTCCAGGTGATCAGCACCTCTTCTGGAGACTAGAATTACTTAGCATCACCATCACCCTTCTCTTTTCCTTCAAATTTTGTATTTAAAGGTATCGGCGAGGAAAAGGAGAATAGCTTGTTTGTCATACTAAGTGATGTAGATGTCGATTCCTCTCTAAGACCAGAAGCAACTCCAAGGCCAGAAAAAGTTTCATCTTCTACAGTATGCAGAACTTAGTAGGTACCATTGCGTGACTAACAAGCATTGGGTGAGTTCAAACGGTTCACTGAAGTACGGATGCTTGCCTTTGCATACCCACATTTTGGATACCCTTGACTTTTTGATAGTGTTTGTTTATGTGTTTCCAAGCCCAAAATCAAGATAGAAGGTATAAGCAAGCTCTAATACTAGGAAAGTGTCTTGGAGGTAGGGCAGTCTCCCTATACTCATTTTCTAATTATTTTAGACCTGGTAATAAAATACAAACACTAACCTATCCATCCCAACAATCTAAGTTCTGTCAAGATGAAAATGTTTGTCAACCAGAGCAGAATCCACTTGGACCTCCAGGGCCATGTTCCTAAAAATCTCTCCAAGGTCACTGTCCCTGAAACTCCCAAGATCCTGGCATAATATGGATGACTAAATAGATTGGGTTGCTATGATTCATCTACTTTATCCACAGTGAGGTACAGATGTAGTTCTGGGTCCAAGGTGGACCTCATTATCTGATGCATGGACTGCCTTCAGGTCTTGTCCCAGGTTCTGTAGTTTCAGCCAGTTCTCTAAATTTCCAGTAGTGTGGGGGAGCAGGAGGCCCTAAATCCTGTCTGAATACTCCTCCTGCCTGTTGGGGATGTACTTTATGTACCACGGGGGCTTGCTTAATGGGATCTGGTCTGGTTGATCTGATGTCTGGTACACTGGCTTCGGTCTCATCCTGCAGATTTCGGTAGGCACAGTGCATCTCAGCCACTCAAATACTGGGGATGATGATAAGGAGCCATAAGAAGACAGATGACCTGGCCTGGCTATTTGAGGCCACTTGTCACTGTCTTTAATTTCTTCACTGTCATATCTGTGCCTCCCTCCAACACTTCCATTCCCAGCAGACAGGAGAGAGAACACACCTCCTCACTTCACGCCTATTCCTCCCTCGTCGTTTCCTTGGGGCAGCTTTTAAGCCCAATAGGTCTCCATTTACTGCAGAAACCATCATTTCTCTTTGACTTATGATTTGTTTTAAGGACCAGTGCTTGGGTGACAAGTTCCCTTTCCTTGAAATGTGTCCATCTCTGTAGGAAGAAGCTAGAAGAGCAATAGGAAGGAAGTCTTTTGAAGTTGCTTTAGAGATTTCCTAAGTTTCCATGGTAACTGGTCACTGTGGCATCTCCACTACATTCTCAGGGCTTTCTCTTCTGCTAAGAGTGGGTAGAGCAACCTGTTCTTTCTCAACAGTGGAGAGAGTTTTCCCACCACCCTGTTTCTCTCTCTTCTCATGCCTGTCCTTAATTCTATACTTCTGTCTATGGGAAGTTCATTGTATAGAGTGGTAGTGTCATTTCTATGCCTGGAAGGCAACGTCTTGCTTAGTGCTGAGAGATGGTGTCTTGGGGTACCTTGGTCCCAGTCTGGACCATATGGATTCACTGACTCAGATATTTCTGTGCTAGTACAGAAAAGCCAACTGGGAAGGCTCTGGACTGTGGAAAAATTATCCATTTTCTGTGAGAAGAAAAACAAAATCATCTACCCTATCTTCATTCTAGATATTGAGAACCAATACTAGGCCTCACTATATTTATTAATGTGATTTTGATATTCCACTCTTGGGGCTGTCCTGCCCAAAAAACGATTTAATTATTCATTAAAGGAACTTCCCCCAAAGACCTATCAAGTGTTCCATTAAAAGCATCCACAGATGGGGTACACCCTAAAATTCTTTGAATCTTTCACCTCCAAATCCTCACCTTGCTGTATCCTTCAATTCTGACACGTCCTTATTCTTACTCAGTCTTGGTGCCATTACTCTTACACGGCTTTAGTCAAATACCATATTGAAAAGATGCCTTAATCCAAGATTGTAGTTATTAATACATTTGAGTTCCCTTCTGAGGCTCAACCCAAGTGTACGAGGTGCTGTTCGCCCTTACCACACAAGCAATCGAGCCAGCCTTCTCTTCTTGATGGATTGGCTTTTCAATATTTGGGGCCATCTTGGGACATAAGAAAAGAGACTCACATGATGCTTATTCAGTCATCACAATAGCAGACTTAGCCTGTGTTATGGAGAAAGGGAGCTGCAAACAGGATAGAGAGCATATATGTTCTTAGAAGATCTCCCAGAGGCTCTGTAACAAAAGAATTCTGTTCTAGCTACAGGATATTTGAATGCTCTGGACAGTGCTGACGAACCAGATGGCTTTACAGACATGCTCTCTTGAACTCTCAGTGTTTGCACAAAGGGTCATGGTTTCAATTTTTCACTGGGCCCCTAGTGGGGCAGAAGGAGGCTCTTGGATGTATACCACTGCACTAACTACTGGGAGCACCCTGTTAGTACCCTAAGCCTAATATGGCCAATCCAGGAATGGGCACAGTACTCTCTGCCCCTACTGAAACTATGAGTACCAGGCTATAAAGTCTCCAGCAGTACACACCCTAGAAGGTAGCCAGGGAAGCAGACAAACTCATACAATATTGAATGTCACCCAGTGAAGAACCCCAGGGTGGTTTGTGCAACTAATAGATGACAGGGCAGAATGGACACCGATGCCCCTTCAATAAATCAAGCCTTCGACCATGACCTTAAAGGCCCATCATGACCTGTCTACCTGTTTGGTATCACCTCCATCTCCTTCCTACTCTGCACCTGTCACATTCATCCTCATGCTCAATTTCTTTAAACCTAATAGTTGCATTAACATTCCAAGTGCTGAGTTCATCTTGGGGTCTTTTTTTGTAAGGAGTTGTTTCCCCAATGTCTTCTTGTAGCCTATTACTACCCTACATGCAGGATCCTCCCTCCCATGGCACTGCTAGAAGCCTTGCATGCTCTACCCCATCTGCAATGTCTCCTCACTTTCTCCTTCCTGTTCCTGTTTTCCTCCACACTGCTTGTCACCTAACACATTTTGTATAAACATGGTACTTGCATAGTTTTCTGTCTTTCCCACTACAATGTGAGCTTCATGGGCTTTCTCTGCTTCTCTACTGTATCCCAGGTAAGTGGTATATGGTACACAGGAAGAACTCAGTATTTACTGAATGAAGGAATGAGGAACTAGGATAGTGATTAAACTGAGAGGAATTATCTGTATGAGGACTCATTTTCCTATCTCCACAACACGTACCACAAAGTATCTTGGTGGTATTGGTAGCAATGACATAAAGCCACTGAAGTAGGACAGGATTGTCACTGAAGGTAGTTATTTCAAAAAAGAGGTATCTCAAGGGTTGGGAAGATGGCTCAGTAGTTAAGAACACTGACTGCTCTTTCTCCCAGAAGCCCTAGGGGGTTCAGTTCCCAGAACTAACCATAGTGGCTTACAGCCATCTATAACTTCAATTCCAGAGGATCTGACACCCTCTCTTGCCTCTGTGGGCACTGCACACATGTTGTATACAAACATCCATGCAGGCAAAAACACCCATACACATAAAAATAATAACAAAAATGAAAACAAATTAAGAAAGGAAATATCTCAGTGCCAAAATAATAATATCAAAAATTTTATAAGAACATTGGCTGGTATTGTTGTAAGTCCTTCAGATGAGTTAACTCTGTAATTCTCACAGCTATGCTTGAATTGAGAGCTATTATTAGCTCTTTTTAATAGATGAGAAAATTGAAGCAAGGCATGAAAGGCAGATAAGGAATGTCCCAATGTCACATGGCTAGTCCAATGTTCCTTTGGTCCTGGACTGTATCTTCATGAAAAACCCATAATTATCTCTTTTCATTGGGTGACTCTGCTTCCTGAAAAAGGACTCTGGGCCCCCAGTTAGGAAGCAGGATATGGAAGGGGGCTCCTATGAGCAAGTGTGCCAGGGAATATCTAAGAGGTGAGGGTTGAATTTCTATACCAACTTTCTTAATGCCTCACCAGCCACCTCCATTCCCACCCCCTTTCCTGTTCTGTATTTCAGCATTTTATCTTGGAATTCAAAAAGAAAGCATCCCCCTATCTTAATTGGGCATGGAAGGGTAGCATTTTTGAATATTTTCTGAGCAGGTTTTAGAGCCTCTTGATGTAACCCTCATGAACCACAGTTGGCTTGGCCAGGGATGCTTACTGTTCTGTTCTGAGGCCAGTATTTACAACAGAAGAGGCAGCATTGGTGGAAATTTTACAACCCTTGGGGGTCTGAAATCTTCCTGCTGCTTGGATTGCTAGAGTGATCTACCCTGGCCACACGCTCTATATAAAGTAAACCTAGATGTTATTTCCCAATCTTCCCAACAACATGTCTCCTCCCCTAAATGACATTTACTGTCAAAATATACCCTTCAAGGACATGTTTTGAATGTACTTATAAAATGCTAATAAATATTTAGGTATGTACCTTGCAAGGGGCAAGAAACATTCTGGGTGTGATCTAGACTGTAAATATCTGCTTAAGATTTTGAAAGACTGTAAGGCAAGATGTCTGGGTCAGAGTTCTATGTCCTGGTAAAGACTCACATCAAATTATAAAAGCAGACCAGCAGGGTAAATGTATGTTTTTTATGCCAGAGCCATTTCTGATTGGCTGTGACAGACCCTGAGCATGTCTCTGCTTATTAGAATGGACTTTGCTTAGGTCATATACATCATAGTAAGAGCTGCCATTTATTACAAGCTTTGCATATTGCCAAGTCACTGGTTTATTGGATTTATTCTCTCTTCCTGGAATATCTAATTTACCTGGCCCTCTGCTTAGTATCTCCCCTCTCTGACCAATGAGTTTTGAAGTCATGACCTGGAGGCATGAAGTTTAAGATTTAGTATCTCTTGACCTTCTAGAAATTCCTGTTTCCAAGCAGGCCAGAGCTAAGGACTGGCAATGGAGGGAGGCTGGGAGAAAAGGCTGATGGGAAAGTTGAACACTTATAGGACTCCTTAAAAATCACTTTGGTACCTAAATGAAACAGTGCTTAAGACACATACCTAATGCCACTGACCATCATGCCAAGTTTTCAAAATTTCTGCCCTTAAGCAAGATCTTCATCTGCCAGAAGAGGGGCATCATGCTGAGAGTCTGGGGGCTTAATGCACAGTTTTCTACCTATGACAAACACATGAGGTCACATCAATCATAGATGGTATGAAAAGAACCTCCCACTGTTTCCTTTTCCCCATTACCATCCATGCACTCAGTCCTGGCCACCGTCTCCTTCATATGCCTCTATGTGCTTTGAGAAGGAGAGGGAAAGGAAATATAAAGCACTGTTGTGGGGGGGGTGCTGTGGATATCACTCTGTATCCTGTGAATGTGTTGCTCTGATTGGTTAATAAATAAAGTGCTGATTGGCCAGTAGCCAGGCAGGAAGTATAGGCAAGACAGAGAGGAGAATTCTGGGAACAGGAAGGTTGGGTCAGGAGTCACCAGCCAGACACAGAGGAAGCAAGATGTAAACGTATCAGTAAGCCACCAGCCATGTGGCAACTTATAGATGAATAGAAATGAGTTAATTTAAGATATAAGAACTAGATAGCAAGAAGCCTGCCACGGCCATACAGTTTATAAGTAATATAAGTCTCTGTGCATTTACTTGGGTCTGAGCAGCTCCAGGAGCCAGGAAAACTTCATCTACAGGGCAGTGCAGAAGGCATGAAGAGAAATTGTAGAAATACTGGTACCACAGAACTGGAGTTTAGTGAGACACAGAAATGTTTAGCATGGGTACCCAGGCCAGAGGCAGGAGTCTAGGCTGCAAGAATACAGGCCAGTGTCTTGGGCCAGGCTTAAGATTCATTTCTGCCAGCTACTAGCTGGGTGATCTGGGAGACAGGACACAACTGCCCTTATCTAAACAGGAATAGGCAGAGTGCTGGAGAGGTCCCCAAAAATCCACAATGATACATCCTCTATAGACTGCTGGCAATGGTCGAGAGAAAGCCTGATCTGACCTAGTCTGGTGATCAGATGGCTAAACACCCTAACTGTCGTGCTGGAACTCTCATCCAATAACTGATGGAAGTGGATGCAGAGATCCTTGGCCAGGCCTCAGGTGGAGCTCCAGGTGTCCAACTGTCGAGAAAGAGTAGGGTCTGCAAGAGCGTGAATTGTTCAATCCAAGATTGCAAAAAGCACAGGGACAAATAGCCAAATGAATAGAAGCACATGAATTATGAACCAAAGGCTGTGGAGCCCCCAGCTGGATCAGGCCCTCTGGACAAGTGAGACAATTGAATAGCTTGAACTGTTTAGGAGGCATCCAGGCAGTGGGACCAGGACCTGTCCTTGGTGCATGAGCTGGTGTTTGAAACCTTGGGCTTACACAAGGACACTTTGCTCAGCCTGGAAGGAGGTGACAGGACCTGCCTGTACTGAATCCACCAGGTTTAAATGAATCCCCAAGGGTGTTTTGACCCTGGAGGAGATGGAAATAGAAGGAAGGGGCTGGGGGGAAGGTGGGAGTGGGAGTGGGAGGGGGAGAACAGGGGAAAAAAAAGATTCATTTCTGCCAGCTACTAGCTGGGTGATCTGGGAGACAGGACACAACTGCCCTTATCTAAACTACAGGGGGTCTGGCTGGGTAGTGTCTAAAATCCTTTCTATTTCTAAGGCTCAGGGAGTCCAGGTTAAGGTCAGAAACCCCATGAATTCAGGTCTCACTCACATTCTGCTTCCTAAAGGAACTGAAGATGTTTTGTAACAGGATAAGACAGGTTCTAGTACTGCTCAGTAAATGTGAAGAGAGGAGGAGGACCATGACAGGGAATATTGTTACAGTAGGGACTATAGATGTGGCAGTGTGTTTTAGGAGAATGCTGCACGAAACCAAAACACTTTCTATTCCTTCCATATAATTTACTTTTCCAACATAGTCACTCAGCAGCTATTTATCAAGCTGTAGACATGCTCTTGACCCAGGAGACACCTTAGTGGAGGTATTCTGTAACTAAGGCAGACAGGCCTGATGTTTGTGGAGCATGGGTATCAGTGCAGGGAGAGAAATGATGAGCAAACACAGAGTGTTATGATTCAATTCCAGACACCTCATCCCCAGCTCTTGGTTTCTAATGTCATTATCTAATAAAAAGAAACAGATCTCAGTGGAAAGATGGTGCAGGGTCGGAGCAGAAAACACAGAAGATGGCCTGGAGCACCTCGTGGTGGTGTTCAAAAGTGAGTGTACAAACAAGGAACCAACCAAACATAAAACAGCAGAAAACAAAACCCCACATATCAAAGGGCACAAGAACCAGTTAGAAGGCTTTTCAAGTGCCAAGACTGGCAGAGCTGGAAGGACCAAGAGAAGCAGCACTGGACTATAATTCAAATGACAAAATCAATGCCCTTGAGTCCACACCAATATAAGAGAGTGACCAAGTGAATTAAATGTGGAGAGCAAGAGACAAATACTCCATCTAGAGTAACTCCAAATTATTTCCATGACTGCTCTACCCTATGGGAGGGTTTCCACCCCAGCACTCCATCATTGCACCCCATTCCTCCTGGGTGACTACACACAATGGCTGTCTTCAGGGGGTACAGTACAGACATGGGGAGGAAAAGGATTGACAGCAGAGAAACACTATCTATTCCAAAAGATCAGAGCAACCTCGACAGTCATGAGTACAAGTCATGTTGAAATGATGGGATGTCAATGGCCCTTTGCCTTCGCAATCTCCCTCCCCCAAACCATAATTCAGTCTAATAATGAAAAAAAAAAAACCATCATGGTAAGTCCCAACAGAAGAGCATCCTATAATAGGCCTGGCCAATATTCCAAAACTGTCAGGGTCATCTGAAACAAATAAGACTTAGGGAGGTGCCGCAGCTAAGAGAAACCTAGAGAAACAGTATCATTGAATGCATCCTGGTGCTGGGGATGGGATCCTGGAACAGAAAAGGACACCAGATAAACCTACGGGGATCTGAATGAGCCAGGAGCTTTAGTGAATAACAGTGCACCATTATTCATTCATCCACTGTAACAGATGTGCCTCAATAATGCAAACACAGTAATAAAAGGAGAAACTGGGTGCATGGGCTAAGTGTGATACCCTAGCTCTTTTTAATGCTTGCTCAATTTTAAAAATTAATTAATTATGTTTGTGTGTGTGCACACATGCATGCCACATCACACATGTGGAAGTCAGAGGATAGTCTGTGGGATTTAGCTCTCAGCTTCCACCCTATAGATCCCAGGGATTGGACTTAGGTCATCAGACTTGGCTGCAAACATCTTTACCTGTTGGGCCATCCCAGTAGCTCTCAATTTTCCTTACATATAAAAGTGTTCTAAAAATTAAGTGTTTACTAAAATTCAGAGAGTCTTTTTTGGTGGCTTTGAAGAAGCTAGCTTCCATGGGTTCTAACCCCCACAAGGAGAGGAATTCCATCATCAACACTGTGACCCTGGCAAGGATCTTAAGTCTCAGAGGAGAACCCAACCACAAACATGAGCACGGTTTAGTAAGATCCTCGGCTGAGACCCCTGTTGAGCTACACCTGGAATTCTTATTCAGGGAAACTTTGAGATAATAAATGTTTAAAGCTGCTTTAAAAAATAAAAACAAAACCCAAAATAACATATAGTTAGGCATGAAGAGGCACACTAATGAAATTTCAGTTAATTAAACTGTAAAGCACGCCTGGCATGTTCACTGAATTGCCAGTCAAGGAGACTCTAAGGAGGACCCTTGGAATAGGGATCTGAACCTAAGGAAAGAGACATCCGTGAGTAGTTCCTTGGTTAAAGACATCAGGCAGCTCCAGGGTCTGAAGCAACCTTTGCATGTGTGGGACAGAAGAGCAGCCAGTGTGGGTGGAGAGGCGTGAGGGGACAGTGCATGCACAGGAAAACAGAAAGGCAGCTGAGAGAGGCAAGGTCAAGCGGGATGTGGAAACTCTTAAAGAAAGGAAGGAATTTGGGTTTTATTAAGTTCAACTGCAAGTCGTTAGGACTACTAGTGACAGGAGGTGAGTGGCAATCTGATTCCTAGTTTACACCATTTATGCTGGGATGGCAAGATGACGCAGTGGGTAACGGCACTTGCCACCAAGCCTGACAACCTGAGTCTGATCCCTGGGATCCACATGGTGGAGAGAACCCATCCCCCTGGCTAGCCTCTAGACTCTACATGTGTGCCACTGTGATCTGTTCAGGATTGAGCATGGCATGACCATAGTGGAGTCAGGGTGGCCAGCAAGGGACTTCAGTGCTAGTCTAGACAAAAGATGGTGGAGCCTTAGCCCTGGCTGGGAGTGAAGAGGAAGGAAGGCTTCCGGCAATTATGGGAGGACTGTGGGGAGGTTCTTGATGCTATGAACATGGACTAGCTATTCCAATGCATCTTTCAAAGCTTCATGCCTAAGAAGCTTCCAGGGAGGGAGTCACATGTGAGCAGAGCAGTCATGTGCTCCCGCTCCTCACGGTCTGTCCCTGTGTTATCCTGTTCCCAGGCCTCTGAATGTCGCTGATGATTCATTATGATGGTTGCTCACACCCACATGGGGCTGTACCAGTCTGGGCTAGATCTTCTGCAGAGGTGCTGCCAAAAGAGAAGCTGGATCCCACCCACCACCCCCAAGCCTCCTGGCCAAATATGCTGCCCTGCTTAATTAATAGTTTCCTCTCGCTTGAATATCCCTTTAACAGTTTGTTGGTAGTTATTGCACAGTGTGTGAGGCACCCTCTCTTTAACTCTGAAATGGTCAGATACAGACCAGAGAAATGTCCAATGGAGGCCATCTTCCTATTGGAACAGAGAAGAGGGTGTGAAGACAATTATAAATATATACTTACATATATATTTATAACTTGAAAAAACACATATCTAGGCAAGAAGTGGAATAGTACAGAAATTTAAATTAATTGAAATGTAGATGATACCTCTTATGTTTGATGAATTACTTCACTTAGAGTTGTAACTCAATAGTTGGAATCCTGATTCCAAATATACTTCTCCACTTGAAAGAATTATGTGTGTTATAGGTTTGAGTGTATAGGTACACAGAGGTGTGTGTACATATGTGAGTATATGTGTGTTGTATGTGTGCATGTATGTGTGAGTGTATAGGTGCATGTACATATGTGTACATATGGAGGCCAGAGTATAACCTGTCATTTGTCAGGAGCTGTCTATATTGCTTTTTGAAACATATCTCTCATTGGCCTGGAACTTGCTAATGGGACTAGGCTAACTGGCAGGTGAACTCCAGGGATTCACCTGTCTCTGCCTCCCATTGCTAGTATAACAAGCACCCACCATCACACTTATCCTTTTTAGATGGGCTCTGAGAACTGAACTCTCCCCATCCCAAATGTGCCCCTTCCTTTCTTGCCACATCTTCCCCTTTTACCTGTTTACCTACTCATGTCTGGCCTGCTCCAGATACAGCTGCTCTTGGTCTCTACCGGCTTAGCTTCCAGCCCAATATAACTCCTGGGAGCCTGGCTTTGCTCAGCCACAGACACCTGAGGGAGCTCTACCCAAGAGAAGGCTACAAGGTCACGTTTGGAGACTATCTGCAGTTTCAGTGACTAATGGTGGCGTTGTGTCTTGGTGATAGCTAGAACAGGTGGCTTACTCCGTAAGTTCTTTGACAGGTCATCCATAGGAAATTGACACCGGGAGAACAGACTTTTCAGGTTCTGGGACAAGTTCATGCTAGGATGTCTCCGGTTCTCCAGGTCCAGCCATTTCTTCTGGTTCATGTCTGGCCCCTCAGTTGAATTATCACAACTGAGCAGGGCCAGGAATTCAGTCTCTGATCTTGAACCATATCCTTCCCCAACACATATATTTTTAACAAGACCAATCAATCGTGCCTCATTTTCCTAAGTCAGAGCATGCAGTTGCCCTGGGCTGCTGTACTCCCAAAGCTGGGTCTCCCCCAGTTACAAAGGATGCTAACTTGAGAAGGAGGGGTATGGCAGAATTTCCAAAAAAGAAAACCCCACCAATCAAGAGATGAGAAGTCAATGGCATTGTTATTAATGCCCTTGTTATTTCAGGGCCTGATAGTGCTCAAAAGTGTAGGGATACTACTTCCCTTCCCACCCCAGCTTCATTCATGAGTATATTGCTTTACTTCCAATTAAAAAAAAGAAAAAAGAAAACTCCAGGGGGAAGAGAAGGCTTTGTGACCTGAGAATGAATTAACTTCTGCCTAGCCTGGACTGTACTCTGATCAGCAAGAGGCTGTTGGAAGACAGGCTTCTGTAAAGCTGGTTGTCACACTAGCACTTTATCAAAACTATGGATTTGCCATTTTAAAAATAGGTATCACGGATCCAAGAAAGGCAGATGTGCGTGCACCTTCCAGTAGTCAGGTCTTGGGTAGGCCTGCCGGCTACTGAGGCCAGTTGGCCCTGTCTGATCTCTTGTTGCATGACTCAGAGAAGCAGTCACAAAGGTGGAGGTGTGGAGCTGTGCATGCATTCGTGTGTGCCTGAGTGTTCTCTGGTGCAGTACAAAGTGGGAGCTGGAAGGACTCCAGAGTTTATCTGTCTCACTCATTCTTGACTCTATGTGCACATGGAGTGTACACCAAAAGCTCTGTGGGGTTGGTCCTGATTGGCTTGCATCAGTGATTAATCAAAGCTTCCTGGGAAGAAGCTCTGACTAGAAATGGGTGAGGACTACCTGGGGTAAAGGGAGCAAGGCTCCCATTCGTTCAGTCTCCAGAATGGAGTGTGCAGCTCCTAATGCATCCTGGAGCTCCAGACATCTAGTAGGTGCCCCAGAAGTAGGAGGACAGGGCTCCAGGCCCCTCCTGCCCATAGCTTCTGTCCTCTTGCCTTTTGTCCCAAGGCCTCCAGTGATTGGGAGGTAACCCAGTGACCTCACTGTAGTCTCAGCTTTCAGCTTAGCCATTACTATTCAATTCCGGCCTGTTTATTATCTGACCTACTCCTGTGGCCTGGCTAACAAAGATAAGCGAGTCAATGGCATTCTGGCTGTTAGTCTACAAGTTAACTGAAGTCCTTTGAAAAGCTCTCGGAGTTGGAAGGTCCCAGGTTCTGAGCCTTGTTCCTGCCTGAAGTGAAGGGCCAGTGAAGAAGTCACCCAGGCACAGCAAATGCTAGGTAAGAAGTAGAGAAAGACAGCAAGCCCCCCACCTGGGAGCTCAGTCTGAAGCCTGTTTGCTCAGCTTCTCTGTGATACCCAGGAGACCTCTCTCCAGTCTCAGGAAAGTGCCTCATCAGAGCCTGTTCTGTGTCTCCAAAGAGCAAACATGATACAGCCTCACTACAAACAGGATACAGCCTCATTCAAATAGGATACAACCACACTATAAACAGGATACAGTCTCACTACAAACAGGATATAGCCTCACTACAAACAGGATACAGTCTCACTACAAACAGGATACAGCCTCACTACAAACAGGATACAACCTCACTAAAATGGGATACAGCCTCACTCAAATAGGATACAGTCTCACTAAAATAGGTACAGCCTCGCTCAAATAGGATACAGCCTCACTAAAATAGGATACAGCCTCACTAAAATAGGATACAGCCTCACTAAAATAGGATACAGTCTCACTAAAATAGGTACAGCCTCACTAAAATAGGATACAGCCTCACAACTAACAGAATGCAGCTTCACTATTAACAAGGTACAGCTGCCCTACAAACAGGCTCCAGCCTCACTACAAAAAGGATACAGATGCTTTGCTTTTTACCTTTTTTTATATTTTGAAGGGCCACATGAAAGGTGAATTACAAAGGAGAGACAAAGGGACTCTACTGGTAAAATACAGTGTGAGAACCATCAGCGGATCTGAGTCCCTATTTTAATGAAGAAACGGGAAGCCCACAGAACTCAAGTCTGTGTTGGGGGATGATGACATCTATATAGAATCTCTACCACAGAGCCGCCATGCCCCTCTCACTCTCTGAACCTCTGCCTTAACCACAGGGGTGGGCCCCAGGGGTGGCAGCTCTGGCAATGGGGACATCCTGACTCTGATGACATGTGAGTCCCCTAAGTATCAGGTCAATGGGAAGCCTGCCTTTGTGTTTGACACAGAGTAGCTATGCTTCAAGGAACAGAGCAAAACTTGAGGGCCCAAGTCCTTCCTGCAAAGCCCTCCTCCTCTTCCTCCCCTAAACCAGAGCCTTTTGTGCCCCAGATGTCTCTCTGTACACAGAGAGGGACAAGCTTCCCCATTCCCCAGCTTGGCCTGTAGATAAAGAGTCCCACAGCCCACTCCATCTTTCTCTCCTCAGCCCAGAAACTGGCACAAAAGAGACCGGTCAAGCCCCTGCATGATGCCCAAAGCCATACTGACATCTGCTTCCGTGTGTGGGACTAGTTTTTTCTTCCTCCCACAAACATTTCTAATTCTGTCTGTCCACACTCATTCCCTTCCTCCAGACAACACACAACTCACCCATCCACCTGTTCCAGGCAGTCCAAAGCTTGAGCTCTAGCCTGAGCCCCAATCCAGAAGACTCCAAAAGGAAAGGAAGATGCCAAAGTAGATGGTGAGAAAACTTTTATTTTGCTTGGACCAGAACCTCTTCCCTCATAACTACGCAGCTCTATGTCCAGAGTCTGCTAACAGCCACTGGGCTGGCTCAGTGGCCATGACAGTAGTAAGAAAAGGGGACAGAAATGGGGGGAATCTAGTCTTGTGCCGCCACTGCCTTTGTTAAACCATAAATCGAGGATGAGCAGGGACCTTTGGAGAAGAAACGCCTCCTTCCCGGGTCTACCACTAAAATACAGGGCAAGGGAGTGTAAAGTGCCCAGGATCTCCTGGTTTCCTGCTTCCAAGTCTGAGGTCTCCAACAGCTGTCATGTGAGTTCATAGCCACAGTGTCTCCCTTCCATCTAAGCACTGAGGTCCCCAAGGCTCTCGACACTGAGGACTGTGTCTCATTTCCCTTTGCATCACTAACAGCTAGTATAGCGGTCCACAGGTGACAGGAACAGACTGGTGATGAACCAACAGATGAGGGAGCAGACAGCCCTGTGTTGGCCACACCCCTCTGGGCTATCCTCTTACCACGTCTCCACAGTTAGCAGGGTGTTCCCAGTCTCCCCCTCCCCATCAGCAGCTTTTAGCCTTACCTCCCATGAGGAAGAGAAGCCCTGCCACATACTGCATAAGGCCTCGGTCCCAGCAGCAGCCCAGCACACCGATGATCCAGCCGAAGAGGATGATGGCCACTGCCATACCCATGAAGCCAGCTGTCATTCTACGAAGGTCTATGAGGAAGCAGGAGGGAAGCAGTTAGCATTAGAACCTGTGAGAGGACAGGGTCAGGTATACCTTAGCCCTGGGGCAGGGGGAAGAGGGTGGGGGCACTTCAAGCACAGGCAGACTACCCACTCAGACTCCTACACAGGAGAGCCACTGATGGTGACTGTTTTCTGTGCAACATGCTGTGACAGCTGGATTCCTAAGCACAGGCCAAGCACATGATCCCCTGTGGCTCACCTCCTCTGTGCTAGGCAAGTGCTGCCCTTCCTGGGAATCTAGCTCAGCCTTCATTCACAGCTGCTGTCTTTTGGCCTGGATGGAGAATGGAGCCATTTGCTAACAGGAACACCATAAGTGGAAGAAAGGGCACAGATCCACATAGTTGTGACTAACCACTGCATTCGTCAGCCTTTTAGAGAAACGAGAGCAGGGAGGTGGGCTGCCGGAGCAGAGCAGGGTCTCTGCACTCAGGCTGCCTCTACTAGACCCTCTCTCCTTTAACCCAGGGTCTGCTGGACTGTGGGAGGAGTCACGTGTGAAAATCTGGTTGGGGTTGGGGGAGCAGGGGTTGGTCCTCTGCTCCATCCCAAACTGGCTCTTAGGGCTTAGTTTTGCCTGCATCCTTGGAAACAGAGGGAGAGTCATGTCTTCGTCCCTGAGTCTGAGCGCTTGGAGCAGCCCCTTCTTTGCATTTGCCTCTATCCTCCCAGTCTCTTGGGTCGGCCCCAGCTTCAGGGTGAGGGCCATGCGCGCTCGACACCTCCATGACCTACCAGACAACTAGGAATGACTTGGTGAGGAAGGAGATTGCTGGAGAGATGCTGTCTACAGCAGAAGGGAGACGGCAGAGCTGGTCCATGTCTCTGCTGGCTATTTAGCATCTTGCCCAGCTCAGCTTTTTTGCTGGTTCCTTCCCTCCTGTGGCCAGATGTGCCCAGAACTACTGTTGCATGGTCCCTTTACATGATGGCTCCAATCTGGACATGTTCCCCAAATGTTTTCCTTCTCTTACTCTCTTTTTTAAAAGTTGCCTTTTTACTTCCTCCTGGGGAGCACCTCACCCCAATATATTGGTCATTCCTTCTTGAGTCTGCCTGCCCTCTCTCATGCCTCCCTGCATTTAAGCCAGTGACACCAGCCCCAACTAGCTAACAGGGCACTAAGCAAGAGCAACGCCATTTTTATTTGGCCTCTGCCCCAAGTTCTGACTCCTCTGCAGCATCACAGAGCATCCTAGAGGACCTCAGAGATATTCTGTTCTCTCAAAGGAAGGGCAAAATGTCAGAGTGATGGAGAGGGTGCCTGCCTGGAATTAGGTACCTCACATGCACTGCTACTCCAACCCCAACTATTTCTTTCCTTTTTCTTCCTTCCTTCCTTCCTTCCTTCCTTCCTTCCTTCCTTCCTTCCTTCCTTTCTTTCTTGTTTTTTGGGTTGATTTTTTTTGTTGTTTGTTTGTTTGTTTGTTTGTTTGTTTTTTGACACAGGGTTTCTCTGAGTAGCTTTGTGCCTTTCCTGGAACTCACTTTGTAGGCCAGGCTGGCCTCGAACTCTGCCTCCCAAGTACTGGGATTAAAGTCATGTGCCACCATCGCCCAGCTTTCCTGAACTATTTCTTCTAGAGAAGGTGTCTGCCTGGAATCAAGGTACCTCACATGTACTACTACCCCATCTATCTCTTCTAGTACCAGAGGAACAAAAGCAACAGGTTTTCTGTGGGCCTGGGGATCTGTGCAACTCATCAAGAGGCCACCCATCCATCCTCTACCTCTCTTACATTCTATCCACTCCTACCCTTCCCAGAGTCATACTCCACACAAAAGAATGGACTTCTGCCTCTAACTGGACACAATTTGAGTTAAGATCCCTCAGTTGAGGGATATGGTCTCTTTGTTCTGACAAGGAAAGTCAGACATTGTCAGCCCTAGCCAATAGAGTCTGGTTACTGAATGGGAGCACAAACACAGAGGGAAAACAGTGGCTGGCCTCCCATCTGGGAAGGAGGATCCTGCAACCCATGTACAGTTCCCGGTCCCAGAGGCAGAGGATCCTGAAAGGGGCAGCTGAGCAGACACCTGCCCTATCTGGTTTTCCTTTGCCTTCCTAAGCACCTAGCAGGCCTGCCCAGCCAGGTGGAAATAACACTCTGTATTCACTTCTGTGAGTTGCCAAGGAAGCTTCATTATCACATAGCACTGTGCAGATTGCTCAGCCTGCCGAATGAGTCAGGCGAAGCTTTGTTGAAAGAGTCACGTGCTGATAACACTCACACATGAGCCGAGCCTCCTGCACAGCCAGCCCTAGCCAGAAAGGAAGGATTAGCCCTGCCCATGGGCCGGTCCAGTTCCTACGGTGGGTCCTTTCATTCCCACCAGCACAGCCACACTCACTGCCACCAGCCCTGACTGGGATCCCTTCTTTCCTCACAAGGGCCAGCTGCCTTGTCAGTGGAGAAAGTTCCCAAGTGGATATGGGAGGCCATGTGGATTGATTCCTAGGAACAGGATAATCTGTGATTAATACTTTACCCTCTGCTTTCTTGAAAGGCAAATGGGAAGGGAATAAGTCCAGCTCTCTCACTGGGAAGTTTAGTACCTTAAACAGAAGGCACTTAAAGTCAGGACCCTTTCCTGGCCTCTTCCCCTCTTCATCCCATGTCCCCTGTGACCCCAGTAAGCTTATTTGGCCTCTCTTCTGGAGGCCAAATTCTCACTTGACTTTAACGCCTGGAAGTCCTACATCGTTCCCAGGCTCTCTAGACCCTTGGGAGCAAAGACATTACCTAAGGGACTGAGTGGATAGTGGATCACGTCAAGTGAGCCCACACTGGCCAGAGATGGACCTGTGGGTTTGTGAGGTAGGAAATCTAAAGAGAATGCCAACCATAAAAAATAGGAGGTGACATTTATTGATGAATGAGAACAACGTGTTTTATTTAGAAGAAAATATGAGGGAGCAGAAAAGCAGGAAAATGGAGGAAATAATGTTCTTCCAAGTTCTGAGCAGACCCTGGTCATCTAGGTCTCGGGTGAGGGAGGGCAATTGCCTCCTCTCTCTCATCTTAGGTAAACTTCTGTGCCTCCCACAGGGTATTGTTGACTGAGGTAAAGGGTTGTTCTAAGTTGTTGATGCGGAAATGGGATGGAAAACAGAGATCCTGACTGCATTTTCATTGATCCAGGGAAGATTTTCACATCATCCTTGAGTCTGACTCTGTCCAACCTCTGCATGAACAGCTGGTTCTTTTCTCCTTGGGAAGTTAACCGAGTTATCTATGTAGTAGCTCAGGCAAGCTACTATACTAGGTCAGAAGGCATGCAGGACAACAAATATTCCAATTTTACAGATGAGAAAAAGGCAAGCTCCAAAGACAAATAATAAGTTATCGACAGTCTCAAAGCTAGTGGACTGCAAATAGAGTTAACAACGGCGTTATTGAGTTGTGTGAGAGAATGGGATAAATAAAAGAATTAAAATTGATGTGAACAAATGCACTTGGCATTTTTTTTCTTCCAAAGTCAAGCCAGAACTATAGCTGAGAGACAGGGAACAAAGGAAAGAGGAGACAGGAAGAGCGGGAGCAGCGAGACTGGTGGGCGGCAGAAACGGCTAGGCTGAATCCAAAGGCAGGATCAGGGAGACCCGTCTGTAGAATCCCCCACAGGCTCCTGAATTCATCCACACAGAGAAGGGGGCGGCAGGTATTGCGAGGGAGTTATTTGAAAAGGGATTAGCGTCTCAGATCCTCTGACTACTCCACACCACCGAGGGGCACCCACTTCTCCTAAGTTCCAGGACACTGAATAAAGAAAACACTTAGGGATGGGGTAAGGCACAAGCCCCACCAAGGATTGGCTAGCACAGGTGAGGGCAGGGTTCTTCCACACTGAAGTTCACGACCACCCCCTGCTGGGTGACTATTGGATGTGATGTGAAATCTTACTATTCACACACACACACACACACACACACACACACACACACACACACACACACACACTGAGCCCTCTTCTCTTTGGTTTCCAGAAGATGGTTGTGAGACCCACCCCAGCCTAGGCTGGGTGAGTGAGGTTGCTCCTGGACCATGAACAGCCCATTGCATGGTGGGACTCTGAAAGCAAAGGTTCTGCCTGAGAGACTAAGTGTATGGTGGGTTCCAAGTCCCAAGTGGACTTCGGGTACCCTCACTGACTCAGTAGTTCTCACAACTCTTTAGCATTCCACTCTGAAACATGGGTGGGTAAAGGCTCTTGCTCTCGAGTCTGAACCTGAGTGTGATCCCTGGGACCTGCATGGTGGAAGGAGAGAACCAACTCCCTCACGTTGTTCTCTGATTCCTGCCACACATGACATAGTACGTGCATGCCTACACTCAGGCACTCACCTCAGACACATGTACACACTAAATAAACGTAAAAAAAAAATTAAATGAGCAGACAACCAACTGAGAGAATCCTACAGCTGGGTGGAGTGGACAAACTGGGGTAAGCAAAGTGTATAAGGGGAAGAAAAACAATGTATGAGTATTAACATCCACAGAGAGACAAGTGCTGAAAGACATTGCTCCCATAAAGTAAAAACTGAATACTTTAAAAACAAAACAAACAAACAAAAACACTGGCTGGAGAGCCAAACGTGAAATAGAATGACAGAATGAAAAAAATCAAGGAAATTTACAAATATTCCAACTTCAGTATGAATTATCTTATTGTGCCCCAAAAGATTTAAGGGGTCTTGAAAAATACCCACACTCCAAGAGCTTGAAATGACAACATGAGCCTGGCTGCTTCTTGGGAGGCCGAGGCAGGAGGAGCTGAAGTTTGAAGCCAGGCTGGACTATAGAGCAAGTTCAAGGCCAGCCAGACAGCTGAGTGCTGCCTTGTCTCAAAACAGAGACTATAAAATGGGCTGGGGCCCTAAGCAGCGGTAGAGTGCTACCCACCCTGAGGTCCCATCTGTGAGGAGTGAGAGAGAAGGAGCAAAGTCGGGGAGAGAGAACAAGAAAAGAAAAAGAGAAGAAATAAACAGCAAACAAATCAGTGGATCATTGGATGGATGGGGCAAGAAAGGGAAATGTGACAATGCCTAGCTTTAATTCACACACAGAATCTGGTCCATGGAGCCCTGGGGAGGGCTATCACATTCCCGTGTCAACATAGAGGGCTGAGAGTGTATTGTTGGTTGTTCAACAATTTCTCATGCTTTCTGTTTGCAGTTGAGTTAGTGCACTGTCACTTTGGGGTCATGCAGATGACGTCACAGTGCTTCTCTGACCTACCTGCCACCATATCTCTGTAAATGATGATACATGTCCTAAACAACAGAATGATGCAAAAGTGAAAAAAGAGAAATCTTTCTGTAAAAAATAAAATAAAAAATAAATCATAAATGTACTTAAACAATAAATAAATCATAAATGTATTTAAATATAAATAAATCATAAATGTATTTTTAAAAGAATGAAGGACTAGCTATGGTTTTCCTTAGACCCACAGTAATATCTTGTAATCAAGAATTTACACAGTTTGTATTTCGTTCTCCATCAAAACTCTCATGAACTGTGTTGGGTTTGAGGATGTCATCTGTGTTTCATGACCCTCACATTCAGTGTTCTAATATTTGAAATAAAGGTGCATTCTAAACTCCTGAATGTTGTCCAGCAAGGTGGGAAGGAGTCGGGGGACTGACCATAAAGCAGGGTGAAGGAAGAAAGGCAAGGAGAACCATTAAATACAGCTAGGAAAAAAAAAAGCAGTTCTCCTCGGGACTTATTTTCATTTTATCTTGAAGTTTGCACTCCAATTAACATTTAAATTGAAAGGAATTGCTCACAACTCTGCACAGGGAACTAGACTACTTACATTAAGTCAACACCAATTGGGGGGGAGTGTCACTACCAGGGTGTTTGTATCCTGCTTCTGCTATGAAGATCTTGTACAGAAAAATGATCATGATTGGAACATTTCTTTTCTTTTTTTTTTCCTCTTGAAACAACAAAAACAACTGAAAATGGTAAGGGTAAGCTCGGATTAGACCTTGTTACCTAGGTAAAGGCTGGATACATTTGGGAAAGGGAGCACACTGTACTAATGGCTGCAATTGTAAAGGAAAGAAAGAGTCAGGAGGACTGCCTTGCCCCTGGAAGCTCCCACTTCTGTATGGCAGAAGCAGGCAGCCCTGGTTACAAAGGTGCCACCCTGGGAGCAGAATAATCACTCACAAATGAACCAGGTCATGGGCATTACAGGCTGAACAAAGTGCTGGGGACAGAGGCCCAGTGTCTCTGTACTGAGAGGTCAGTCAGTATGGGAGAAGGAGAGAGGGAGGAGGGAGAGAGAATACAAATGAGATGGAATTGGCAATGAACTTCCTACCTACAGGGTCAACTCAGGACAGGCTAATTCAGAGGACAGGGAGCATTTGGACCAGTCATTATCCTCAAAGGAAGTGATGTTGGAGTGGAGATGTGGGGACACATGAACAGATTCTGGGAACTGGGGCACTTCTCTTCAATGTCTCACTCTTCTACGCTTTGGCCCTGGAAACATAGACAAATTAGCCAGTCTCTCGTGATCTCCATTCATGCATATGGTGAGCGGAGGTTAGGCTAGCATTGACGTCCAAGAGTTATCGGGAAGTCTCCCTGAGCTACAGGTACAAACCCCATGAGGGACACAGGAGTATACCAGGGAGTGAAAGTCACCCCAGTTGAAGCAACTGTTCTCCACACACTGCACCCCCTGCATTCGCCACCCTTGCACACAGAAGGAATGGCGCTGTATGCTGGTGCGTGCTTCTCATTAAAGATTTGTAACTCAGAGGGAGCACCTGGAATCTGTTCCTTTGCTTTTCAGATGCTGGAGAGGCTAAGGCCAAGGAATTATTTATTAATATGGAGATGCACACACCCCGGAGTGTTGCTGCTCTCTATCCTCCAAGGACCCAAACAGCTGGAGGCTACAGCAGCTAATAGCAGAGGTGCTGGTGGCCATCCAGGCTCTTTCAACCCTGGGTTCTCACAGTGAGCACTTCAGGCATGTAGGAGGAAGAGATATGGGGCAGAATATGACGATGTGTTGGGAGGGATTTGGTGATTTAGGTAAGAAAAACAGGAACAGCTTTTCCTCTGACTCACGTAATGCAAGATGGTCCAGTATTACAGTGTAGTTAGATTTAAGGAATTATTTTAGTGAAAACAAATGAATACCTAGGTTTCCACGAGGAGTAGCAGATATGGGGTTTTGATCTCTAAAATGCTGCTCAGACGGCCCTCTGCCTTGTCCTCTGCCCCATCCTTCTCCAAGGCCTCTATACTCCAGCTGTTCAAAGTGCAGTTCTTTTCTCTCCTTTCCTTCTGAACAGCAGAGGGTCCACTAGCATCCCAGCTTCCTGGATACTCTGACAAGCTCACATCCTCTTTGAAGACCTCCCGAGAATGTGTGTGTGAGTGTGAGTGTGTGTGTGAGTGTGAGTGTGTGTGTGAGTGTGAGTGTGTGAGTGTGAGTGTGTGAGTGTGAGTGTGTGTGAGTGTGTGAGTGTGTGTGAGTGTGAGTGTGTGTGAGTGTGTGAGTGTGTGTGTGTGTGTGTGTGTGTGTGTGTGTCTGGTGGCTTATATTATGGCACTAGCAGACCTCACAAGCAGAACCCAGAACTGCACTTGGCTGATCTCACTGCCCTCGCTTCCTGTAGTTACTTGTTTACACCTCTCTCCCTTCGGTAAATTCAAGCTGGTTCAGGGTTGCATTGGTGTTTGATTTATTCTGTCTTCCTAGTCTCTAGCTCATGGCCTGACATAAGCAGGTGTTCAACAAATATTTGCTAACTGTGATCACCATCCAACCCTGTAATAATGATCAAAGCCGTGTGTGTGTGTGTGTGTGTGTGTGTGTGTGTGTGTGTGTGTGTGTAATAACACGGAGGTGAGGAGAAAATACCTTCACAATCTAATCTGCTTCAGTGACTGAAATACCATTGTGACTTGAACTCAGCTTTTCTCTTCCCTAATTTTAGGTGTTTGTAGTTGTTGATTTGTCTGGTTTTTTTGTTTGTTTGTTTTGTTTTTTTTTAAGCCAGCATTAACTGTTACCTAAACAACTCAACATCATTGCTCACTGCATACAAAAGAAACATCAACATGCGTTTGGGTTTCAGATGGTCTGAAGAATGGGGGACACAGGACAAGTGCTCCCCCTCAGATTATGAATAAAGCAGACCCCTCTGTATTGCCCATCCCCATGAGTCAGGACCAGCCTGTGGGAGGATGCAGTTGCTGTAGAAACAGGAGGCAGTTTCTGGGTCAGAAGACAAGGTTTGAAGCCTTCTACTCCTCAATCCTACCTCCAGATTAAGGAGCTGCAACAAATAGGGATATTAAGCCACGCTGCCATATACAAATCATATCAATTGTCAAAACAATGGAAGGCAAATTATGAAATTTGTACTTGCCTGATGAAAGCTAAGTCAGCAGCCAAAGCAAGTACAGGGGGAAGTGAAAGGAAAGATAATTCGGAACTAAGGAGAATCATCCCAACCCCCCAAACCCAAAACCTTGGGGCTGCAGTAATGGTCCCTTGCTGCCGCCGCCGCCGCCATGGCTGTCAGCCAACAGCAGAAAAGCAAGAAGGGATTGACTGAAGGAGATTGTAGCTCAGCTACCCTGACACCTGGGTGGAGCTGGCAACCTGCTCTTCTGCCCAAGAGAAGAGCCCATTTCTCCTTCCCTCTGCCACAAGTCCCTGACAGCTGCTAGGAGTGTAAGGTACAGCAGCGTGCTGCTTGACAAGAACATGACCCCAGAGAGACACCACAAAGCAATTAGAAGATGAGAGCATCAGAACACATGGGTACCTTAGAAGTGAGCCAATGCCTGGGAACTAGCTAAGTGAGCTTTGCATAACACAGGGAAAGGGAAGGTTAAATAGGAATCAACACTGGCTGTTTGCTCTGTCCAGGTGGATGTTGGGGAATATGCTTAGGATGGGCCAGTTCAACTTCAGTTGTCCTGTAAGGCAGATGCGATGTTTCTCCAATTTAGAAAGTGGAACATGGGGACTTCAGCTGACCAAGGTTGTACAGCCAGCAAGAGTCATCTCTGGGAAAGGGTCCCACTCTGGCCATTCTTTTGTCATTCTCCAGTGCTTCTCATACCCTGGGCTATTTCAAAGCCCAGAATTGAACTTAACATTCAGTAAAAGATGATGGAATATATTCCTTTATCAAAACAATTCTGTGAAAAATGACATGAAAAACAAGCAAAAAGCAATGCACAAGCCTATGTATTTCTATATTGCATTCATATATGTGTGTATGTATGTGTATATGTATATGCACCTACCCACATACAACCAAAGGTTAATAAGGAGCCTTTGTGGGTTGTGGGTATGTGTTGGAGGGCTGCCTTTGCTACAATAGGAGTGCAATACTTTAAGAATCAGATTTTGAGCTCCTTAAGAGATAAGAGCTTTATTGACTTTTCATAGTTCTAAGCACAAATGATGAGTCAACCTGGTAGGATGGGCACAGTGGTAAAAGATAGTGGTTATTGGCCTTCAAATTCCTTCTTAATAATACCTAGAATCTACATTCTGGTTCCACACATATTGGTTAGAATGCACTGTGCAGATCCGAACCATACTGTCTCAGTTCTGAGATGTCAGAGGAGAGGACGTTAGAGGAAAACTCGCTCTGCATCCAAAACTGCAATGTCCTAGACAACAGGTTGTGGGACAGTTGCACACTGTGTGAAGATACATTGCTGTGTTTGGTTTGCTGAACAGGTGAATGGCCAACAGCAAGGCAGGAAGAAGTTAAGCAGGACTTCTGGGGACAGAGAGGACTCTGGGAAGAAGAGAGGTGGGGAGATACCAGTGAGACTCTAAAGAAGTTGGACACACAGTACAAAATAAAGGTAACTGAGCCCGTGGCAGAAAGTAGATTAATAGAAACAGGATAATTTGAGTTATAAGAGCTAGTTGGGGACAAGCCTAAGTTAAAGCCAAACTTTCATAATTAATAATAAGTCTCCTTGTCATTATTGGCAGGCTAGCGATCCAAAGATAGTCCAACAAGAAAGCTTGCTACAATGGCATCCATAAGCCATATGTGAAGCTGAGCCCTTGACATTTTTATTGAGTACTTGAGTTGAAACATGCATAAGTGTGGGATGTGTATCATAGTTGGATGTTACAGGCTCAGCAGAAATTTCTGTAAAACATTCCTTAACAATTGTTTATATTGATTACATGTTGCTATGACATTTTGGACAGATTGGATTAAGCCATATTAAAAAAAATTGATTATACCTGTTTCTATTTATGTCTTTGATATGAGTAATAGAACATCTAAAATTGTGTGTGTTAACTGTGCTACGCTTCTATAGGGCTGTAGTGTTTTGGGGACAGGTGTAAGAACTTGTGTAGATCTTGCTACGCAAGGTACTCCAACCTAGCTCTGAGTCCTGTTGTGTACTCCATCTTCAGTGCACAAATAACGAGAGACTAGGAAACTGGGAAAGGAGGCTGGGGGATGAAGGCATTTTAGAAGAGAGTCATAGGGAACTGTGCATTTCCATTTCCTTCCATGGGGGCATCTCCACTCTTACTTACCAAGATCAAGAACCTTGAGAGAACATCACTGGGGTGATCCAGAGTTTACAGGACATGAGGTGATATTTACTGGTAGCCTCAAAAACTAAGTAAATGGTTGTCTGGAGCTTCCTGGAGCAACAAAGTTAGACAGAGCTACACATGTGGAGTTTTGAAGGGAAAAGATCTCTGCTTTCTCAACAGGTCAAGCATAAGGGAGTGAAATCAAACAATCCTGAAAAGGTTCTGCCCTGGTACTTTGCCTGTTTTACATGACTCCACCAGAGAGTATAGTACCAAAATTGGGAGTTGAGGAGGAAGTGGAACCAGATCACCTAGACAATGGCCTGTTCATCTCAGGAGATAATGGTGCATTGTCAATCCCTACAAAGCATTCCCAGGGAAATTACAAATTTGTTCTGTGAGAGACAGAGTCAGTATTTGAAACCTGCTACATGAAAAGCACCAACATTGAGCATGAGAGCGCTGAGTACATTAGACCTCTTTGGCATATCACCTGCCTGCCTTTTTCCAAGTCCAGCCCTGAAGGAACCAGAACAGGTAGCAGGTAGAATTTAAAAAGAAAGAAACTGAACCCATCTCTCTTTCTACAGGCAGGTTTCTCATGCATGCCAAGGTTTAGCTGGGAAAGAGAGAAGACAATTTAAGACTCAGGGTTCAGCTGGGCAGTGATGGTGTACATCTTTAATCCCAGCACTTGGGAGGCAGAGGCAGGCATATCTCTGTGAGTTTGAGGCCAGCCTGGTCTACAGAGCAAGTTCCAGGACAGCCAAGGCTACACAGAAAGACCCTGTCTCAAAACACACACACACACACACACACACACACACACACACACACACACACACATAAATAAATAAATAAATAAATAAATAAATAAATAAATAAATAAATAAATAACAGAGAGAAAGACAGACAGACAGACTGACTGACTACCTGACTCAGGGTTCAAGTTATAATAGTTCTCAGATTTTGTTAACTACAAATAAAACAAAAGAATAAAATACCTAACAAGCTATCCAACACTCATTGAGATCTCCCATATGTGTTATCTATGAATGGACATAGAATATGACATAGAACAGGTTTAAAAGGTTATAGCAAGAAAAACAAAACTGTATAGTCTTTCCTAAATGAGTTATGGATAACTTTGTCCAAGCCAAACCTGAAGTCAGAATGAACATAGGCAATGATACAATTAGCATTTCATATGCTAAGCTTATCCTTAGCACTTCATATATACTTTATCATACAGAATCCCTTCTCCCTTTTTATTGATGGGATTGAAGGAACTTGGGGTCAAGTCAGCTGCTTGAAAGTAGTAGGCTGAGTAGAGCATTCTGCCCTGACTCTGAGGCTCTTGCTTCTCATCACTGGGTTCAACAGCCTGTGAGAGTCATGGATCAAGTGAGATCTTTGAAAGCCCTTTGTAAACTGTAAAGTGCTACCACAAATGTCTTTCATCACTTATGTTCACTGCAAGCTCCAATTCAGAACACAAATATAATGGACCCTGCAGCTACCATCAGTATCATCCAAAGTGTATTTAACAGCCCCAGGGTGTACTAGTCTTCCCAAACAACATGGGAAATACAAAGCTTTTTTGTTTCTGTCCTGAAAAAGCTTTTAAGTTATGCCATGCCAATAAATTTGGTTTTCTAATTTCCAAGTATGCTAGTGAAAGGGCCTTAAAGAATATACACTTATGCCTATCTTCATATAAGCAAAGATATTTCCTGAAGTTCATGTGTATGGGGTGATAGGAGCAGGCACTGTGGCACTTTTAGAGCAGAAAGGACCATGGGATATGGTGTGGGCAGTTGCCACCCTGGGGACCAGTGATGGCTTCTGCTTCTTTTGGTTAGTTATAGCACCTTAGAGAAGTCACTTAAGCTTTGCATTTGTGTGTGTGCTTTATGCAGTGAACCTCCTGCCTGGCAGTCCTGGAGTAGACTAGATAACTTTGTTCCTCTGGTTGTAATTCTCAATGCCACTTTGCAGTATGCCAGCCTGTCTTTATCCCAAGAGGCAGAGCAAAAATTGAAAATTAAGAGCCTGTTATTAAAGTACTAATAAGACATCATGGAGCCAATTTTTAAGAATGCTAAGATATCATAAATCTAATAAATGATAACAAGGCTTGCACATCCCACACAACTGGGAGAAACTGTGTACATGAGAGCAGAGTCTGCTCTTCTTCCTTCCCAGCCACAGTTCCTCCTGCTCACTATGGACCCCTCTCTGCTAGTAACCAGTAGTGAGTGAGAGACTTGGGGGACATCTCTTCCCCCATGCCTTCTCTGTAGTTCTACTGACTTATTGTGGGGACACTTGACATTTTATTTTCAGTAAAGGATTTCATAAGGCCATTTTCATATAAGTACCTCATGTACTCTAGCCATGTTCCTATTATACTGCCCCTCTCCTTCCTTACCCCTCCCACGTCCCTTTGTTCTTCTCCATAGTTGGCATCTACTTTTATGTCATTTATGGTTTTGTGTATTTATATAAAATCTAGGATCCCCAAATGAAAGAACATGAGATAGTTGCTTGAGTTTCATTTAATTCTCTCAATACGGTAGTCTCCCTTTGTTTCCATTTTCTTGCAAATGACATAATTTCATTCTTTATAGATTGATAAAAGCTATTATGTATATATAACAGTTTATTATTTTTAATTACATGCATGCATGGTTGTGTGTCAGCAGGGAACAAGTGCTAAGGAGAAAAATAAAACACGTAATTGGCAGAATTTACATTCCTACCAGAAACATATGAGGAGGGTTCCCTTTTGTCTGCATCCAGGCCAGTGTTTACTAGTTGTTTCTTTTTTTAATGATTGTCATTGCTACTGGGGTAAGATAGATTCTCAATGAAGTTTTAATTTGCATTTCTTTGATGGCTAGTGAAGGGATATCATCTTATGAGAACTGCTGGTTCATTTCATTGGCTCATTTATTGAACTTTTTATGGACTGATTTATTTCTTGGTATTTAATTTTTGAGTGTTTTAAATATTCTAGATATTAATCCTCTTTCGTATGTGAGGTTGGCAAAGATTTTCTCCCATTTATTAGGCTGTCTTTTCCCTATATTGTATGCTTTACAGAAGACATTAATGTATTAATCCACTCCATGTCTAATGATCAAGTAATGGATATGTGTAAGAAATAAATCTATGGACGAAAAACGTCCCTGGCTCCATGAAATTCACCTTCCAGGTAGAGAGGCAAAGTAAACACACACCCACATACATATATATGCATGTATGTTAGGAAGGGACAATTCAATGGATGAAAATGAAGCAGATCAGTGGAACAAGGTATAGTGAAATGTAAGAGGATTATGGGCTCAGAACACTTTCTCTTAACTGTGACATTTGAACAGACACCCAAGGAAGGGAAGCATGTGGGTATATCCCAGGCAGAGGCAATCACTAGTGCAAAGGAAATGAGCAGAAATCTACATGTTCTCCACACACTGTGTAACGTTTTCACCTAATGACCAGTACACACACTGACTTAGAGCAGCATGATCAGGTTTGTGTTCTGTTACAAACAAGAAACTATTTGCTGTGACTGGCTATGCGCTCTTCTAGGAAATAAACATCCCTTCCAGTTTTCCGCTGCAGTGATTTGGGGAGAGAGTATGGAGACTTTTACTCGATTTAACTGCATTTGTGAGGAACTCACCTGGAACCAGGGGAAAGGGGCAGGATTGTATTCAGTCTGTAAAGATAATTACGGCTGCAAAGAGGAAGGCCAGCCTTGAAGGAAGGAGACAAGATGATTGTTTAGTGACCATGAGAAGCTACATTATAGCAGAGGACACAGATGAAAGGAGGTGACAAAGGGCATTCCAATGGAAACCACTGCAGGAGCGTGTCAAGATGGAGTTGGAAGGCCACCAAGAGAGAAGGGCTTATGCACGACTCCAGATGCTGCCTGGGAATATAGACTTCGTGTTCAAATCAATGTAGCCATCTAGAACAGATGTGCTCTGCAGAGAGGATGCTCATTCCTGCTCTTATTTCGTAGAACTTACTACTAGGTGTGTGCTCTCCTGCCGACCATATCAGTCACAAAATCTCTGCCATACAGCTCTGTTCTTCCTCCATTTCAGTAACACGTCTCTAGAAAGGGATTTTATCAGTTCTTCAGAACACTGCTTTAGAGATACCTAAGTCCACACCTCCCAAACTACAGCTTCTAAGGCCCTACTTTGGCAGTTTCTGAATTTGGACTGATACATAGAAAGCAGATGAATTGACAACATTTGATGACAATATAAGAAATAAAGGGGCAGGATAGCTACTGTTCTGGATATCTTTTGTATCGTGTGATAGAAAAAATGTGGACACCACAAAATGGCCTAAAGAGCTAAATAGAGAATTCACAAAACAAGAATAACAAATGGCTGAAAGGCATTTAAAGAAATGCTCAGCATCCTTAATCATCAGAGAAATGCAAATCAAAATGACTCTGAGATACCATCTTATACCTGGCTATGATCAAAAACACTAAAGACAGTCAATGTTGGAGAGGATGTGGAGCAAAGAGAACACTACTCCACTGTTGGTGGGAATGCAAACTTGTACAACCACTGTGGAAGTAAGTATGGCAGTTTCTCAGAAAATTGAGAATCGAACTACCTCAAGACTCAGCCATACCACTCTTGGGCATATACCCAAGGAATGCTCAACCATACCACAAAGATACATGCTCAACTATGTTCATAGCAGCATTATTTGTAATAGCCAGAACCTGGAAACAACCTAGATGCCCATCAACTGAAGAATGGATAAAGAAAATGTGGTACATATACACAGTGGAGTACTACACAGCAGAGAAAAAGAATGACAGCATGAAATTTGCAGGCAAATGGATGGAACTAGAAAATATCATCCTGAGTGAGGTAACCCAAACCCAGAAGGACAAACATGGTATGTACTCATTCGTAAGTGGATTTTAGATAGAAAGCAAAGAACAATCAGACTGCAACCCACAGAACCATGGAGGATATATATATATATGGCATGGAGGACCCTAGGATGACTGTTGCTTATAATAAGATTTGGTATTACTCAATTACTGAGCAACCCTCAATGAAACATTACACTATTAAGGACAATGAAATTCCTCATAGGGTTTCTGAGCACTGAGTGTACCCTGTGGCTGCAGCAGAAGCCCAACATAGCAGAAACCTATTGGGCCTTAGTGAAAAACTCTCCCCTTCCAATGCCAATGGGAATTGAAAGGGCAATAGGGCCAGCTTTGGCAAGCATTAACGTAAGCCTAGGAACTGCAGCCATGCGGTTGGATTCTCCATAAGGTAATGTATGGTAACTGCTTTTTCTTTCTTCTTCTTCTTCTTCTTCTTCTTCTTCTTCTTCTTCTTCTTCTTCTTTTTCCTTTTCATGGGAGGTTTATTGAGAGGAGGGAAGAGAAGGGGCAGGGAAGGGAATAGAGACTGGTACCTGGAGATGAGATTGAAGGAAGAGAAAGAGACGGGAGGTGTACAAGCCCCCCTTTTATAAGGAAAGATAGCAAATACCCAGGGGGTGCTCTTAGTGGCTGCAGCTGAGGATATATCCTGACAGGACCCTAAGGGCAGGCCAGTACAGATGCCCAAATGCCAACATTCCTCCCTTCTGTTTATTATAAAAAGGTGAGGAATTAGAAAGGGGTAGCAGGTGAGGCAGGGATGAGGGTGCTATGTTCTCGAGACTGCTTCATGCTGGTCTGGGGGACATCAATCATCTTTGGGGGAACTGAAAAATCTGGGGTCCTGGCCATGTCTTGGGGTAGCTAGCTGGACACGTCACTGTCCTGGCTCTGTGGAAACATCAGGCTGTTTGAGGTGGATCCAAGTTGACTCCCTGGACCTCACAAAAACAATCATCAGTGTTGGATGGAGAGACCCAAATATTCGTTAGATGGGAAAAAAGTAGGGCTGTCATTGGTGGGCCAAGCGCAGGGTCCCAGCATGTCTCAGACTAAATCTAAATCTCGGCACCAAATGTATTT
Organism: Onychomys torridus; assembly: GCF_903995425.1. NCBI lineage: Eukaryota > Metazoa > Chordata > Mammalia > Rodentia > Cricetidae > Onychomys > Onychomys torridus. Next base: position 29,948,224 of record NC_050445.1, read on the forward strand.
TTAAACCATCAGAGAAGGAATCACACCATACAACAGGGCCCATGTGGGAGGTTTATTGAGGGGATGGGAGAGAAGGGGCAAAGAAGAGGCATAGAAGAGAGCAGAGACCAGTCCCTGGGAATAAGAGTGAAGGAAGAGAAAGAGAGGTAACTGTTTTTTCAAGTATGTTTGAGAACATGTCACCCAGACACCTAGGAGATTAAGGATAACACTGAAGATCACTGACCTCTACAGTAGCATGCCAGCTAAGCATTTTCATTCAAGCTGGGGCAGTACCTACTTCTCAGGAGTGGCTCTGTGCAACATTTTTTGGCCTCCTGAAATTCATTTAGCCCCCTTTGAAGATACCTTAAAATTTGTGAGTCTGAATGTAGCCATTGAGACCTTTAGTTCTGCTGCTTGTGAGCTGCCTGTTCTTCCTTTATGGTTCTTAGTTGTTCCTTTGCAGAGCTGCCAGTTTAAGTCATGCTGGGATCAAGAATAACGGGCCTTGGTGGTTTGTGTCCTGGAGTTGTGTCCATGCCAATGGACACCCACATGCTCCAGAAGAGAACTTGACATCACTGCTGCCATTGTTGCTGTTATAACAGTGAAAAACACCGCTACTACTGTTTCTGGGATTGCCATTTCATAACTGGTTACTACATCTAGCACAGTGGAGACCCTGGAAGCAAAAGCAGCTACCACAGTTAACTAATTGTTCATTCTATTGGGCATGACAAATTTAAATCAATAGCTATATACATTTCGATTGGCTTTGAAAATTATAAATTTACAAACTCAAGTTCCATTAGCACTAGGGATACCATCTTACAAGGACTCCAATTTGCAGTAAGGCTCATTAAGGAGGGAATGGCTCAGCTGCTTTTAGCCTACTGGCTATGGGTGGGTTAAGACTTCTGTTGATCTTTTCTGTGTCGAACACACAGATTGCAAGCCCAGCACCACTTAGAGATCTTTGGCAGCAGTTAACTCTGCAGCTCACACACAGTTTAGGCTGTATGATAGAGTATTCAGAGACGGGTAATGCCTGAGGGGGCGCTCACCAACCTAAGACAGAACGCCTGTGTGGCATGGACAGGTGTCTCCATGACGGGTAGGTGACCTGCTGATGTCCCACGCAACCTAAGTCAGAAGCTCATTTTTTTTTTTTTTTTTTTTTTTTTAGTAAAAGAGGGTGGGGGGACCTATAGGTCCCTGGCCCCCGTTTTGGGTAGCTGTTGCCTTGTTTGCTGACCTTGACCTTGATATCCTCCCTATGCTAATTCCCTGCAAGAATCCACCCTCCTGAATGCTTAAGGGAAGCTCCTTGTCTGTGTATCCAGCATAATTGGGCATTAACAGCTTAGATGCAAGATTGTAAAACACGGGGGGGGGGGGGATTTAGCTCAATGGTAGAGCACTTGCCTAGCAATTGCAAGGCCTGGGGTTCGATCCTTAGCTCAAAAAAAAAATCAGAAGCAAACTTCTGCCCTCTGGGGTTCTCCCATTGTGCTGTAAGCCTGTATTCAAGACCTCCTCCCTCCTTCAATAAACAGCATTCCAAAAAGAAGAAGAAGAAGAAGAAGAAGAAGAAGAAGAAGAAGAAGAAGAAGAGGAGGAGGAGGAGGAGGAGGAGGAGGAGGAGGGGATCAAGATCATGATGAGGAAACCCACAGAGACAGCTGACCAGTGCTAGTTGGAGCTCACTGACTCTGGACTGACAGCTCAGGAACCTGCATGGGACTGAACTAGGCCCACTGAATGTGGGTGACAGTTGTGTGGCTTGATCTGTTTGTGGGGTCCCTGGCAGCAGGACCAGGACTTATCCCAGGTGCATGAACTGGCTTTTTGGAGCCTATTCCCTGCGGTGGGATACCTTGCTCTGCCTTGATACAATGGGGAGGGGCTAGGCTCTCCTTCAACTTGGTATGCCAGACTTTGTTGACTACCATTGGAGGCCTTACCCACTCTGAGGTGTGGATGGGGATAGAGTGGGAGGGAGGTGAGGAGGCCGGAGAAGGGGAGGGAGGGGGAACTGGGGTTGGTATGTAAAATGAAAAAAAAAATTTAATAAATAAATATATTTAAATATAAAAAAAGTGGACACCATCAGCTAAGATACAGAAGAAGAGCCACAGAATGTTTTTAATCTTTCCTTATTTGGGAGATGTTTTGGAATAAAGGTGAAAGGACAAATATTGTGAGAAAAACATAAGATTATTCAGTTAATTAAGTACCTAGTACACAGATAGATAATTAGACACCTGCTCATTGTCATGTTGACTGTCAGGGTCACATGTATAGAGAAGCAATTAGTGCTTGCTTGATTCTGATTTGAGACTCAGGCAGTTGAACTAGTCTATTGCATGCTTGCTTCCTAAGGGCGGACACAGGTGTAAAGAGGAAGGCCAAGGGGAAAATATGAACGCAAACCAACCATATTAGTTACTTTCCTCATCACTGTGACCACAATTCTTGGTGGGAACAACTTAAGGGAAGAAATGGCTTTTGGCTCCCAGTCTGAGTTGTCCATGGCAGGAAGGGCACAGTGGAGCAGACCAGTTCACGTTCAACTGAGATCCCAGGGAAATGGCCTGCGATTATGCACTTCCAATGACCTGCCCCCACTGAGCTACATCTTCCATCTAGGCTCCACTTCCCAGTTTGCAGAACCTCCAAAAATAGAACCACCAGCTGGGCCAATCACTGCAAACACAAGCTTTGGGAGCACTTCATAAGGAATCCACCACACCAACATTTACGGTGAGAAGAAGAAAAGGAGAATGAGAATGGATGACCAAAAAGGACAGGGCCACATGAGGGACACCATGGTAGGGAAAAAGAAAAGGTTTTGCCACTTGGTAATAAATTAAGACATAACAGCATAAAATTCACATCAAGGAGTTTCTGAGCACCCACTGTGGGTCTGGCATCATAAAAGCCACAGGAGAAACAGTCTATGAAAGTACATATTCTTGTCACATGGAGCTTACTAGATTCACAATGAGGAGAGATCCCATGTGGACTTGGCAAGGACTCTTTTAGTAGAAGCCATTTTCGTTGGGTTACTAGGAATGAATGGGAGATGAGAAGCAGAAAGTTGTTTCTAAATACTATGCTTTCAAGTAGCCTGGCTGGAGAGAAGAGGGAGGTGGTGGGTGAAAGAGCATGAGAGAGGTGCAGATGAGTTTAATGTATGCAAAGCCTGAGTTCATTTCTATGCAGAAGAAAATGCATTAGCAGAGAGGATGAACTGAAGACATCACAGGTTTAGCTGTTCACAGGCTCTAGCCCTTACCCAAATCGTCAGAGCAGATTACAGACTCAGGGAGGATGGCTTTGTTCCACTTCAAAACCTGCACAGCAGAGCTTGGTGGTGAAGAACCCTGAGTTCATGGTCAGTCTTCCTGAGCTTGAGTTCCCAGAAGTACTTCTTCCTCACCATGAAACCTTAAGATCTCTGACACTCAGTTCCCTCACAGATGAATAAGGATCATAATAGTGCCTACGTTACAAGATTGTTATGCTATCAGTATCTCAATTATGAACTAATACAAAGCAAGTGCTGTGTGTGCACTCAGAAATTAAGCTAAGAAACAGATGTGTGATGTGAAAATTCATCCACACATGCATATTCTATAGAAGGAGTTGACTGCAGGAAGAAGAGAGAAACCAAAGCTTTGGAAATGTGAAGCAAGTTTTCCAAAAGTAAGTTTAGAGTTAGGAGTTGCAATTATTCATTGTGCCTTAGGCTCAGCTCACCCTATCACTTTTGCAACTTCTCTTATAGGCATATGCCCATAATCACTCTCATTCTGGAAGAAAGGTTCATAATGGTGGGCTAGATTTCTAAAAACTGAAAATTCACTCATTTATTGATTGACTAAATCATGTGTTCATCTACTAAACTCTGTCCTTTAGCCAGGTATTCTAGGCACTAAAATACAAAGATGATGTATTAGTCGGGGTTCTCTAGAAGAACAGAATTGATAGAATTAATACACACACAATAAGGAATTTATTAGAATAGCTGACAGGTTATAGTCCAGCTAGTTCACAATGGCTGTCTACCAATGGAAGGTCTAAGAATCCAGTAGCTGTTCAGTCCAAGAGGCTGGATGTCTCAGCTTGTCTTCAGTGTATACCGGAATCCTAAAGAAGCAGGCTCTAATGCCAGTGAAGGGATGGACTTGCTAGTGAGAGTGAGATCAAGCAGGCAAAGAGAGATAACAAGCTTCCTTCTTCCACGTCCTTTATACAGGCTTTCAGCGGAAGGTGTGACCCAGATTGAGGGTGGATCTCCTCACCTTAAATGATCTGTATTAAAGGTGTATCTTCTTACCTCAAAAGATTTAGAGTAAAAATGAGTCTTTCCATTTCAAATATTTTAATTAAAAAATCCCTCACAGGTGTACCCAGCCTTTTAGGTTTTAGTTAATTCCAGATGTAGTCAAAGTTGACAACCAAGAATAGCCACCACAGATGAAGAGGGCATCTGCTCTTTCCTTGAGGTTACTGGTTGCAAAGCCTTAGGATTCCCTTGCCCTGTTCTCCTACTGTCCTTCCAAGTCTTCAGGCACTATTCAGTCACTTGAAGGGTAGGGCTATGGCCTTTCCTCTTTGGGTCACTCAAAGCATCCAATGCAGAACAGACAAGCTGGTTCTCCACAGAACGATGGGAACACACATGAGTAGGAGCCCACAGTGTCTCTCCCAGATAGTCACTTAGCAAGGGAGGAAAGGCGCTGACATCTACTTGGCACTTGTTAGGTGCCAGGCATCACTGTCAGTGAATAGCACACACAGCTCACTCTAAGCCAGGCAAGGAGATGCTGTTGCAATTTGTTGGACTGAACAGTGGAATGCCTAATGGCTTCTTGCTTGTATTTTCAAATGGTTGCCATGTCTTGAGGTTTAATTTCTATGCTCATAGTATCTTCTATAGCCAGAAATGTTTGTCATGCTTCACATGTCGTCAGCCACTTTTGAATTTTGCTGGTGTCTTGCATTTGGGTCTTTTGTCTTGCATTTGGGTCTTTTGTTAAGTAAATATTTTCATGTCTTTCACGTCTTATTGTACAAGAAACAAGCATCTCCATCCCTTTGGCCCCATGTAAGCCAATCTCTCCTTTAACCCTCTCAATTGTCTTTGTTCAGTGGTAGATATCAAAGCCAGATTGAAGAAGCCACTCACTAATGAGGACAAGGTCATTGGAAGATATGTGAAAACCCCAAACAAAATGAGAAACAGTTGGCTAAAACCCCCCCCCCCCCCCAGTTATCATAAAAAAAATTTGAGTATTAGATTTGTCAAGCTAGGGGAAAAAAAACTAAATGGGATCAAGATTTTAAAAAGAAAAGATGACAGACAAACATACAAGGTGAGATGTTTATATATTGATGCCTTTGCTACCCAGATGGTTTCTATGGGAACAATAGGTATGCCATTTGCCTGTAAGTAATGCATCAGGTTGTCACAATCCCTGTGTCTTCACACCTGGCAATGCAGAGCAATTCTCAAGTTTAAGGTTTATTTCTGCCTTCTGGAGACACTATTTGTGTCAGTAGAGATAGGGGGGAAAGGTCAAAGCCTTTGGTGCTTTTAGCACTTGGACACACAGGTAGTGGGGGTGATGTCCCTGACTTGAGGCTACACCTCACAGACACACCTGATATCATACACATGTTTTTAAGGATACTGTATTCTCTTTACCAAAAAGTTAAGAGTATAAATTTATCTGAATTTATAGTTAAAAAGTTCAATTACATTTAAATATAATCTTTTTATTCTTTTCTCTCATGATTTATGTCTATTATTTTATATGCACTAGTGCTATGCTCGCGTGTATGTCTGTGTGGTGTCAGATCTCCTGGAACTGAAGTTACAGGCAGTTGTAGCTGCCATGTGGGTTCTGGGAATTGAACCTGGGTCCTCTGGTAGAGTAGCTAGTGCTATTAACCACTAAGCCACTTCTCTAGCCCCCAAACATACTCTTAACCTGCATTCATCAGAAAGAAAGTAAACACTAATTTGATACCTATTAAATCCACACTGGCCATGCAGAACTTCCTTTTGAACCTGGCCCACAATGCTCAAGGCTCTCTTGATGAGCTTCAGAATCAGGATTCTGAGCTTTAAAGCCCCAGTGATGCTCAAGATACCACCATCCTCTGGACTCCCAGATATTAGTGATATTTTGAGTTCTGCTCATTTTCATTTTCTTTCTGACCAGCAGCCAAGTCCCTCATATTTGGTTACCATGGTAATTAATGCACAGATCTCTCCTCTCATGGCCACATTGCCTCTACTCTGGCCTCCTTCTCTCACTCCTGGGTAACTCAAGAAGCTTGACTTTAATTTTAGGGTTAACATCTGTGAACATTTCTCCACAACATGCTTACTTGTCCATCCCCCTTGTGGACTCTCCCCAGAGTCCTCTTCCAAGATTTCTCTGCTCTGGTCATGTTGTGGTTTGCCAAGTTCATTGCAACCTCGGAGCCTCTGTGTTAAGGCCTTCATTTCTGAGCCTCTTTATGACTGCCATCACTTTTCTTGCTTCATTTGCTCTGCAGATGAGCATCTCACTCTTCCACAAGACACCCTTTGTCCGCATGTCCCTGCCCCTGCATGTGTCAAAGACACACCTGTGTCCCAGGATCCTCCCACTCCTATTCCTGTTCACCTGGACAAGATCTTAACACTCCCCAAAGATTCACTCCCCTGCCCATGTCAAGCAACCATCAGTTTAAATTGGTTGTGATAGAAATAGATTATAGGTTAAGTAAAAACACACATATAATATATCTAATTTATGACACTCTGATGGATTGTTTAATTGCCAAAGTTACATAATGTTTATGTTACGAAGAAACCTAAATACATAATTTTCAGCTTATTTCTGTATATGTGGGTATCGAGAGATTAAATATAGAAGACAAATAGAATTAGATAAGAGCTAGATACTGCCTTCTGTAAGAAAAGCTCCATCTTTATCTGAAATTAGTTTGAGAAATAAAAGACTTTCACAGATATTCTCTGGTGAAGTATTAATATCAAAATGTTACAATCTGACCAACCATGTCCTTATGAGAGAACCATATTGCCGACATTAGAAGCCATAGTTATGAAAACAACCTAAACTATTCTAACAATTGGGATACAGTTAAACAAATGATGGTATGTTCACATTATAGGCTATTATGCAGCCATAAAGCTGATGTTTTTGGAGAAATTAAGTGATGTTGAAAAAAACAGATGCAAAGTTGCATATTCTATCTGCTCCCAGATATAGAATTATAATGATCATAACATTGATGATAATAATAATAAGCAAAAAAAGAAAGACCAAAAGAAAATATATCGAAGGGTTACTGGTGAAGGAGAGGATTGGATGATTTTCACATGATTCTTTACAATTTCTGGTAGTTTCTAAAATCAAGCAATAAATATAATTTGCATCTACAGCAAAGAGGAAAATTAAAGTATTCTTTAAACAACAACAACAACACACACACACACACACACACACACACACACACACACACACACACACACAAATATCCTCAGGCTTTAGTGAGGGATACAGTGATGGAGGATGTTCAAAGGCTCTTTTCAACATCAGCTAGCTAGAAGTTGTCCCTCCTGGAGACATTTGGTTCCTACAAAGCAAGTGCCCTCATCAGCAGCCACTGTGAACTAGAACAGCTGTGAAGATGCAACACAATGACTGTGCATGGGTATGATGACCTCAGGATGCCATGGAAACAGATTCAAGTACTCACAGAAGAACAGAGTATCTTCTACAACATCTCTGCTCATGGTTGATATAGTATGCTAATAAAAGTCTTTTACTCAGTCAGTTTTTCAGAACTTTAGTGATGTCATAGGTACCCTGGGTAATCTTTACATCAGTCTCCTTCAAGAATCAGAATAAATAAGGGACACTCTGAAAGAAGTGACAGTGTGTAGACAGAGTGAGGGGAACAAAGGCTGTGTTAGGGAGTCAGTGTTCTGTAGAAAGGCAGAAACAGCAGCTGCATGGGCTCTGAACAACACAAGGACTGGGAAACCCAGAGATGGAGCCACCACAAAGCTATTCTAGATGTGGCACCATGAGTGACATCCAAAGGTGCCCAAGTCATATATTTTGTTGGCTGATACTGTTTTATGACATGAAAGATTGCTGTTAATCATACTTTTTCTTTGTGACAGTATCCATGCTAAGAATTCTTCCAAAGGGCTAAAACAAAGATAAAGACTTCACTAATTACAGTTGAATAATTACAACAAAACACTGAGAATTTTGAGACACAATTACTGAGCTTGAACATTGGCTCTTGTCTGTCATATAACTCTGGTCATTCCCAAGCCTCGGTTTTCCTGACTATAAAATGGTGCTGATAACAATGTGCCCCTCAGAATGTAAAAATTAAAGAGTATCATTGTTTAGATACTGGACTGCCAGTGCAGCAGTGTGAAGATAGGAAACTTAAAGAGGCAAGGGTTAGGAGACAATGGGTAGGTCATGGGGACATTGTTCTCAGAAGGGATTAAAGCTGGCTCCCAGATTGGGTGAGTCCTGACCAAAGCTGGTTGGTATAGAGCAAGCACCTCCTGCTTCCTGTCTTCTGATACACATTTTCTCTGCATGATCTTGCCACTGTGACACCACCAGTTCTGAGATCTTCACCAGAGCAGGGCAGATGCTGGCACCACACTCTGGAATCTACAGAAATGGGAACTAAGTAAACCTCTTCTTAAACAACAACGAAGTATTTTGATACAACAACATGCACACAAAGGAATGGATCCCACATAGCAGATACCCTACAAAGGAGAACCATTCAGTCAACTGAGCCTAGGATGAGCTTGAGTCTATTAGAGGCCCACTGACCACCCCATATCTGTAAAACAAAACAAACATCTTTTTTCCATTCAGCCCTCTGAATCTATCCACATACTCTTTAGTAAATGGCTCAGAACACATAAAACCCAACATTTTGCAGAACGATGTGTGTAAGTGTCAATAAACAGCATGTATTGTATGGTCCACCAATTCCGGCTGCCGTAGATGTCCTGGACACACCATTCTCAGGCAAAACTCTAAAGCACCGTCATACTGCTAGGACACTTGTCTTGATTCCAGGGCACAGTGGAACAGACTGATGGGCAATTTATCTCTGCAAAGGACTTCTGTAGGAAGCATGGCTTCAGTCAGATTTGCATTTCTCCACTCTTATCCTCAGAGCATGACACTACAAAGAAATGACATCATTTAGGCGGCACTGTCCATGTGGTCGGAAGGACTTCACATTCCCATCCTTTAATCATTGTGACAACAGTGTGCTTCAAAGACAGTGCAGAGGTGTCATTTCTCACTGATAAAGGACAAGTTGATTTCATCAGATGGTCACTGGGGATACAGGAATGGGACAAGTGTACAAGGAGGGCAGACTAGACAAGCTCATCTTGAAATCCAAGGAACAATGGGACAGCCTTGGAAAACCTGCAACTCAAGGAAGAACCTTGCTAAGGACAGGGCTTCCCCATGCTTAGCCTTCCACCCATATTTGCATTAGAAAACTCCATTAAAATGTGGTGGCCCTACCTTCTCTTTGCAACCTAAGTGATACATCTTCCAAACACCTGAGAATAGAGAACTTCCCTGGGTTCACAGGCTCGGCTCTCCTTAGAAGGATTGTGTGGACCTTTCAGAATCCAATGCAATCAGTGCAAATGCACTGATTGCTCTTTGAAGTGACAAGTACTCTGCCTCTCAAACAGCCCCATAAACATGCTGAATTAACAGGCGAGCTCTCTGAGTTACACTTTTAAATGCAATGTATTAAACATGATGATTTCATGAATGGCCAAAGTTGTACATAAGCCATGTTTATACCCTAAGGCTAAGAGAGTGGCTGAATCAGTAAACAGACCTTTTCAATAGTTGTTTTTATTTTATTGGTGTTTTGAAACAAGGTCTTTTGAGATAGCCCTGGCTTGTCTCCAACTTGCTATATTGTGTAGGCCGGCCTCAAACTCATGACAATCTTCCTGCCTCACTCTCCTGAGTCCTGAAATTACAAGTCTTACATTTTCCTTCAAGTTATTTTTATTTATTTATTTCTGATTAAATTTTTTTCATGATGGTTCCTCATCCTCCTTTGAGACTTGTGCTTGCACATAATATAAACTTTAGAAGGAAACTGCTTTTAGACATGGAGTTCTGTGCTATTAATGATTTAATCCTGTCACCATCACACTATCCATCTCAGGACACAGCTAATTTAAACCCTCATTCTCCACATTTCCCAGGCCCTGGACCATTTCACTGTCTGTCTCTACATGTTTGAGAACTCAGATACTAGGATGAGTAGAAGCTTACTGCACAAGGGATCTGGGTTCTAGATGATTTTATTTAGTATTTTCAAGGTTCCTCTGTATTGTGGCACATGTTAGAATATCATTTCTTTTTTTAAAATTGAGGTTAAATCACACAGAGAATTCATCACCTTGATTTTTATGTATACAATTCAGTGGGTATTGCAGCTCCCTTTTAGCATGAGAGTCAGAACCATTGTAGGAACAACCATTGATGGCCAAGCATCAGTCACCAAAAGTGAGTTCATGGTCAAGGTTAGAACATGCTTCTGGTGAGGACTTTCCAAGTCACCTCACCTGTATGAGCCTACTATTTGTTAGGTCTCTTGGTGACTAGGTACCAAGCTAGTGTGTGCATGTGTGTATGTGTGTGTGTATCTGTGTGTGTGCATGTGTGTATGTGTGTGTGTATCTGTGTGTGTGTCTCTCTCTCTGTGCATGTGTATATGTGTGTGCATGTATCTGTGTGTGTGCGCACATGTGTATATGTGTGTGTATGTATCTGTGTGTGTTTCTGTGTGTGCGTGTGTGTATATGTGTGTATGTATCTGTGTGTGTGTTTCTGTGTGTGCGTGTGTGGCGTGTGTGTATATGTGTGTATGTATGTATTTGTGTGTGTGCATGTATGTATATGTGTGTGTATGTGTGTATGTATATGTGTTTATGTGTGTCTGTGTATGACATTGGGGAGCTGGAGACAAGAAAGTACCTGGGAGTCTCTGGCTGTCCTAATTAGTCTAGTCGATGGTTTCCCGGCGAAGGAAAGACCTGTCTCAAATGAGGTAGACTGCTTTCTGAGGTTGATGTCTGAGGTGTCATCTTGCCTCCACAAATATGCACACACTTGTGCACATTCACACACATGAGCACATTTATATGTGGGCATACATGAAAAGAAGAGAAAGAGGGGAGAAGAGAGGGAAGGAAGAAGTCTTTATTCAAGGACACAACATCAAGAGAAGCAGTGCAGTGATAGGAAAGATGAATGAACAGCTCTGGTTGTTAACACTCCACTGGGGTTGGTCAAGGAGTCTGTTGGATCTGCATTAGACAAATAGGGCTGCATTGGGCTGGGCACTGGTGTGCAGAGAGGCACTCTTGCAGATCCCTGTCTAGCTGAACCCAGGAAGACAAGCCAAGGCAAAGCAAAGTGATCAGAATAGAAAAACACGTCCCCTTTCACAATGGGAAGAAAGTAGGGACGTTCCCAGAAAGTAGGCAAAGGGAATGTAGGAGAAGACAGTAGACAAGGCTTGGGTCTCCAGACTGTAGAGCTTAGGGCAGACAAGGACAAAGGGGCAGCCTGGGGCACACTTGTCCCCAGGGCTCCAAAGGGAAGAGAGGCCACAACTCAAACCCCAAGTGAGAGAGGGAGCTTTGGAAGGAGCTGAGAGCTGGAATCCCACATTGAGTTAATTAACAGAGCTGTGATTTGCCAATGAATGCCCAGCAGGGCCGATCATCTGCTTGATAGAGGGCCCAGCTTTCCTGATGGAATCTCAAGTGCATGAGCCATGAAATTACTTCTCAGCAAAAAGACAAAGACAGTCAAATACGACAAGCACTTGTGTTTGTGGACGGGAGGACTCTTGCTGTTCTCTTTCTTGGAAAAAATGGGCTAATTACAAAAACCAGAGAGGAGACAGAAATAGTCAACCATATCAGCTCTCCTGGGGAAGCAGAGTGTAGCGCACTTAAAATGTGCTCGACAGTGTTTTACTTACACTGTCCCATGCAGTCCTCACAATTACCCATTACAGTGCTCATTTCACAGATGGAGAAACACAGAGCACAGAGAGTTGAAGTAATTTTCCCAAGGACACAGAGCAAAGGAATCCACATAAACATCTCATCAAACTCCATAGCTATCTTATTATTATTTTTTAAGAGTAGTCTAAAATAAGATTAAGTAAAGGTCCCAAATAAATCACTAGAAAGTTTCCCTTACTTTTTTTTTCTGGGCATCTGGAATGCCTCACCTATTTCTCTTGCAGACACTGTGTCATCTTTTTTAACAATGATGTGTGGTAGTGTGATAGTTGGTCTTGAATGTCAACTTGATGAGATTTGGAGCAACCTAAGATATAAAGTTCTGAGTTGTCCTTGAATAGATTCTTAAGGAGGATTAATTGAAGAAGAAATATCTACTCCAACTGTGGGCATCATCATCTCATAAGCTGGGGGCCCAGGACTGGAGGAAAAGGGAAAAGCCAGGTAGTTGAGTGCCTTTATCTCTCTCATCATTTCCTGCGATGTGACTGGCCATTTCACACTCCTGTTGCTGTGCTTTCCCCAACGTGATGGACTGTACCCATCAATTGTAAGCCTAAACAAATCCTTCCACCCCTAAATTGCTTTTGTCTGGTAGTTTGTTTCAGCAAAATAGGAAGACATTCCAGCTTGGAGTGTCTGTAGAGAGCAATGTCCTTCCCCAATGCATATCTCATCTTGCCACTCCACTACTTAAGATCTTTCAGTGGCCCCTCACTGCCTTCAGGATAAACTCCAGATCTCCATTGTGCCACTGTGGACTTTGGAACTATGACTGTTCTCTGGCTTTCTAGTCTTCTTTTTCTCCAAACTCTGCCTATCATGCCAGCCCTACCCATCCATCCACAGGCAATTGGCAGATCACTCTGGCCTTTCTGAGCACATGCTCTCCTACACCAGAAGCTTTGTGCTGGCTGTTCCTTGAGTATAAGAATATCTCTCCTTTCTGCTTGAACCTTCAGCATTCATCCAGGGCTCTCCACTGCAGAGTCTTCCATACCTGGCCAGACTTCTGACTTATTTCTCTGTTGCCTACTCTGCTGTGGTTTCAATGTGTCCCATAAGGCCACGTGTTGAAAACCTTCCTAATACCACAGTACCTGAAATCACCCTTAAGAGGTGATCAGGTCATGGAAGCAGAGTGCATTAGGGTGGTTATGGCAGGATTTGATCTAATACAAAAGTGTGTTCAGGCACCTCATGGTCTCTCTCACCCATGTGACGTCTTGTGGCACATTATGATACATCAAGAGAGCCCTTGTCAGATGTACACTTGACCTTGGACTTCCCAACCTCTGTGATGATGAACCAAGAAGTTTCTGCTTGTTACAAATTATCACTTTATTATATTCTGTATAGCAGCAAAAACACATTGAGACTCACACCTATCTCCATTATAGCTATTCTATAGTATATTGCAATGGTCTTTTTATTTACTCATTCCTGCAACTTATCTATCCACACACCCACCCACCCATCCATCCATCCATCATCATCCATCCATCCATTCATCATCCATCCATCCATCCACCCACCCACCCATCCATCCATTCATCATCCACCCATCCATCCATTCATCATCATCCACTAATTCCTACATATAAGTTCTGCTGAGAGTAGGGCTCACAACCCATGATTAGCTCACCAAATATAGCTCACCAGCCTCTAATACAGTAGTCCCAGGTATCAGCAAAGCCACCGAAGGAACCTGCCCCAGACTACTGACATGGAAACTATGAGGGAAGGATCTGCGTTAATGACCTCTTCAGTTCAAGAATCACCACTCTAACACAGTGCTTGGTATGTCTCACCCTGCAAGTATGGGATCAATGAACACTCAACACTCTAGAAGCCAGCTGCCTGGAGCCTCTAGAGACCTCATAGTGTCCCTCCTTCCCAGGGGAAGAACCATTCTTTTCTGAACTAATTCCATCTTACCCAGGGAATCCTAGTTTATTTCATTTCCACCTCAGCTTTAGCCCTGGTGTTGCTGACATCTGCCTGGGTGACTACAGGACAACTTAAGCCAAGTGAATCTTTAGGGCTTTTAGAAATATATTGAACCTCTGAGTCAGAGTCTTAGGTAAGAGGCCCAGGCCCGGTCCTTACTGGGTGCTGTGTGAGTCTACCATCACCCTTCTCTTCTAAAAAGGTAACCTACTGCTGGATTCTGAATCTGGAAAGTTCTCCAGAGGCCTGTGTGCTGAAAGCTTGATTCTCAGCTTGGCATTGGGAAGAGATGCCACCTTCAAGAAGTGACCTCGAGGGATGTCTTCAGGCCATATGGGCATGTATTTGAAGGGGTTGTGAGAATCTAGCCCTTCTCTCCATCATTTCTGCTCTCTGGCTATGCAGTGAACCATTTAGTTCTGCCATGCATATATCAACAAGCATTATTACAAGCCCCAAAGCAATAGGACCAATGAATCAGACTGAAACCCCTAAAACAGTGACCCTTTCTCTATAAGTTAATTGTCTCAGGTATTTATCATGGTAACAGGAAGCTGACTAATGGCCACCAAGGTCATGGACTCGGCAAGTGAAGAAATGCACGTGAGGGCCCATCTTCATCTTCCAAGCACTCTTCCCTTAACTTCTGGTTGCTACTAACAAAGTGAAATACTAGCCGGGCTAAACAGACTAGAACGTTTCAGCTCTGAATTCTATGACATCCAGATGAATTCCCATTTCAATAAATGCAATAAAAAGATAAACTTTCATAGACAGTGACAGATCATAATTCAGGTTCAGACCTAAGATGGAGTTCCAGCCAGCTCTGATGCTTCCATATAGTAAGTGTCCTCTCTGCACTGTTTCTTACGTAGGTCACTAATACCACTCACTTCTCAGCATTCTTTGAATATGTGTATGATTCTTGACATTTTGGTTGTAATCCTAGCTTTAATGGCTAAATTAGCTCTCTGAACATGTGTAAGATTCTTAAAACATGTCCCAAGCACTTAGTAAATGTTAAGGACCAAGACACCAATGAACTATTGCTATATTGTTAGTGAAACTATTTTCAGTTCTGAGGTGAGGAACATAAAGTAAAAGATCATCTGGTGGTAATCCATCTACAAAGACTACTTTTAGTAAATTCTGTCATCTGACTAGGTGACTGGCACTTGAATATGTATCATGTTTTAGATATAGACTAAGAGCTACTGTTTCTTTGGTTTGGTTTGGTTTGGTTTGGTTTGGTTTGGTTTGGTTTGGTTTGGTTTGGGTAGTTCACTCATTAAAGAGGGCAGGGTTTCAAGCCTTTATGAATGCCAAGAAGTTTATTCATGGATGTTAAGCAGCCCAGAAGCATCTGCAAGCTAAGAGCAGGTGTCTACATCCGTCCTCTGTAAACAACCAAGGAGTGAAAACTTTAGGCTTTGCTGATTTTACAGTCTTTGCTCCTTACACGGTATATGACATAAAAGCACAATATGTAATTTGGAAAACCATAGGTGTGCCAGTATTTGGCCCATGTGTGATCACCATTTGTTGGCCTCTGCCTTAGAGAACACTGAGGAGCTAGAGGTGCTAAAATCACAGTCCCTCTTTCCCTAGACATATTCAAAACCCTTTATCATCACCATCCACCACCACCACCATCATCATTTTGTTAATTAATTATAAAGAAATTGGCTATTAACTCTATCTTTAGAATGTAAATCTTGGGGTCGTAAGTGCTAGAAATACATGAATTGTAATAAATTCCTGCTTTAACTCAGCACCTGAGCAATATGGTATTCATTAAATGGCATTTGAAGGTGTAGTACTATGAAACTACACTATCTGCCCACACAAATGACTCCTCTCATCAGAGATAGAAGACAGGGCATTTTATTCTCTGAGAACTTAAGCATACTGCATGCATTTCTGTGAATCCTCATCTGCCTATGAGTGTTTTAACATGTGGAAACATGGTCCCTTTAACCCAGCATGTACAGGAAATATGTAAGGACACTTGGATCATGACAAATAACCAACCAGATACTTCGTGCTGAGGGATGTGGGGCTGAATGGGTGGTTCCTTTGCTCCAGGAGAATTCTTTACAATTCCTGAATGGCAAATGGTTCACATTTTCTTCCTTTCTTTTCTAAGAGTGTGCATGGTTTTGTGTGGGCAGGAACATGAACATGCCACAGCACACAGGTGGAGGTCAGAGGACAACTGAGGATTGGTTCTCTCCTTCCAAAGCGGCTCTGAGGCTCTAACTCCAGTCACTGGGCATGTGCAACAGGCACCATTAGCTGCTGAGCCATCTCCCCAGAGGAATCCGTGCTTTCTTACCCAAGGGCTGGGGCAGGAGCAGGGGCTAGGCAGAAGACCATGAACTCCTTCCAGGGCAGAAAGAGCAGTGGGGATGCCTAGGATAGTGGCTTCATGGGGCTTCATATAGAGAAGAGGCCAGAATGCACGACCTAGAAACAAGGGCCAGAGACCTTCCTGGGAGAAAAGCAGAAATAGCTCCTCCATGCTGCTAGGAAGCAAGAGAAATCAGCTTTTGGAGGTACTGCTCAGGGCTGGCGACACCCTGGTAATATAGCATTTAACATACAATGTGCAGAGCACAGATATGAGCTGTAAAATGACAGGGTGGAGAGAGGTGGGTGGCAATTTTATCTGCCATTTGAACCTGAACAGCCCAGTTTTAGGAAAACAGATAAAAATAATAATAAATAATGCAGCATACCTCCTCTTTGCCGGTGGCAATGGGCTTCCATTTTAATGAGGATTGAACACAACATAGACATTTTGACACCCTGACATATGCCTTAAAATGGAAATCTACCTGGAGAGTCTGTCACAGTGGCTCTTCAACCAAGAAGCCCCATCCTCACTCCAGACTGAGAGGTTTTCATGGCAGGATGAAAAGGATCCTCATAGCCACTGTGATGGCTCCTGCCTCCTCTGTCTGGCTAATTTCTGTCCCTTTTGAATGGTGGGGAGATGATGCTGTCGCTGGGGGTGTGGGTCAGTAAAGACATCCAAGATATGTGGGTAAGTTCAGTGGAAAGAGACTCTATGAGGGTTATAACAATTGTCACATTTTTACTAAAGCCTGACTCCAAGAGCGACAGAGAGACAGGGAGAAAGAAAACATGGTGGTGGTGGTCATGAGCACCTGTGTCCAGGTGTGTATGGAGGTCAGAAGTCAATACCTCATGTCTTCCTCAGTCATTCTTCCTTATGTTTTAAGACCAAGTCTCTCATTGAACTTGGAGTTTATAGATGGGGCTGGATTGGCTGGTCCAAGGAGCCTCCTGTCTCTACCCTCTCAACTCTGGGATTATAAGCTCTTGCCATGGCACTCTGCTTTTACATGGGAGCTAGGGATCAAACTCAGGTCCTCATGTTTACACAGCAAGCTTTTTACAGATTGAGCCATCCCCCTATCCCTCACACAGCACCTCTAGAGATTTTGACTGGGGGGTAAGTGGGGAATATGTTTTTCATTCTCAAAGTCAGGCAACATCAAGATCAAGGTGAGTTGTATAGACAGATCATAGCCTTGATTCTGGACTTCAGGGAAGACTTCCAGAATGGTGAAATCTCTCTGACTCAGAGACATGTGATTGATGATGTTTCCCTACCCAGTCACAGGCTTTGGCATGGATACCATATTATCATCTATCAAGTACATGAATACCCAGTAGCCCAACCAGCACAAGTTAGCCCAAGGACCAGCAATTCCTATGTCCAAACCCCTTCCAATGGGTTAAGACTCAAAACTTGAAGTTCTGGCTGAGGCTTGAGGGTCCTAATACTGTAAAGGTCATAGACACAGGTCAGCTTCTATTATAAGGAATTTGGAGACACCAGCATCCTGCAGAAAGGCCCACTAACAAGTCTGCTGATGAGGGTTGGAAGAATTTGGAAACACCCAAAGCAGAAGTACTGTGGGTATGCCTGTCACAAGGGAGGGTGCCAGGGAAACTGAGCCTTCAGTCTTGAGCTGACCAAATTAGATGCTAACCATAGGCATGTTCAGGGCCATGGGCCCAGCACAGGACAAGATAATAGCAAGTTCGCCACATAGCACCTCCAACCTTAGAAAAAGCAGGAAACCTTTTTAGGCCCCTGGTATTGGTGTAGTGGGTTGAATTGTGTCTATAAAAGATACACACAAGTTCTAAGTTCCAGTGTCCACAAACGTGGCATTATATGGAAACTGAATCTGTGTAGGTACAGTTAGACACAGGTGTAGAGAATCTCAAGAGGAAACCATCCTGGGTTTAAGGTGGGTCTTAGAGTTCAAAAACTTTTTCCATATGGGTAGGTAAAGGAAACATGATATTTAAGACTCAGGGATATGGAAAATATCATATAAGGTCAAGACAGTGATTTCTTTCAAATGGCCTCAAACCTAGAGCAAATGAAACCAGTCAATCAATCAATCAATCAATCAGAGTGTGTGTTTTATATGTAGGCATGTATGTGTGTGTGGATGTGCATGTACATGTGTGTATGTGTGTGGATGAGCAAGCATATGTGGGGGATGGGCAGAAGTTAAGATTTTCTTTGAGCACTCTTGTTTACTGAAGTAGGATCTCTCACTGAACCCTGAGGTAATCAATAGGCTAGTCCAGCTAGGGAGTTTGTTCCATGGATTTTCTATCCCTGCCACCCAAATGCTGGGATTAGAGGTGGGCCACCACACACACTCAGCTTTTATGTGAGTGTGGGGGATTTGAACTCAGTTCCTTACATTTGCATAGAAAGTGTTTTATCCACTGAGCTGTCTCCCAAGTGCCACAAATGAAATCTTTACCAAGCACACAGGAAAGAATGGCAATGTTCCCATTTCTGGCTTGAAGCCTGTGATTACAGAAAAGAGCATTCTGATCATTCTGCCAAGGGTGGTGGCCCCTCTTTATAGAGACTAAATGAGAAATAAAGGAAGAGGATGTCTCTGACATACCCCTCCTGCTTCTCACACAGAACCCTCTGTGATGTTGAGGTTGCTGGCAACACTCAAGTGTGCTTTGCTGCCTCAGGTTCACCTTGGCATGGCTAAGTGCCTGTAATAACAGGCTGGTTGGAGCTTGAATAATTACACAGCCAACTAGCCAGGGTTGTGACATTTGTCTCCTCGAGCCCATCAGTCTACATCTACCCACCTGTCTCTAAGCAACTGCTAAGACATGGAGCCCCGTCCTAACCCCAATTCTCCTCTCCTCCCTGTCACTTCTGTCTTTGCACAGAGTACCAACAAGCTTGATGCTAGGAGGCTGGCAGCGTGGCACTCCAAATGACACCTTGTGTGCCCCCCATGGAGCACAGTATTTGATCCATGCCGAGGAGCATCTCTCAAGATGACAGGTGAAAAGTCGATAGAATGACAGGCATGGGGGGGGGAATCATAGAGGGAATTCGACTCCCTTCTCTGCAGAATGTGCAAAGGGATCCTCCACCTCTACAGGCAGACAAGCAGACACCCACGCCCCAGACAGGGGGAAGATGAGGTTAGCTAAACCCACAGGCATTAAGGAGCTTCCTCAAGAAGGCTTTGTGCTCTTCTGTGCCAGAATGGATTTCTCTCCCCAAATCATACCCATCGTTTGTGGTCTCTCCTCCATTTAACTCTTTTTTGTAGTGTTTGCTCAGTGTCATGGCCAGCTCCTGGAGGGTAGGACTGTGACTCCACAGCACACAGGAAGACCTCCCAGGTTGAGATGCTCAATAAATGGCTGCTATAAATAGCAATTCTTTTGAGATTATATTTATTTTTAGTTTATATATATGGGTATTTTGCCTGCTTGTATGTCTGTGCACATGTGCATGCATTGTCCATGAAGGCCAGAAAGTTATATCAGATTCTCTGGAACCAGAGTACCTGTGGGTGTTGGTAACCAAATATCTGGATCCTCTGGAAGAGCAGCCAGTGCTCTTAATCACTGAGCCATCTATCTGTCCCTGTGTCTGCAGTTATTATTAATGAAGAAAATTCTCCTAAGCCCACCTCTTCCACTGTCCAACAAATCACCCAAGATTTGGAAATAGAGCACAGGAATTACCAGAGGTTCTTTTCTGAGGTCCTAAGTGGTGCCTGAGTGGCATTAGCAGATTCTTTAGGGATAGATGAGTTAGGTTTGTTGTTTACTAGTAAGATATTTACAATTTACCAGTGTTGTGATGGTCTATTTTTTACTGTCAACTTCACTGGCTTTGGAATTGCCTAGGAGATACACTTCTGGATGTGTCTGTGAGCACATTTCCCAAGAAATTTAACTGATGAGGAAAAACTCACAAATTGTAGACAAGACCATCCCACAGGCTGAGGTTCCAATATGGTTAAAAAGGAAAAAGGAGGAATCTGGCTGAACATAAGCATTCAGCTCCCTGTTTCCAAATGCAGCCACAAGGTCACCAGCTGCTTCATGTATCCAATGCCATTCCTTCCCCTCCATGATAGACTGCATCCTCCTAAACCACAAGCCAAAAGAAGCCCTCTCTTCCTTAAGTGGCTGCTGTCGTGGTAACAAGAAAAGCAACACAATAGGGCATGTTAACTTTTAGAAAGAAGGTAGGAAAGAAAATGGTTTTGTCCAATAGTTAGGCAAATGAATGCAATCCTGTAGATTCACATCACATCTGTCTTTTGTATTAAAAAGTAAACAGTGCTTCATTCCATACTGCCCTGTGGCATATTGTAGCTCACCTAGCCATCTTATTCTAATATGTTTTAACTGCCTTCCCTTCAGGGATCTATAAATACCTGTCTGACTCTACCATCTTACTACCTCCCTCATTGACTAATGAGCTGAATTCATTTTGAAAGATACTAATCCAATGTCCTTATGATAATCATGCTTTGAGCTTTTGAAAAATTATTCTTTGACCCTGAGTAGTAGTAGAATTAGATGAGGGAGACTACTTGTCTATCATGACCCTAGAGAATCAATGGCCCTTTTGAGACTTGGTTCTTGACAATGACTCACACTTTGATTCTTCCTAAGATTGCTTCCAGGATGGTCTTGTAAAAGGGGTTCTCAGAACTTTAGGCAAGGCTTTATAGGGTAAAAGAAAAGAAAAATAGAAAATCAAAACAACTGGTAACACTGAGCTGAGGGGAAAAGGGGGAAGACCAGAAAGCAAAAGCTTGCCACTCAGACTTCCAGACCTATCACAAAGCCTGCTTTCTCCTGAAGCCTTCTTCAGCCTCTACTGTCTTGGGAGATCAGGCTGCTTTGTTCGTATTGGGAAGGCCCTTGGTCCACAACAGAACTTCAGCATCTTTTCTCACAATCATCAAAGACTTAACTCAAAGTCGGGCGGCCAGCTACCCAAGTGAGTTCAGGGGAAAGACAGTTTTTGAGTGGATGGGTGTATCCCCAGCCTTGAACTGAACAGGGGTGATGAAAGCATCTAGGAAAGATGAAAGAATGCTAGAGAAAGAAGGGCAAAACTGGTCCAAGCTAGAAGTTCATGTCCATCCCAAGAAAAAGAATGGAAGAAAGCATCAAAAGGTAGGTTTGTCTGAGGGAACAATCCAGGGAACAAAGCCAGGAGGGACGAACTGAACAGAGAGCAGACAAGGTGCAGAAACTGCTCTTCACTTCTGAAATTCTTAGTTTATTTGGATATATCTTGGTTCTTTCCGTCTGGCAAATAGATGCAGGAAAGACTTTTTTTAAATAAAAGAATGAAATAGCTCTGCCAAGCTTGGTTTAAAACACTCGAACTCTCAGCTGTTCAGTGTGATCTGTTACCTGCTCCTAGGAGAATGCCTGCAGTGGATATCCAGTGACCCACAACACCTGTAGCCTCCTAGGATTGTGTGCATCTGTGCTTACTATCCCCACCTGACCATGGACTTCTTGGGATCTGACACTGGCTTATATCCATTGCTATGCTCCTGCTACTGAACAAAGAGGTTGACAAATAAGAGACCTAAGGCTTTTAAAGCTCTAAGCATGTAGTTCTGTTTCTTGCTGTTTTCTTTGCAAATGGAACAAAAACCTATAAATAAGGAGAAATGAACAATGAAAATCCCAAGACCTGAAGTAAGATGAAAAGTTCAAAAAGAGAGTCTGGAGAGATAGCTTGGTAGTTATGAATACTTGCTGCTCTTCCAGGTGAACTGAGTTGGATTCCCAGAACCCACATCAGGTAGCTTACAATTAATTGCTGGCTATTCCAACCCCAGGAGATTGGATACCTCAGGCCTCAGTGGGCAACTGCAAATATGTGCATCCATACATGCAGATACACCTTCACATGATTAAAAATAACAAAAATGAATATTTAAAGTTCAAGCAGAAGGTAAATCAGAAATAGCCCAGGGCCATGGAAATAAGAAGAGAACCTATATAGATGTATATATGCCCTAGAGGACGTAGAAGTACAGAAGACCCATGATTAAATATTTTATGTAGTTCAATGTGTAAGCAAAGAAGGCCAACTCAGTAACATCTATAACCATCTTCCAGGAAAAGGCAAGACACACCCATAAAAAAAAAGATGAATCTAGTCCCTGGGCAGACATGCAGAGGTGTATAGTAATTACATTAAAGGACAAGTCTCCAGATGAGGACATCTGTGGTCATAGAGAACATATCCTTACTATAAACTCCAAAGACTTGGTTGCAACTCTTCACTTGGGCTGAAATGCTGTGGGAGAGTGAGAGGGGTGCACACCTGGAGTTAAACAGCAGAATTCTTGTTGTAATTCTGCCTTAATTACAGCTTGCATGTCCAAATGCGATTCCACTAGATCCCATATTCCTCACAACCTGCCCCAAAGGGCTCACTAAGCCCATGGAGTGCAGCATTGCCTAAGCCAAGGACAGATCAAGGCTCTGGGATCCTGCTAAGTGACCGAAGGCAAAACAGGAATAAGGAGAGCCTGCCCTGACTCTGTGATGGAATCAAGGTGAGAGTGTAGATGTGAGGTGGTCCCTTAAAGGTGAGAAGTGAGAAAACCAAGGGAAGCCAAGACCAAAGAGATAAATCTGGAAGGGGCCCAGGTCTGAATTTGTGCTGTCTGCAAACCCCAGAGCATGCTGATTGCAGCTTGATGTTTTCTAATTCACAACAACTGGGAGTCAGGGTGCCTCCCCGCTGATGAGGGTGCCCTTTGTGTCAATTCACCTCATCACCCACTTCCCAGGAATTGTACAAGGAGCCTCAGCACTGACAAGTGTTGGGCCTTCTGCCCTGTCCCTGTTACCTCCTGGCTTGTCATCTCAAGAGGTCAGCTCCCCTTCCCAGGGTCTCAGCTTCCTTGTGGTTAGGTTGAGTGGGCTGGCCAGCAACCACCAGGCTCAGCAGCTGGTGCTGGAAGCTGCCACCAGAGGCTGTTAGAGTAGCTCAGCAGAGCTTCTGTAGCACCCCTGTAGCTTCCAGAAAGCTCAGAACTCTCCAGAAAACCATTCCAACAAAATTTAGTTTCTGTTGCCTGCCTAATAGACTAATTTACCTCCCGTGTGCTCTTGCAGATGGCCCAGTGAGGGAAAAGAACACGCCATTGTTGAGATTCCAAGTCTTGGGGACAAGAGAAACCCCATGTGGTAGAAACCAGGCTGGAGAGAGGCAGAGGTGGGAATGAAGGTGGTGGGGGCAGTTGCCCACTGCAGAACTGTGGAACAGGTTGCCCAGGGCCAGCATCTAGGTCCCTGTTGCCCAGGCAGTGCTATAGAACTATGTATCCTTTCATCTTCCAAATACCCTCAAGATGAAGGAAGGTTTGTCTGAAGTTCTGGATGGTCAAGGGGCCTCTTCCTTTTGAAAACTGGTGTCCAGAACTCAAATTACTCCTCTTCTGGGATCCAAGAAGTTTCTAGAAAGGTCCAGAGTTTACAGTAAAGCCCAAGCAAATACCTCCTCCTAAAGCCAAAGGCTTTTCTTAGTTATTACTTCCTTACCAAGTGATGTCAGAAGATCCTGCTGGGTTTCAAAACACCAGCTGTGGTGGTTTGAAAGAAAGTGACCCCCAAGGAGAGTGGCACAATTAGGGTTGTGGCCTTGTTGGAGTAGGTGTGGTCTTTTTGAGGAAGTGTGTCACTGGGAGGCAAGCTATGAGGTCTCAGATGCTCAAGCTACCGGTAACCCAGTGTTTCAGTCCACTTCCTGTTGCCTGTGTGAGATGTAGCACTCTTGGCTCCTTCTCAAGCATCATGTCTGCCTGCATACCACCATGTCCTACCATGATGATAATGGACTAAGCCTCTGAAACCACAAGCCAGCCCCTATTAAATGTTTTCCTTTATAAGAGTTGCCATGGTCATGGTGTCTCTTCACAGCACTAGAAACCCTATCTAAGACACCAGCCCCTAACTTTCCTTAATGACCTCTCACCTACAGCCTCTGCTCCTGGTTTCTAACCCTGGTACTGCCCCTGGCTATGGTGCTTTAATAACCCAGCGAGGATCCTTCCTGACTCCTCTGCTGTCCTTCTCTGAGTCTCTGCCTGCTGAAGGCTACTATGGCCAGGTCCTGCACTTCTGGAAGGCAATGTGGACAGAATGTTCACTTCTTCCCGTGATGGGAGGAAAGAGAGGCACTCCCCCGCATCTTTCCTCAGAGACTTCCCATGGAAATACTTACAATGTGATTAAGTTCTATTTTATCTAATATAGAGAAATAAGTTTTCAGGTGAGAAAATCAAAGGCAGCAACTAAATGACTTCCCCACAGTCACGTAGGCAGCTAATGACAGAGCTGAAACCATAGCCGGTATGCCAACTCCCAGCTCAGTTACAGGTTGAATAAATGTGTTTTAACTTACTGCCTTGGGGACCTGCTTGCTATTTGTAGCATGGCTCCTATCAGAGAATGTGTTCTAAGTTCTAAATCACCACACCACTGAGAAAATTTAAGCATGGCTCATTCTATGCTGGACATCAAGTAGTTCTCTACACAATCTGTGTTTTCTAGGACTTGATGGAGGGGTCAGGGTCATGGAAGTGACATGATGCTTACAGTGCTATGCCAACAGAGGGGCAGTCATAACACATATGCCCCAGGACTCTAGTATTAAAAGAAGTACATGGATTACCTGAGAGAAGATTCTTCTCTCATCTCCCAAGGCCATGCTTGGTTAGACTAATTTTCTTCCTGTATCATTTCTAGAGGAGAGAAGCTGAACGCAACATGTAGGAACTATGATTTTGGAGAGAAAACCCTACAAGCTCATTACCTCAAGCACCAGTTGAAGTTCATCACCTGTACAACCCTCAACCTTAAAGGAAAGGAAGATGACACCTGGTGTTTTCAGGGTGATGGTAGCAGCAATGATGACACTATTCTCACTTTTCTTGTCCCCTGGTCAATATGTCAGGGAACAGAAAAATAGATCCAACTTGATATTTTGTCCTCTTGACTCTCTCTCTTTCTCCCCTGAATGACAACAATCACATAAATCTGAGAGTTATTGTCCCCTGAAAAATTGATGGAGAGATCTCAACAAGACCTAAATTGCAGTGGCTATTGAAGCAAGTGGGCTTTCTCTGGCTCCATCCTTACTTCATCTCTCGTTTTCACCCTATAATGATGACCTTCTTTACTATCTTTCTCTGGGTGTCATGTGGACTTCTAATAGACTGCTAAGTGGTCACTATGCCATCTCTCTATCTGAGAAAAACATACTTTGTTCCTGAACCTTCTCCACATTTCTCTTCTTAAAAGTCACACGGGAGTAGTCCCTTGTCTGTGAATAGACATGGCTCTCATGAAGAGGCTGGAGGAGCAGTGGACGCTGTCAGTTAAAAATCTTTCTAGTCTTGCTGCATCCCCTCATCATCTTTCTGAGGCTCCGTTTTCTTCCCATTTCTTGAGTGACTTGAACCAGTTGATCCCCAGAGTTTACCGTTTCACTACACACCATTGAGGCTCCGTAGCAGCAGAGGAGAGACTCTAGAGAGAACAACTGACCAGTAAGGAATGCCTTGGGGAACGAGGCTGAATGGAGGCAGATGGGAATGAAAATGGGACATTTGCCTATTTGGACCTTTAAAAAGATCCCTTTCCACTCTCTTTGGAATGTGGCCAGCAATCTCCTGGGAGAGGAAGGACCCAAGAAGGTTGGGAAAGCTTAGGAAGACAAACAGATGGGGAGTGTTGGTCAGTCTTTCCAAGGGTGACGATATTGTTCTCCTCTACCAGAGGCATTGCCTCATTGGCTCCTCAACCAGGAGCTGAAGAGGTCCCGACATACCTCATGTCCTCCTTTCTCATAGGGCACAGCCAGCCTCACACATCTCCGCTATGATTAGAAGGGTGAAGATAATTCTATTACCAGTAATCTTATGTTGTAAATACTCTATCTCCACCTGTTAATTAGTGCCACCCCTCCCATCTCCTCCTGAATATGAAGCAATGCTGTGTAATCATGGCATTTTGTGGGTGGTGGTGTTTATTATATGTGGTATTTCAGTGGTTTGTGTGGGAGAAAGGATTAATTATAGCTCTCTAGTTCCAACCGACTCCCAACTCCCAGCCCTATCCTCTCTCCCATTCCCCCAGTATAGAAAGCTTTGTTGGTATAAATAAGCAAAGTAAATACATAGTTCTGATTGTCCAGGTGAACAGAGCATTGCAGAATGTGCACTGAGCTACAAATGTGAACTCTGGTCTGATACTCCCACAATTCCACAGAGAGGCCATAGAGAGACACCAAGTGCCATTGAGCCTCAACTTCCACATCTTAAGGAGAGGAGAAAAAGCCAGGCCCACTGCTGCTCAGAGCTTATTAGGCAGCTCAGGATCAGGACACCAGGAAATTTCTGTCTACACATGAATTTCAACCCCTCATAACTGTCCTACATGCCTGTGGATTTCTTCTGTGGCTTCCCCTGCAGTGTGTGGGTACCGTGGATTTTTGTGCATTCATGAACTAGAATCATAATTAGATGCAAATAAGCTGGGGAGGGTAAGGGCTGCTTAGACTCAGGTCACAGTGATGGGAGGCAGGGCTGGTTGTGCGAAGGCAGCAGAGGCCTGGGAGTCAGCAAAGAGTGGGAGAGAACAAAAGATGGATGGCATCACAGGCTGGAACATACCCTTAAAACACAGAGCAATGATTTAAAGCTGAGCCGTGTCCTAGAAGAAATCAGAGTAGAAAGGCAAGGGGAGATTTGGGGTGAGACAGGGCCAAGAACTAAAACCATGTGGCTATAAAAAGAATTGCTTATGTCCTTCTTTCTCATCTATATCTTAGAATCTGAGAATATGCAAACTAACAGAGGCATAGATGCAACATGGAAAATAGCAGACCTTGTTGAGCACAGCTACATTACAATGAGATCTACAATAACAATGGGATGAGAGGGAAAGAATATCCAGGGCAGGGCCTGCATCCTTATGACTGACCTCCCTTAGTTTATTAGTCTATACTGAGGCCATGATTTGGTTTGTGTTATCATATATATTAGAGGGCAAGCAATTTTAAAGCATAATCTATAAGCTCCCCCACAAGTCTTGAATTACTATGATACAGATTCTATTCATAAGGAAGCAGGGGCACGAAAAAAAAAAAAAAAAAAACCACACACATCTGCTGTTGTTAAACTTCACACAGCTGGGCTTTAAAAAGGTTTCTAAATCCCGAGTCACCACTTGAGCCCCTCTGATGATAGACAGGAGTGCTTCTGCCTTATATTCAGTACACAAGGCTAAGGGGAGGAGACCTTGTCTCAACCCAACTCCTCTAGGCCAAGTGTCCATTTTCCCCATCCCAGTACGTCTTTGTATTCATTTGGGAGCACTGGAGGACTGTATCAAGATGAGCAAGAAACAGGCATGGCTGCCCTCCCCCGACTCATGCCCTTTCCTGGTCTTTCCATAGTGACATGGGGCGCTCCTATCACTGGGAAGAAAAACCCTTTCACAAACTGTGTGCTGAACATCTTAAAACCAACTCCATTGGAAATACAACTGTAAGTCAAGAAGAGGCGGAGTAACAGAGCTTGCCAATGACTTACTGAGACAAACAAAAACTGCAGAACTACCTCTAATAGACCAGCCTTCCAAGAGTGCAGAGATCATAAATCAGAGCAGTGGAAGGTAAACTTCAAAGAGTTAAGCTGTCTTTTAAGTCTGAGAAGAAGAGGAAAATACCGAGCTACTGCATTCTTTCAACCTTACAGGGAAAACACATGTCTTTGCACAGATCTCCTAAAATGGGTACTGCATATCTGAAACACACTTGTTGCTTGACTTACCCAACATCCTACACACACCAAACACAGCTCCCTGAGAGAAAACATGTGGTCTCTGATGACCTCAAGTATTCTATCAGCATCAAGGAGTTATGAGATGAAGTCTTTCTTAAGACCAGGAGAACATCTTTTCAGATTTTTGACACATTTATTCTAGGGACTGTCCTCTTTAGGGAACCGGTGCCTGGCCATTAATGGATGATTTCCATAGAAACAGGGAAGGAACTAAGCTGACCCCACAATGTTCTTCTCTTTCTCCTGACTGCCTAGCCACACACAACCAACACACCCCTCAAGACCCTACAGCCCCAGAGGTCTGCCATTTCCTTTATTGTTCTTGTTTAACATATTTTCTCATTTTTTGGAATTAAAATGTAATTACATCATTTTGCCCCTTCCATGTCCTCCTTTCAAGCCTCCCTCTGTAGTCCTCATTTGCTTCCTCTCAAATTCAAGGCCGCTGTTCCTTTGATTGTTGTTATACATATGTTATTGCTCTTTCATCTCATGCTTCCTTGCACAGCTACCACCCTGAGCACGCTTAGTGGGAAGCATCCATTCTGTAATGATGTTTCTAATAGTTTTATTTTTCTTGGTTCTGAGTGCTTTAGTTTTCCTTTGACTCCCTCTTAGTGCTGAGTAAATAGCTATCACTCAGTAAACATACTGCCGGCTTGGTGGCAGATTAGGGATGTAAGGATGCTTAGTTTTTGTGGTATGGAAAATAAAGACTGCATTGCCCAAGGGGAGAAAAACACCCCCATATAACCATCCTGGGGTGCCATCTTTCCAGGGGGTCAGAGAGAGGAAGAAGAACCCTGCAGGAGAAAATGAGTTATCATACACATGGTGAATTCCCAGCATCTAATGTGCCACAAATGCACAGTTGAGTCTGTAGCAGGCACATTAGTTACTGAGATAACAAGACTTGCAGATGGGAAGTGCACAATGTCTGGTTGCTTGGCAATGACTCACTGTAACTTGAAGATACATTGACGATTTGGCCAAAGTATAGGCCAAGGCAAAGTCATAACACAGTCTGGATCTGGTTTGTCTCAGCATAGGGAACTCAGCCTTCAGACCCTTAAGTCCACTCCTAGGACTTAGATGTATCCTTCAAAGACCTAGAAAAATACTTCGGTCCACAATGACCTTATTTCTTGACAAGCAGGACCTCCAGTGACTCCCTCTTATCTGCTGAACATAGACAAAGACCTGTCTTGTATGATGCTTGGTTATCAGACTCAGGCTTGGAAAAAGAAATCCATGACACACAGGGGCAATTTTGGACATCAGAATACAAGCAAAAGTATAAGTGGTACTAGTAAGGTATTGTTAACACTGATGCATGTGATGGTATACAATGGATATGTAGGTGTGTGGATGTATTTAGAGAAGGGTCATGACCTTTGCAATTAACAGTCACATAATTCACAAAAATAATCAAGCATTTCTGATATGAAGGAAGAGATATGGATTAAGTAAATACTGACAAATGGTTAGCAATCCTTAGATTTGAGTTTTGGGTTTTCTTTCAAATAAAGAAGTATCAGAGTTTCGTGCATGATAATGGAGTGAGCACTTGAGGCCAGAACTTGAAAATTATGAACCTCATACCTCACGCCCAAACTCTATGTCTCATATCTAGTCAGATAGCATTCTAGGGCTATAAACTTCTGAGTGTCTTGTTTTGCATCTGAGTGTTTATTGTGATTTTTTTAAAAAAAAATTGTGATTGTCTAAATTTCATAATAAAAGCAATAAGGCAACTTCTCAAAAAGTTAAAAATAGAATCACACTTTCAAGGATATAGTGTAAAGAAGAAAAGGCAATCAATCCCTCATTCACAGCAGTGTTATTCACACAAGAACCAAAGGAAGCAAACAGCCTAAGTGTGCACTAGCAGAAGAACAGGTAAGCGGTGCTGTGCATGTGCATTTATGCACACCATACGGTTACATAATGAGATGCTATTATAACATGCTATGGCATACACTATTCCGTATTACCTGTTCTACATGATGGAATATTAATTAGCCTTCCAAGGATGGAATTTCTGCCATATGCTGCAACCTTGAAGACATGCTGCCAAGTGAAACAGGGCAACAAAAGGACAGATAAGATATAGGTCTACTTACAAGAAGTATCCAGAATAGTCAAATCCACAAAAATAGGAAGAAGGACAGTGGTTTCCCAGGGAAGGGAGTGCATAAGTAGATTTCCATTTAATGAGGAGTCAGTTTTGTAAGATCAAAGAGTTTTAGAGGGGTGGGAATATGGCTCAGTTAGTAAAGTGCTTGCTTCCCAAGCAGAACAGCCTGACTTCAGAGTCTCAGGACCCATATAGGGAGCCGGGTGCTGCGCTAGGGAGGCAGAGCCAGGAGCATTCCTAAGGTTCGCTGGCCAGCCGTTCCAAGTGATCCCTGAACTTCACCTTCGACAAGTGACCTGTGTCAACAGTAAGATAGAGAAGTGATTCAGGAAGACATCAATGCCAACTTCTGGCTTCCACAAGTACCTGTACATAGGTACATATGCACCCATATACATACACAGCTACACATATGTGCCATACATAAATACATTCATAGCCCAAAAGTAAATGAATAAAAATGAAATAAAAATAAAGTTTCTGGAGATGAATGGTGTTGACATTGTTATCATGCTGAATGCTACTCAACCACACAGTGAAAAATAACTTAAATGGTAGATGTTATGTTCTGTATATTTTACTACAATAAAAGAAAATTCATAATAAAAAGAAGAGAGAGAAGAAGAAGAAGAAGAAGAAGAAGAAGAAGAAGAAGAAGAAGAAGAAGAAGAAGAAGAAGAAGAAGAAAAGGAAGGAAGGAAGAAAAGAGCATAAAAAATAATCACCTGGTCTTCAAGGCCTTCTCAGCTCTCTAATGGGCTCCTCCCAAACTCATTTCCTCACTCTGGCCCTGCCAGCTGTTCTCTCTCTCTCTCTCTCTCTCTCTCTCTCTCTCTCTCTCTCTCCCTCCCTCCCTCCCTCCCTCCCTCCCTCCATGTCAATTCCAGCCTACTTTTTCAGTCACACTTAGACACCATCACCTTTTTAACCTCCTCCTGTACACAATTATCCAACTAGACCTGACTGTTTTCTTCTTTTGTTTGCATCCTCATAAATGCTCATTTGCTGTTAAAAAACAAAAATCGATGTTCAGATGTTGGCCAAGGCCGAGTACACTGTGTATCTATAGATCACCTGAGATTCTTTTCTGAGGTAGAGGGGCATAAATTTTCCAATGTGCACATTAGAAAGGTTATTCGTCACATGGGATTGAGAGCTAAAGGTCAGAACTGGGAAATTATGATCCCCACCTTCAATCCCAAGCCATATATAAAATTTCTAACCAAATGTCATCACAGAACAGGCTAGGGAGTTTGAGAATTTCTAGTTTTGAAAACACAAAGGCAGGGTAAGCCATATTATAGAGTGTAGTGTACATCTTCAAGACCCCACTGAAACACCAGCCAGATCTGTAAGACTTGGGATGAGGCCCACCCCCTTGGAAAGGGAATCTCACCAACAAGAAAAACTCCCTGGATCGAGAGTGGGAGGAGATCTCTCTAAGCTTCAGTACTGCATTTTTGTACAAGAAAATACAGTACATGAAAATATAAATAAACAAAAATGTGTTGCTTGGGAACAAGGACCGCTGAAGCAGGTGCAAGCTGTGGACCCAGAACTCTGAATAACAAATAATCATTGCCCTCAACTTCAATGATGGCCTGGGGGGAAGGAAAGCAAGCTGTGGCTACAGGAATGACATACACCCTGTAACTCAATTTGGCCTTGCCCTCTCTCCAGCTCTCCTTTAAGCTTAAATGTTTCTCAAGCACCTCCCCTCCTTGAAGGGAATTTTAACCTGAAAGGAAATGGATTTTAGTGCTTGATGTATTGCTAGGTGAGATGGTAAATTGTCCCTTAGTAGTAATTGCTTGGGTTAGAACAAGATGTTTTCAGCATGAGCTTGGTCCCCAAAGGCTACCTTCTGTCACAAACTGCTCACTTCCCAAAGTAGTTGCGATTTTCAAAAAAAGAATGGGAGATTTGCTCCTTATTTCCTAGACACCCCTGGCAGATTTTTACAGTGCTCATTCCCATCTCCCCTCCGAAAGCCTGAGATCTCTGGAAATATCTTCTCCCTCTTCAAAGTCTTTGAACACAGACCCACAACTTCCTTGGAAACTGTAGATCCCACATGTTCCTCATCTAGATTCATTTAGACATCTTCCGATGAGGAATGCTTTTGACACTGATCAAGGACAATTTTGAAAGTAGAGGGATTCTCTCCTATTGATGACTTTGACAGCATGGTGCTGCCTGGTGACAGCTGGTATAATTGGTGTGCTAGTGTGTTATTATTGGCTAATCAGAGATTTTTAAGATCAGAGGAACATCAGGGCCTCCTACACCCATCAATCTTCCGGAGCTCTAAGTGGTAAATACATAACAGCTATCACTACTACATCTTTTGCTATTTTATATAAGTCGTACAAATGTAGCCTCTTTTCCCATTAGGCTATATAAATGGAAGTCCATGTCCAGGTATAATCCAGCTTCAAAACCAGTTTACTAGACGGACCACTTTATAGTACAGAAGGGGCTATTAGGAGAACAGATATGGCTTGCTTGTGGCAACCCAATAACAGAGAAAGCTATTCGTTCTTACATGTTACCATGTTTATCGGCAGAAGAGTGCCCAGAATAGCTACTTTTTATTCCACTGCATATCTTCTAATTATAGCTTCTGAATCTGATGCAGTATGGTATCAGAACATTCTTTAAAAACTGATTAACTTGATGGTATGATCCTGCTCTCTGGATCCAAGATGGCAGCTTGTATCTTCCAGCCTAAGGAACCCAGGTAGACTGAGTTGTTAGGTTCTGGTAGTTCACAGGTGATACAATGCTAGATTCAGCTAGACTTTGGAACCTGGGAAGATCCATGAAAAACTTACTGCTGCCAGGAAGTCAGTAAGATATATAGGTCAGCCTTTGAATGATCCTAGAACATGATGAGGATGTGTTTACAGAAGTAAGTAAGTGCATGCATGTGTACATGCCTCTGTGTGTGTGTGTGTGTGTGTGTGTGTGTGTGTGTGTGTGTGTTTGTGCACACACACGTGCATGCATGTCTTGCAAGGTTGGCCTCAAACTTGAGATCTTCAGCCTCATAAATCCTGGAATTACAGGCATGCAACACCATGTCCAGCTCAGACGTGACATTATCTTAAACCTCTGCAATTATTTATAGGAATTGCTGGAAGGCCTTGGCATTTTTTTTATTTTTTTACATCTTTGTTATTTGTGAAGATCACTGGAAATAAGAGCAAGTCACTCTGACCTCTACCTGCATTAGCCTCAAAATGTTCATAAAATGTCCAGCCCTGTGAAACGTCAGAATGGCTGTGGAGCTCAGCACATAGCTTGGCATATATGCTCAAATGGCTGGTAGGAAAATTTTGTGCCAACCTGAAGTAGTACTCTAGTCTTTTCTAATGAGCTCTTCAACCATTTTGAGAAATGGGTTTTGAATAGTTCAATATGATCAAGAGGAGTATTGGGTTTTAAAAAAAAGTGCCAGGAAAAAAGAAAAAACTAAGTGGCCTTCTTGGCATTTAGAAGAATTGTTTGAATTCATTAAAATAGTAAGAATGTTTCTCAGCTTGGGAAAAGCTGCTAGTGAGTTCATAGTTCTACTCACATGGACGGAGGGAGTCACACTGACTTTTCAACTAGAAAAGCATGCTTATCATTTATTTTCGGCAAGTGTCTCCACGCAAAGTGTGACTGTCTAAGCAACATGGCCGAAGGAGCTCAGGGGAAGGTCTCACCAAGTTCACACTCTGCCCTGGCACCATCTCACATCTGGGGAACCAAAGCACACCTAGGCTGCTTCCTGTTGACCTTTGGGACTTTAGAGTCACCTGAAAGCACATTCAAGCTGCAAAACAATTGTGTTTGGTAAAGAAAGCTGCATCCTGTCAGAAAGACCCTATGTGGCCATTTAGATGGAACCTATTGCTCACATGGACACAACCTTACACCCATGAAGTCACATCCCGCAATCAGCTGATGAAAAGCTATGAAGATTTGGCGGCTGGAGCAAGTGACCCCATAAGGAGGAAAAGGCAGGTGCCAATCACAGGTGGACAGACTGTGGGAGAGTTGGGGTTCCTGCGGAAAGCAGGTGTGGCCAGCAAGATGACCATGGGGGAGGGGGATCTGCCTGAGTTTTGGGTTATCTGATAGAAGAACAGAGCAAGAGTGGGTGGCTGAGAAGCCCAGAACCCAAAAAGGGAACAGTTGTGGGTGAGCCATGGGATGATGGAAGAGAAGTGTCAGGCCGCAGGGAGCCTCAGCAGGAGGTAGGCGGGTGGGCAGAGGGAAGCCACCCACTGTGTGACAAAAAACGGGGGCATGTAGATATGGGAGGGCTAAATGCTTTCCCCTTTATTAAAAGGAGTCTGCTAAAGATAGCTGCTCCACATGAAAACCTCTTCCAATTCCTTGACTATGCTACAAGAAAGGGTGGGCTCCGGAGAGGTTTTTCTACCCTGAATCTACTGTCTGTGGGAGCAAAGTGTCATTCTGTAATTTGCCTCTGACCTATTGGGATACATGAAATATGAAATCTAGATCTCCATGAACTCAGAAGCAGGGGCAGAGCTGACTGTAATCAGTTATGAGTACTGGCTATAAGGAGCTTAGGGGGCTTCAAGCTATCTTATTATATGGTGGATGTGTTTCCTTATCTGTGAAATAATAAAAATAATACATACCTATCTTATGGGCTTGTTATACTGGCAAGAACATAGTATATACAAAAGTATTTGGCCAAATGTCTGACACACTGTAAGTAACAATGAAATATACATATTAACTAATCATGATTATCCAATGTTGATAATCTCAGTCTATGGAGTCTACTAAAAGTAATATTATTTTCCTCCAGAGCAGAAGGGGTACCCTGAAACTGCATATGACATCTGTAGGAAATGCCACTGCCCCACTCATCATGACTTCCTCATGACTGGAACAGCCTCACACTATAAAAACTGAGCTTTGGTGAGAATCCACCTTCCTGGAAAAGTGGACAGATTCTGACTCAAGCTAGGACAAGGAATGTATTTCCCCTGGGATTTTGACAATGGGCCACTGACATCATTGGAGCTGAGATTGAAGACAAGTCTAAGTGAAACCCCCACATGCCATTTGCTGGACTCCAGAGCAACCTGGTTCTTCCTTTGCCCTTACCTGGGCTACTTGTCCCTTACTGGGGTCCAGTGGGCATCCTCTTGCTTGTTTACACTAGCCAGAGCTGATCTCACTTGCTCAAACATCAAGCACAGGCCCATGATTTGTGCGTGTGTACAATCACATTATTTAGAAAGACTATCCACCACTTTTCTGATAGCATCAAGAGTACCCGCACTCCCCTTCCAGAAGGGTTAAACCCAAGAATCCAAGAGCTTCTTGTAGTGGGGTTGAGGAGAGGGAGCTCTTTGAGAACCAAAGTACCATTTCATTTGATCCACTAGAGAGCAAAGTTCTTGGAGCGAATCTTAATGCTTCTGACTTCTCCTATAATTTGGAGTCTTGGGAATGGTGCTGAAGATCCTGCCAAGTCCCCAAACGACCCTTTGTACGAGAATGCCACCAACAAAAAGATAAGATTTTAATCGAGTCATTACCCAGGAGGGAAAAGAGCTGAGGTGGAAACAGGGAATGCTAATTAAATCCATGGCAACCCAGAGCCCAGAAGATGAGGGCAAAGCTTTAAAAGTACCTCAGCCCCTCAAAATCCCTACTTATTTTATAGGCCACCTGCTCCAGCCCAAGGTTCCTAGTCCTCATATCTTTGATATACAGATTTTGAGACTGTCTGAACGGAAGAAAGTTCAGGAAAATACACATAAACCTTTATCATTATTATAGAATATGATGGATTTTAAAAGCACCCCAAAAGAGAGAGTCCTATCTCTCTCCGTTACACAAGCAAGCCTGGGTGAGGCCAAACAGAGAGATGATAATTATTGTATAAAGTAGGATGGTCCTCAGGAAGGGGTTTCAATCTCAGCAGAGTTGCTCATTTTCTGACGTTTTATTTTTAAGAAAGAATTTCTCTATGAACACACTATAAGTAACAATGCAATATACATATTAACTGATGGTTATTACCCAATGCAAATTTCTCAGACTGTATGGAATTCTACTAAAGTTAATATTCTTTTCTTCCAGAGCAAGACACCTGGGAACCCTCCAGAACCATGTGCAGAACTCTTGGGGAGTGTGCCTGACCCACTCACCATGATGAGCTCAGGCTTGTCTGAAATTCACCATGTCACCCTAGCCAGTCTCAAACTCCTGACCTTCTAGCCTCAACTTGGATTGAAGCTGTAGTTGACAATTACCAGTAGAGATGCTCTTCTCCAGCAATGGGAGTGGTCTCTCGGCAGCTGCCCCTAGACACATGCAGCCAGGGCTGATTAAAATCAACCAAGCTTATAAGAAACTTTCTAACTGGGTAAACAGAATGTTTGTCTTGCAACATGGCTGGAAATGAGCAAAAAGGGGAAGGGGAGCTTGATTAAAAGCATCCTTGAGGCCCTAACAGGAGAGATTATTGGAGACTCTTGCTCGGAAGTAAGTGAGTACTAACCATACACTTTTGATGCCTGGACACTTGTTCTCTTCATTTGCTCTAAGATATCAGGCACTTATAAATGTGTAAAAGTTTCTGATTTTTTTAAGAAATTTCAAATGGCTAGCTTGTAAAGTATCTTCACAATTCTCAACTGGGCTCAAAGAAAGTCAGTCTATCTTCCCAGAATGCCCTAAAAAGACTATTTCATGGCTCGGTCACAATGTGTACCTAGAGCTGGTTCAGCTTTAAGAGCTAGTCAGTGATTTAAGAGTAGCATGTGATTTTATTTCAGTGACAGACACATTGTATTTGCCACATAATTAAGGTCCTGGAACATAGGAATGGTTTGTGAGACTTTTCTTCAAAATACAGAAACTAGGGGAAAGAGTGTCTTTTCAGAAAGCCGGAATGAAAAAGAAGGTTCAGTTTATCTAGTAATAAAGATGTGGAAAATAGCAACAAGGAGATAGAAGCATGCCCCATAAGAGAAGACGAGCAGATGGACTGTGTGTAATGGATTTCCACACTATCCATTGGTCAATGAAATCTCAAGTAGAATTTGACCCTCAGAAAGCATATTCTTAAGAACATACTTCAAAACATGCAGGAAAATAAGAAGCTGTGCTGCTGGAGAGTTTCTCACACAAGTTACAGCAGAAGTGATTCTAGTACTGGGGATATGGTTTCATGGCAGAGCGCTTGCCTACCATGCATGAGGCTCTTAATTCAATCTCAGGGATGGCAAGAAAAAAAGTAGACTAGAAGTAATTCTAAAGCAATGATTTGATGCCAGTGTGGACCCAAGTAGGAGAGGACATCAGCAGTTACCAAGGAAGCAGAGGTGGGGCTGCAGCCTCCTGCCTCGAGGTCTTGGTGTTGACATAGCAACAGGTTTGCTTGCTAAGCTCTAAGTTCCCAAGGGGAGGGGGGAGGGAATGGGGTATTGCTTTTAAAGATACCTGAACAGAAGGTGACGGGTCTTCTGTGGGTTCATGTTGATAAATGCTGCTGTGACATCTGCATTACTCAGAAGATACCATGGGCACAGGAACTCAGCGCTGTTCTGAGGCACAGCCTGGAACTAAGCCTTGTTAGGTTTATTATAGACCTGAATCATTTGGTTACTGAGGATGGCTGCCATAGGCCCAGCTCAGCAGATTAGTGTTTTCTCATTATTTTATGAATCTACTAGCATTCAAAAAGTGGTTGTTTTCCTTTTTAAAACATTTTATTAGTTCTTTGAGAATTTTGCACAATATGCTGTAAACATACTTATCACATTCCCTAATGCCTCCCAGATACACATCCCTTTCCCTACTCCATCAACTTTGTGTCCTGTTCTTTGGTTGTTTTGTCTCACCTGTACTGCCCTGAATGCGTGGCCTTCTGCTGGAGTGTGGTCAACTCATGAGAGGTAATACACTTAAGAATACTAACTGGCCCAGCAGCCATCAATTCCCAATAACTTCTTGGCTAGGGGTGGGATTTGGGTCCCACCGTCTCTATCTTTATGGGGATTTTATCTGGCTTGAGCTTGTGCAGGCCTTGTGAATGTTGTTACAGCCTGTGTCAACTCATATGTAGTTTCCCCAGTGCATCCAGAAGACAGTTTCCTGGTGGTCATCTATCACATCTTGCTCTTGCTCTCTTTCCAACCCTCTATTCTGAAATGATCCCTGAGTCTCAGGATGAAGGAGTGTGATATATCCATCCCATTAAGGGCTGAGTATTCTGCCATCGACTATTCTCTGCACCTTGGTCAGCTGTGGGTCTCTGAGTTAATCACCATCTCCTGCAGAAAGAAGCTTCTCTGGTGAGTGTTGAGAAATACTTTTGGAAGTTGCCTTTCCTATGGAAAAAAAACCACTGAAGAAAGCCACTTTCTGGTACTAGTAATAGAAAGTAAGTCTTAAAAGGTAGTGGCTGCTTTATATAACATTAATAGTAGACTATTAAATATGGCAACAGATCAGATATGTGAAGTAAACAAGTCCATTTATAAGGACCAGGTAGTTTAAAACATATAACTTATGGGTATCCCAATTGCATTATAAGGAATTTTTAATATTGTAGTGATATTCACAAATTAGCCAACTCTCAAGGGTCTTAAGATTTGTTATTTAGGAATCACACAAGATTCAACTCTAGAATGGCAGACTTTGTCTAGTATCTCAGAGAACCCTGATGCTTGCACAAGAGGGCAGACAGTTCACAGCAAATAAGCATTATGCCTAGTGCTCATATGTAGAATTTGCCCATCACATTACCTACAGCATCAGGGCTGGCACAAACAGCCACATACAGATTTTTTTTTTATGTGGGTTTTGGTAATCTGAATTCAGGTAGGTCCTCATGCTTGCACAGCAAATGCTCTTAGGCACTAAGCCATACCTCCATCCCTAGGAGTTCTGTTGTAAAATTGTACTCTGCCATAAGAGAACAGATGACAGAAGCTTGGGAAGAAGAGTAAGGCAAATACAAACAGGTAGACCAGATATCTGCATGGAAATGGCTCCTGAACTACACCACATGAGGGAGGAATTGTAGTGGCCTGGATTTGGGGTTGCTTGGCAATTAAAGACACATTGGAGACTAGAGACAGAAGACTCACTGATGGCTGGCTGGGATTAAAGAGAGGGAGCATAACTCGGACAATGGGATAGGTGGGTCTACTTACTGTAGTTATCAAGTGTAAGGAAGAAGTTCATTTGCTGGACAAGAATATGGTTTTTGGAGGCGTGCTGACTTTGAACAAATGCCAAGCACCATGTGGGGAAGTCTCCCATAAACCCAATGGACAGCAGAAATATCTGAACCTGGAACTTAGAGGGGCCCACGGTGCTTCAAATTTGACAGAGAAAAATCCCCACAGATATCTAAGACTTAATCTGCTTTACAAACAGAAAAAGTCTCAGAAAAGACAAAAAAAAAAAAAATAGAATCACTGAGTTCCCTGCAATTAAAAAAAATATATTTTCTGGGCTGGAGAGATGACTCAGAGGTTAAGAACACTGGCTGTTCTTCCAGAGATCCTGAGTTCAATTCCCAGCACCCACATGGTGGCTCACAACCATCTGTAATGAGATCTGGTTCCCTCTTCTGGCCTACAGGGATACATGCAAACAGAACACTGTATACATAATAAATAAATCTTTAAAAAAATGTATTTTCCTTGTAGGAAAACTGAGGGACTCTGAATTGTCACTGCCTTCAGATTTGAAAGTCCCTCCTACACTTATCAACCCTAATTACACAAGACCTCAACGAGGTCATTAACTTTTTAAATATAGGAATGTTGGCTACTGAGACCCTCATTTTCTTGATTCATTTAAATATACTTAAGACTCATTATGTCTTAATCAGACAAGGTCAAAGGGAGATGTGGAAAAAGGTAAGGCAAACAG
The DNA here is from genome assembly GCF_903995425.1 of Onychomys torridus. Classification (NCBI taxonomy): domain Eukaryota; kingdom Metazoa; phylum Chordata; class Mammalia; order Rodentia; family Cricetidae; genus Onychomys; species Onychomys torridus. The sequence continues at coordinate 29,988,590 of NC_050445.1, forward strand.
AATAAACTTCTAAATAATGAGTTTAAAAGTGGAGTATCTGAACACGAGAAAGAAAAAAAAAACATAAAAAGTTAAAGATTCTTTTAAGGGAGGAAAGACTTCATATAATTGTTAGCTCTGAGACAAACCAACTCTGGAACAGAAAAATCAAAAGGACATTCTGTCTACAGCTGGGGCAAGAGCCAACATCTTAACTCAGAGGGAGAAACTGAACTACCTGTTTCTTGGCTGTAAGGATCTAGAAGAAATCAGGATGTGTGAGAGCTGGAAAGAAGGCTCAGTGGGTATAAGGCCTGCTGTGGGAGCACAGGACCTGAGTTTGTATCCCCAGAACCCACATGGAGAATCAGGTATAGTGGTGCGTGTCTGTGACCCCAGAACTAGTACCACAGGGACAAGCAGGACCTGAGGGCTTGTTGGCCGCCAGCCTAGCCAATACATGGAGCCCTGGGTGCAGGAAGAGACCTTGCCTCAGAAAATAAGGTGAACAATCATAGACTGACTTCTGGCCTCCACATTCACATGCGTGAGCACATGTACCTAAGTGTACATATGTGCATGTGCTCACACACACACACACACACACACACACACACACACACACACACCACCACCACCACCTCCACTATGAAGAAGAGAGAAGTAGCAGTGGTAGTAATCAAAGCCTCAAGAGGAAAGTCAAGAGAAACCACTGCTAAATTAGCTATTGAACTGCCATGGTGTGGTAAGGTCAGATCACTAATTACAGGTCAAGGCCACAGCCACGTCAGTGATTCACTTACTGTGCCCTCTGGGCATGGGAAGGCCTCTTTCTACTTTCCCTTACTCCCTGTAATTATAAGGGATAGTGCAGCAATCATGCCAGAGAACTGAGCTGGGTATGCACGAAAGATGTGGGTTGCTTTGTGGTTGGGGCAGGGGCAGTGCAGGGCATTAGCCAGGTATGGGGTTTGCTTTTCTTCTAGATATTTGAATCTGAAATTTCCTGACATCCTGGGAGGTAAGTACTTCTGCTCACAGGTGATACCTGACTCTAAAATACAGTAAAATGAACATGTGGAGACACTTCCCCTATCATCTCTGACCAGCTGCAGGCACCTAACAGCACTAAGGGTGGTCATGACTTCTGTGAACAATTGTTTTGAGGGTCGAGGTAACAAATGAATTCAGTTAATACTTGCATATAGAAAGACACGGAACTGTCAAACAAACGTGCACACACATATGCAGCAACAATAAGCAGGTGAGCCTTTCACTGCTTAAAGGGAAGGGAACATATTGTTTTTCTTCCTTTTGTAAGGTTTAATCAAAACCGAGAATAATCTCTGCAGCACACAAAATGCATCATTCTGTTTCAGTGAGACACTGGGTAAAACACATGTTTCAGTCAGGAAGGGAAAAATAATAATAATAACTTTTTTAAAGTTGTTATGAATTCCATCAAGTTTAGATATTACAAAGGAGGACTGTGGGATATCATTTTCTTAAAGTGCAGAAAGGTCCCTGCCATGGAACATAAGCAAGATAGTGTTTCCTAGGCAACTGCCTTAGAATGTTTTTAACAAAAGGACCAGGACATGATCAAAAGATTCAGGTGTTTCGAATACTTTGCTGACAATCTAAAACATTCTGATATCTCACACAGATTTTGAACACAGTCAATGGATATCAACACAATATACATACTTAGGCTGTCCACCAGCCCCTACAAAGTACAATCAGTGCTGGGCTACTGATGTTATCAGTGCAAATCTCTAGGGGGGTTGATGACTAGTCCCCCAGTCCCACATCTAGCCCTAGAGATTTTTGTCACCGAAATATGTGTTCTTAAAATTTAACTAAAGTTGTTTTCCTGTTTATGTTTATAGGTAAGGGAGAAGTGCTATGTAATTTCTTAGTTTCTACCTAAAGAAGTAGGAAAAGATAGGTAGAAAAAGCTACTCAATGTGAAATTTTATAAACTTTACACCCACTTCCAAATTCTCAGAAGGAGAAAGAAATCTTTAGTAGGAATGGAATGTACATCAACAATCCTCCAATTTGCCGAAAGCTTTTTTGTGTTCTTCAGAACTGGAAGCCTTCACTTCTCACACTATGATACTGGTGATGGGGAGGAAAGAAGGTGAGAAACGGAATGGATGAAACAGAAGAGGGAGGACAGACTTGGACTTGAGTCTCCATGTTTGTGGAGAAGACTTCGTCTGGGTAACAAAATGATCCTCACATTGCAGCCAACTAAAGAAAGGCGCAGTTCTATGTGTAAGGAGGTTGTGGGAGACCAGAAGGGCATAGCATTAAAAGATAATGGTGGTCAAAATTCAGGGAACAACTGACTAAGGAGTACACATCCCCAGCTGATACATCTATAACACAATTCCAGTACCTAAGACCCCCCCTCCCTGGAACATTAAAGAAGTTGGGGAGAGATTAAGAGCCTGGAGTTCAGGAACACTGCTGCAAGATTGCGTCTCCTAGAAATGACATCCATGAAACCTAAACAATATGACTGTCTGAACAAAACCTGCACAATGACAATATACATGCTATCCTGGAAAGGGGAAGTCTCACAGAGCTCCATCTCTAGGTGAAGATTTACAGAGAAATAAGGGATTCTGAGAGCAAGAGAAATAGTCCTCCTGGGATGAGATGAGTCCTCTAATTGGTTATCTAATATCAAGTTGTCAGCTCTGAAGTCATGTGCATACAAGTAACACTAAATGGCCTGAGAAGATTGTATTTATAATTTATCCACATATATTTAACAATAACAATTAAAGAAAAAGAGGGATGAATGTGAGAGGAAGTGGGGGGGCATATCGAAGGGGTTGGAGGGAAGAAAGGGAAGGGAGGAATTATGTAATTGTATTTTAATTTTTTAAAAAAATTGAAAGAAAAAATTAACATTAAAACATTAATAAGCCCACACAGCCTTAAAAACAATGTGCATTTTTGGTTAGAAGGCCCAGGAATGCCTGCAAGCTGGCAGTCTACCAGAGCTTGTCAGCTAGCACGCCTATGGTCTGACCAGAGAAGCAGAGGAGACAAGATGCATCGCCATGGCTCTCGGACTTTGGTGCTGTTCCTCTTGGCATGTGCGTCTCCAAGAAGAAGACATCTCTGAGTTATAGGCAGCTCTGTCTGCAGAACCCTTCTAGCTCACTGCATAATAGACTGCAGTTAGCTCTCAGGACTTGGCCCTCCACGAAGCCCCAGATGGCAGTTCTGAAATGTCACTTGGCTAATGGCAGCATAGCCCACTTCTCCAGTGTGAAAGGGTGCTTCCAAGAGAAGGGAATTTGGCTGGCAGTTTTCTTTCACTGGCTTCCATCCCTTCCTTCTTTCTCCCTTCCTTCCTTCCTTCCTTCCTTCCTTCCTTCCTTCCTTCCTTCCTTCCTTCCTGTCTTCTAAAAGGGAAAGTTCTATGGATGTCAGGAAGCACTTCTGTAAGGGTGGACCTTTGCTTTAATAACAAAACCCACAAATTTTCTCTTTTTAATGATTAATTTTTTATTATTATTCATATTTGTGTGTGTGGATATATGCCATGTGTGTACAGGTGCCCACGGAAGCCAAAAGAAAGCATTGGATTCCCTGGAGCCAGAGTTAAAGGCAGGTGTAAGCCACCAGATGTGGGTACTGGGAACCCCACTCTGGCCCCCTTGTAGAGCAGCAAGCCTTCAGAACTGCTGCCCCATCTCTTTAGCCCCCAGGAACCACAGACTTTTCAGACTGAGTACAGGAAGGGGAAATCTTTGAGTTGTTACAGGTCAGTGTAGAGAAGCAGAAGCCAAACCAAGAACCCAGGCTTTCTGCTCTCAAGTTCTGTTTCTCTGAGGCACCAACTCTCATTTCACTGTCACCTCTACCAATGTTGTGGTCCTACTGTGTGTAGTGATCAAGCCCTACTGTGTGTCATCAAACAAGTGTTACAGAATACTTGTTTACACTGTGAAGATGTGTCTTTGCCAAGGTGCCTTCTGATTGGTTTTCCAAAGAGAAGTGCCAATAGCTAGGTAGGAAGAGGTTAAGTGTGACTGCCGAAGACTGAGAGGACTCTGGGAGGAAGAAAGGCAGAATTCGCCAAGGAAACACAGAGACAGTGAGACACAGAGAGAAAACAGGAGGTGCAGGGTGCAAGAAGGGTAACATGGCAGAATGTAGATTAATATAAAGGGGTTAATTGAAGTTATAGGAGCTAGTAGGACAAGTCGAAGCTAATGCCAAGCTTTCATAATTAATAGGAAGTCTCTGTGTCATTATTTGGGGCTGCTGGTGGAAAAGAGAGTCGGACTACAAACAAGTCTCTTTCAAATGTGGACAAAATTAACTTCCCCTGGTTTAGTTAAAATTAACTGGTGCTCTTGTTTCTTTTGAGGTTTAGAAAGAACCATATGGACTGGACTCAGTGACTCACTTTTAAAGTATAGGAGGGAGAAAATAGTAACTTTTTAAAAAATTATCACTAGAAAATAGCAGAGTGATGTGGCAGACACTACTTCAACCAAGTGAGCCAAGGTTAACTTCACCAGTGATACGTCACAATGATGTCATATGCTTTTGATACAATGAGATAAGAAGGGTGTTAGAGGGCCAGTGAGGTGTCTCATCCAGTAAAAGAAGTTACCAACCCTGACACCCAGAGTCCCATTCCTGGCACCCACATGACGGAAGGAAAAATCAATTCCCTCTGACTCTTCCACACATGTGCCTTGGCATATATGCAAACACACACACACACACACACACACACACACACACACACACACACACACACACACTTGCCATCCACAGAATTCCTCCACAAATCTACAAGTCCAGTTCCCTAATGGTAAAAACATTAAACAAGTTAAAAAATGAGCAGTGTTCTTAAGCACTGTCAAGATCATAAAAAAATAAAATAAGGAAAGACATGGAAACTGGCACTGGCCAAAGGAGATTATAGAGGTTTAATGACCAAATGTGAGGTGGCATACTCAATCAGGAAAGGGACGTTAGTGTGGAAAATGAAAATGATAAAACTGAATGGACTTGGGAATCTAGGTAATAATAACATGCTGGTGTGAAATTTTTTACAAAGGTAGCAGACACTGAGAAGACTACAAGTCTTCCAAAAGAACCAAGGTATCACAAAAAAGTTAAATGTTAATTCATTTCGATGTTTTTCTGCTGGCGAGGGTGTGTGTGTGTGTGTGTGTGTGTGTGTGTGTGTGTGTGTGTGTGTGTTGTGTAAGAACAGAAACAGGGGTTGAAGAAATGGCTCAGAGTTTAGGAATACTGGCTTCTTTTCCAGAGGACCTGGGTTCAAATCCCAACACCCACATGGTGGCTCAACTCTTTGTAACTCTAGTTCCAGGGGATCCTATGCCTTCTTGCAAGCTCTGTGGGCACCAGGCATGTATGTGGTACACAGACCAGGCATGCATGTGGTACATAGACCAGGTATGTATGTGGTACACAGACCAGGCATGCATGTGGTACATGCAGGCAGAATAACTCTTTAAAAAAATTAAAGAACAGAAGCAGTTGCATGCATTATTGAAGATGAGAAAACATAAACAAGTCAAAACAAAAAATCAAAATAAAATAAAATTCTATCACATGAGAATCAACTGTTACTTTCTCAGGTATTTTTTCCTCTGGCTCAGCTTCTACTGTGTGTGGACTTGTATATTTATCATGTGAGATTTACAGTCCATCTAACCAGCAGCAGCCCCCCCCCCTTTCCCCTGTCAGTGGTCTCTTTTCCATTTGCATAAATTTTTACATCATCTAAGGCTTTTACCATATTCAAATCCTTCTCAGTGAATTTCCAAGCATTATCTAACCTGGGATGCTAGCATCTAGTTGCCATGACCTTTACATCTTTTTTAGTCTATCAGGCTCTGTCTTTTGAGCTTCAGTCATGAAGATACCAGGCAAGTCCTCTTGTAGACATGCTACCAAATCTGTGTGATCACATCCTGGAAATGGCACTGAGCTTGTTCCTGTACTTCCTAGAAACTGACAGATCTACTTAAAGCCTAATGGATTAACAATACACAATTTTTGTATAGAAAATGCCATAAGTGATATGGTATAGTTGTATTCAATAACATCAGATTCACACAACAGGGTTGTCACATCACTGGTGATGTTGTGGTTGGCTGCCAAATTAGGATGATGGTAAGTAAGCTCTTCTTTATCTTATATACCTAGCTATGTTTTCCTCTAGAGATTTTAAAAAAGTACAAGCTCGAAATAGCATTAAAAAAAAATGTCATTTTCTCTGGTAGCTACATATACGGTGATTTTCAGAACAGTAATACTTGCCTGAATTGATAATTTCACTGGTAAAGAAAACATTTTTAAATTGTTTTTATTTTTAGACAGCTTTCTTCTGTAAAGTAGAACCTTCCCCAGTTAACTGAGGCTGTTTAGTTACCCTGAAATATGGTTCCTTGATGTTCTAGCTGCCCTTTTGCTGCTATGACAAATACCACGAACCAAAAGCAACTTAGCGGAGGAAAGAGTTTATTTGGCTTACACTTCCAGGACATAGTTCATCACTGTGGAAAGTACATCATTAAGGGCAGAACTCAAGCAGAAACCACAGGGGATACTGCCTACTGGCTTACTCCCTTGCCCATGCTTAGCCAGCTTTCTTATATACCTCAGGACCACCTACCTACTAAGGATGGTGCTGCCAACAGTGGACTGGACCTTCCTGAATCAGTTAATAATTGAACTATCTCCCACAGACATTCCCCAGGCCAATCTGATCTAGAAAATTCCTCAAGCAAGGCTTTCCTTCTGCTGATTCTAGGCTGTGTCAAGTTCACGGTTAAAGCTAATGAGGATACTTACCCAAAAGACATGAGGAATGGCAGAAGCATTATGAAAGTTTACTAAGTAAAATGGGAGAACCAAGAGGGAGATGAATGTCTGGGGCACCGCAAATAGAAATATTTGCTCATGGAGATGAAGCTAGGTCCCCAGCACCAGAGTCACCTGACCCTGGGCAGCTACTCTGGTCTGCTTCCATCTGAACTCTTAAGGCTAAGGGCTCCTGCTGCTGCTTAGGACATGTCCTCTCTTCTGGCCTCCTCCCCAAGGATAACCACCACCATTTTTTAAATGAGCCCCCTCCATATCTCAATGAACACAAATCCACAATATGACCATTTCTAAATATACTCCCAGAACCCTAAGCTCTTAAATATAAGACAATAACCATGGCTTCCAATGGTTATTAGGAGAATAACTTCAAGAATGTATGAAGTCACAGGGGCTCATTTCCTCATGGCTTCTTAAGACAAACTACTAGGAAAAGCTCTGGAGTCAAACTGTTTCCCCTGGAACATGACTATTACCTACTGGAGTAAGAAGTAGGATGTAGTGCAGTCTACCTCTAGCACAGATGTTGGTTCTGTCTGTTCAAATAAGCATCATCAAAGGTTTCTACTATATTTGTAACTCCCTGTCTTCTTTCATTTAACAGCATTTAACTGTAAAGGTCTAGCTTTGACAACCTCTATGCAGGTGCAATCAAGATTGATGTAATCGGGGAGGGTGCTTCTTGCAATTCCCATGGCACATTCCAATGACCCTGAAATAAGGGGTCAGTATTTACAGACTACAAGCAGTTTCCAACACAGACCTCAGCTACACCTCGTCATTGTGACTGAGTCCCTTATACAACTGATGGCCTAGTTTATCCTTGTTAGCTATTAAAATCACAAGGAGCTGGAACAACAGTTAAGTGGTTTAAAGGAATAAAGGAAAGCAAATAGTTATCTCATCATCCAATACACAGAGTGAGAGGTGATGTGTCAATCAAGTCTGCAAAATCTTGCACGAAAAGTACCTGTCAGTATCTAAGGATGCATCAAATTATGAGCAGGAAACAGCTTGGAAACAGGAAGACAGACTCTCAAATCCCAGCCATGGGATGTGGGGACATTTATCTTAAGACAAACAGAAAGTGCATACTGAACAAGATGCAGACCCTGGGGTTCTGTAACTGCAGCTGGCACGCTGCCTCATTATGTCTGGCCTAGGAGGAACCTCCCAGTTGAAGGTCTCTGGTAATGTTCTCATCTACCAGATTAAATGTTTACAAATTTAGTTCCAATACCAGAGATGAATCTAGAGGCACACACAGAAAATTGCCTGCAGAATTGAACACCAGAGAAAACGTAAGCCACAACTCAGTGGTTTGGAAAAGGAAGTCCCACAAGCGCTGAAGTAACTGTCACATGGGTTGACACATGAAGGAGGTCTTGGAATGGTAGGAACTCTTGTACTCACCTGTTCCACTTTCTCAGCCCCATCCTCCTATTAGCCCATCCCCCGACATGAGCAATTGCTCCTTCCCACCTACTATGTGTGCTCATCTCTCCACTGGAATACACACAACAAACAGGAGTGAGAACTTGTCTGCAAAAGACCTTCTGTGAGTGTAGTCCACACTGCCTATTGGTGTGTATGTGCCTACACTGGTCTGACTTTTAAATAGTATTTAGCCAGTGGCTGTCTGAAGTACCAAAATAAAATCATCTAGAAGATGCCACACTGTCCCCTCAGAGCCACAGATTTCTGGTAGAGTCCCATTCATATGCTGTTTCCTAGTCAATGGCATGCAGTAGGCATCACCAGCTTCATGAGGCTCTGAGGAGGAAGTCCTGACCCTAGGTGTTTACAGTGCTGGGCTTCACATTCAAAACACTAGGAAGGATTGATGCACACTTTGGTGACCCAACTCAAGGCTTCTCCTCCCATCAGCTACAAAGTACACCTGCACGTTCCCTCCATAGCCACGCTGTAAGGCATCATATCAGAGGAAGAAAGAGTCCTTTAAAAATCATGGTCAGCCTGCCCCTTCTGAATGGAGACAGAGGAGGAGTGGATGGGGGAGGGAGCAGGAGGGAGGTGGGGGGAGGGGAGGGGAGGAGAGGAGAGGAGGGAGGGAAACTGACATCAGTGTGTAAAATAAATGAATAAATTTTATAAAAAAAATTTCTTAAAAAAAATCATGGCCGTTTCATTATTTTTAAATCACAAAAAGAATGAAACTTGCCCATTTCAATATGAAAAGCAGGATGTTCAACGAAACAAGCCAGGCACACAAAGATAGGGATTGTATGTTCTCTCTTATGCAGAAGCCAAATAAGCTGGCCTCTTAGAAGCTGAGAGTGGAGTAATGGCTACTAGAAGTCAGAAGAGGAGCAAGGATTGAATCGTAAAGGATGGTGAAAGATGGGTTCCTGGGTACAAAATACAGATGAGTAAGTTCTAATGTTTTAGAGCACAGCACAACGAAAGTAGCTATCACTGAAAACTGAACATTTTCCTGAATATTTCAAAACAGCTGGAAGGACAGATTTCTAATGTTTCCAAAGAAACAATAAATGTTGGAGATGATGAATATGCTAATTACTGTGACTTGATCATTACATATAACAAGCAACAAAGTAAAACCGTGTATATATATACTATGTGTCAAATTTGTGTGTATGTGTGAGATATATGTATTGTACACCTGTGTGCCTATGAGGAGGCCACACGAGGTTAGTATCTTCTCTGCCACTCTCCACCTTATTCTCTTGATACAGGGTCTCTCACTGAACCTGGAGCTCACCATGATTCTGGGAGGCTGTTGGCCAGCAAGGCCTAGAAACCCGCTGGTTGCAAGTGTATGTGGTCATGCCAGGCTTTTGACATGAGAGCTGAGAATCCAAACTCATGTCCCCATGCTTGCTCAGTAAGTGTTCCTCCCTACTGGGTCATTGCCACAGTCCAATTTGTTTTTTAAAATCATGGTCATTTTCTTCCTTGTCTGCTAGAAACTGTCCCACAGAGATGAATTTGATGCCTAACCAAATGTGTATTCTCTGTGAGGAATTTAGTGCCACAGCTGGAGTCCCTTTGCACAGATTTCAGATTCATGTTCTGACTGCTGAGCAGACATTTGAAGACCTTCAAACACCTGCCTCTGGACTTAGGTGGGAAAACAGGAAACAGCCCTGTAGTGAATACCGTAATACTACATACAGCTAGTATGTTGCCCAGCTAGCCTTTCTGGACCAATCCTTCTATCCATCAGTTGTGGATGTACTGGCTCCTGCAGGCTCCACAGTGAGGGGGTAGGTCTTTCCCAGGAGCTGCCCAATCAGAAGTAAGCTGCCAGAATCCTCCCTGGAGCAGGCTGTATGGCCAGTGGCTGATATGAATGAGCAGGGTAGAAAGCCCATTTCTGGAGTCACTCTGAAGACCCACCCAAGCTATAGAGCATCTTGTAGGATGCTAAAAGCTTTGGCAGAAACTGCATGGCACTTCAACCTCCCTATGACCTGACCTCATCCCCTCACTTCCCTCACTCCTAGGAAATGCTCCCAGAAGGCCTCCATATGTAAATCTCACACAATCTCAGTCCACTTCCAAAATAAGAAAGAAAACAAGAGAAAGCTTGACCTACAGCAAGTCCCACGGCCCACTGTGGTTCCATCCCATCTACCAGGATCGGCTGTTGCTGTTGTTTATTTGAGCCTGGGGAGCATCAGCACGGCCATATCCATAACCTTTCACCATCTGCCCTGGCCTCTGCTGTTCTCAGAGCCTGGAAGACGGCCAAGAACACACACGTTCACGTGTACAGGGCACTCCCAGCATGCTGGGGGCTGCCGTAAACGCTGTGTGCGTGGTCCTGTTTAATCCCTGGCTCTTCACAGGAGAGGCGCATCAGCTCTGGAATGCTGCTTTGCTGTGTCCTGGGTGTTTTGTTTGTTTCTTCTGTTTGTACAAAGTGGCCAAGGTTCAGAGAAGTCAAACAACTTGCCCAACGTTGCAGGGCTCCCTGGGTGGAGCTTATGTCAGACTCCAGGCACTCTTGACTCTAAAACTGATGTTTTTGAGTTCCACTTTATCCATGTTTCTCTAACGGCCTTTGACTTTTTATCCTCTCCCACCCCGGTCCTCATTCCTGCTGGGTCTGGTCCTCTCACAGTCCTGGACCACTGTTGTGTCTAGGTGTCATGTACTCATCTGGTACAAAGTCTGGCTGTCATATCAATCCCAATCTCCAAGTGCTTGCGTTTACTCAGTATTCTCCTTCAGGGACATACAAGGCGTAATTTTCAAAGCAGTTATTTGAATTTTCTAAAAAGTTCACTTAGATTTTCTTCATAATTCTGAAGTAATTAAAACTTAAAATTCTGCATGTGAACACAGACACCTCTAGCCATTTCCCAAGAGTCCCCATCTCTGGCGCACACAGATGAAGAGGCGGCAGATGGGCTCTGCATGCCTATCTTCTGAGATTATGGAAAAAATAGATTCTGATTAGGGTAAGGACAGGGACTGAGGGAAGCAACAGTGTGCCTGTGCAAGTATACCTTTTAATGTAACTGCAGTGTGGGTAGTGGAGCCACTGAGAGAGTGACATTTGAGTAAACACAGAAGATAAGGAAATGGTCCAGGGCTCTCAGGTGGAAAGGGACACCCCCAAAGAGTTCCTTTGCCAAGGGTATGACCAGCCTCCACGAAGAGCAACCATGAGCCCAGTGTGCATCTCTCTGAGTGGGAGAGAGGAGAACATTGGGTGATGGGAGATGCAACCAAGGGTTCATAAATGCAATTGATCTATACTACCCAAGGATGCTAATGGGTCAGCCAAGAGGAGGGCTGAGGCTTGACTATTGAACTGGCAATATAGAGGCCACTAGTGATCTGGCCAGGAGTACGTTTTATGAGCTTGGCATGGGAAGCTGGTATGTAAGTTTAGGAAGAACAGGAAGAGAAATTGGAGACAGTAAGGAGAGCTAACTCATCTTGCGCAGCTTTGCTAAAAGGAGAAAACATGCCAGGCAGTGGTGGTGCATGCCTGTAATCCCAGTACTCTGAAAGCAGAGGCAGAGGCAGAGCCAGGCAGATCTCTGTGGGTTCAAGGCCAGCCTGGTCTACAGAGCGAGTTCCAGGAACTCACAAAGCTACACAGAGAAACCCTGTCTCGAAAAACAGACCAAAACAAACAACAAAAACAACAACAAAACCAAAAGAAGAAAACATGATTAATTAGCTGGCTGGGAGATTAGCTCAAGGGGAGTCCTTCCTAAGGTGAGGAAGAAGAGAGAGCATTTGGATGTTATATGGAGGCAAAGGAGAAAAGAAAGCAAGAGGCATAGAGCAGTATCTTGAGAAGTCAGGGGAAGAGGCACCAGTGGGCACAGTGAGGAAGAGAAAGGACAGGCTGTCCAGAGGGCAGGTAGAATGAGTGGCCTCAGCTGGTAGACATTTGGTACTCTGGCTCTGTTGGTAAGTGTAACTTTAATGTACAATGGAGGATATACACTTTAGAATTTTAATATTTTGGTGAAATGTACTCTGGTCTCATGAACGAGACCAAAAATAGCCAAAAAGAAAAAAAAAGAAAAAAGAAAAAAAAAAGTCTGCTTCAGCTACACCTCCCCCACACACTTCCTTCTAGGCCCACTTTTCCACGTTTGTGTAATGGCTCCTATTGATTATAATTCATCTCTGTTAGTCTGTTTGCCATGGTGATTGCAAGGGTCAGCTCTGGTTTTTCTGTCCCAATCCCAGCCAGCAGCTGTGCACCATCTCAGGAAAGATGGCTCTACTCCCAGAAAACACCATGCTTCTGAGGCACAGAATTGGGAGTCGTGTCATGGGGTTAGGCAGCAGCAGGTGGAGAGTGATGTGCACATCCTCTGTGTTTGCCCTGTGTGAAGAGGAGGGCCCATTTCCTTATACTTTAGGAACAGTTATCTAATTTCTAAGGGGATGGTCCCAGCAAAAAAAAAAAAAAAAAAAAACCACCCTGCTGGACACTGGCAACATCATGGAGGCAGAATATGAAATGCCTTGGTCCTTCCTGCCCAGATTTCTCTTTCTCCAAGAAAGACCTGCATCAGTGTTCTTTTTCTCCGGGAAATCTTCAGTGACTCCGGTCTACTCTGGCTTCCTTTTCTGCAGAGCAACAGTGAAGTTCCCTACCTGCTGTCCACACTGCAACTCTTCACCTGGGAGTTACCCAACCACCCGCTGTGCATCATTCTCCCCAACTGTAATGAAAGCTTGCTTAAGGAAGAGGGCATGACTGGCTCAAAAATGTCTTCTGATTGGTCCTGCAGAACACCAGCCTGGCCCAGCCACAGCCACTGATCAAGGCCTTTCCAGCCGTCACATCTCTCCTCACAGGCCTGACTTTCTGGCTATGTTAGGGCTCTTGACCACGAGCGCCCTTGCTACTCTAAGACTGTGTCTTCCATGGATGAGTTAGTTGGAAACTTCCCTCTCCTCCACGTCGCCTCTCTGCTATGACTCCTTTTCTCCTGGAGTTCAACGCCACACCTAGGGGCTCCTCACAGCTCCACCAGACCCAGGACTCCCATGCCTAGGGCATCTAATCCTTCCCTTATGTGTGAACCCCTCGCAGGTTGGGTAACTGAGGCTGACCTTCTGCCAGGAGAAAGAAGAGCAAAGTAAGCAGAGGTGTGTCCCTTGGGTTCGCTCACTTGCAGCTTCTTTGTTTGTGGGGTTTTTGTTTGTTTGTTTGTTTGTTTTTTTGTTTTCCAAGCTGTAAGATTCCATTAGCCTTTTTAACCAATAGGAGATTTCTCCACTTGCCAGACAAAATTCCATTTTATGGTTTATTTAAAAGTCATGTTAAGGTAAGGGCTGGAGAGATGGCTCAGCCGTTAAAAGGCTAGGCTCACAACCAAAAATATAAAAGTCATGTTAAAAAATAGTCACTGTAAAGATGATGTAGGAAGTAATCCTGGCTCCAGGGGACAGATGGAATGACCCACTGGGAGTGTGCCATGTCTGTCCCCAAGAGAGACAGTGGCAGAATGGATTTGTCTGAAGCGACTTTCCGTCCACCTGGGCTCACAGCCAGTCTGCGGAGAGCAAAGCTCCATTAGTAACGCCTGGTGGAAGCTCTTCCCCGCTCAGCACTCTTGCTCAGGGAAAAAGCAAAACACCTTCCTTTGAATTTTCCATTTTGCTCAGACATACAAACAAGGAAGTAAAGAGAAGACCAGCCATTTTAAAGAGCTGGAGGAGCCCAGAACCCTGCAAGGAGCTGTAGTTTTGGGGGAAAGACAAAGACTGAGAGATTGGCAGAATCCTACTTTCTCTGTGGTGACCCTTTTTCATTTGCTTTTTCTTTTATGTATGTGCATGCATACATACAAACAGACAGACAGACAGGGGACAGAGAGACAGACAGACAGACACATGTAGAGAAAAAAGAGACAGAGACAGACAGAGTGCAAAGAATTTAAAGGAAATTCTTAGTGTCAATTATGAAATTATATCTTCATTAATTAAAAAAAAAATTCTGAATACACATTCCTTACAGATTCTGGGAAGGTTCATTGGGGAAGGCAATAGCAGGCAGGAAGAAAGTTCAGTCTGAAAGAATTTTTAGGTCTTTAAAAAAAATCTATTTTATTTTTACTTACGTTTATGATGGTTTGTGTGTGTGTGTGTGTGTGTGTGTGTGTGTGTGTGTGTGTGTGTACACATGCACATGTGTACCTGTTTGGGCCAAAAGAGGGTTTCAGGTCCCCTGTAGCTGGAGTCACAGGAGGTTATGAGCTGCCCTATGCATATTCTGGGAACCAAATTGAGATCCTTAGCAAGATCAACAATCGTTCTTAAGCAGTGAGCCATCTCTCCAGCCTCAGGAATGTGTCATTTAAAGAAAACCTTTTGAAATGACAAATGGGGAAATGGTGAGCAAAGGCTTAGACCTGTCCCTGGTGTCAACCCACCTACAGGAGAGGCCCTGGCACCCCAGGCCGCTTCCTCCTCCACAGCTAACCCTCCTTGATGCTCCCTTGTTTAACAGCAGTGGCTGCTCCTCCCACAAGAGACTTGGATGGAGGAGATTTCAGACTGGGACTCAGGAATTGCTCCCATGTCAGGAAGTAAAGACTCCCCATGTTGACAACCTGGTAAGATGTATCTGGAGCCTCGCCACACTCAAACTTGCTCTACGTCTAGGACTTCGAGGACAATAACGAGGCCCATGCCAATATTCATGCACAATAACATTCCATACACAGCACAAGAGGGGAAAATGAAAACAAAAGAAATGCACAAACTGAAGAGTAGAGACTCCAAGAGGTGTCTCTGCCAGAGCAGCATTCGGTTGGTAAATATCACATTCTAAAGTACTTAAGGTGCGTGATTGTTTGGATGCAATGTTATGTTAAAAGGGAATCGCAATCCTTATAAGCATGAAGCCTATCCACGTAAAAAAAGAATCCAAGAAAATAGACACTTCAGATAAATACACTTCAAGTACTTTACTATATGTATATTTCAGAAAAGCTTAAAATGTGTAAATATGGTATGATAGCAATTCTGAAGAGTGGCTTAATAGTATTTCAGGCAGTTTTCATTTTGTAATGTTTTTCAACATTGCCATTTCTATTCTTCCCCAGAGGGAACATGGCCTCCATCTCTTCTTTCTCCATTCAGATCACACTGGGCTTTAGATCTTCACATGCCCCACCCCACAGTCTACCTGCCCTCAAGGCATCTTCATTCTGGTCCCTCTACCTGTAACCCTGTCCCCTCTGTCTTCCCCTAGGTGACCCCTTTCCACAGCACTCAGCTCAGTCACTATCAATCTTCCCTGTAGCCCATGAGATGAAGCTGGATGCTCACCACAGCCTGTATTTGGAGATGGACTCTGTAATTATCAGGACATTGACAAGTCAGATCTTGTGATTTAAGCAGAAAGTTTGAACTACCATTGTGCATCTGTACCTAGTCTGATGCCTGGTCCCTAACAGGATCTCAAAGAGTGATGGCTGACTCTTCCAACCCTAATGTCAAATAATCACTTTGTAAAAGAAGTCCACAACTTCACAGAAGAATAGGAAGTGGCTCCTCCTTCCTCCTCCCAGCGCCAGTGGGCGGGTGCTGGGGTTAGGTGGTCTCAACAGGGCCATGAAGGAAGCCTTCTCCTTGCCCTCCGTTGTCATGTGGATCTCTTGCCTGGGAGCAAGGCCCCAAATCTCAGCAATACAAATCAACCACCACACAATAAAGGGGCATAAATCAGCAGCTGCGCCACCACCCAAACCCTTCGAATTCAATTTAGTATCAGCAATCTTCCTTTAGGGGGCAAAGGGATTGAATAGTTTTAAGGTCCATAAAACAGATTATAAACTGTCACAAGAGAGTGGCAGAGTATACTGTGGGCTGGACTGTGAGGGCTCTAGGAGAAAAACAAAGCCAAG
Source organism: Onychomys torridus (assembly GCF_903995425.1). Lineage (NCBI taxonomy): Eukaryota > Metazoa > Chordata > Mammalia > Rodentia > Cricetidae > Onychomys > Onychomys torridus. Next base: position 30,004,840 of record NC_050445.1, read on the forward strand.
GTGAGCCCAGAACAGCATCGGGGCCCCATCTTAGTAAGAGGATATGAGGGGGGGGTGTGTCTGAATTCTTTAAAGAAAGCAGAAGTGAAACAGGAAAGAAGGGGGACGATGTGGGGGAACGCGGAGAGGAAAGAGGCTTAAGAAGAAGCAATGCAAAAGCTAACAAAATGGCGCCCTAGAGAGAATAAAGTGGAGCCGGGCGGTGGTGGCGCACGCCTTTAATCCCAGCACTCAGGAGGCAGAGGCAGGTGGATCTCTGTGAGTTCGAGGCCAGCCTGGTCTACAGAGCAAGATCCAGGAAAGGCGCAAAACTACACAGAGAAACCCTGTCTCAAAAAAAAAAAAAAAAAAAAAAACCAAACGAGAGAGAGAGAGAGAGAGAGAGAGAGAGAATAAAGTGGGGCTAGAGAGATGGCTCAGTGGTTAAGATCACTAGTGGCTCTTCCAGAGGACCCAGGTTCAATTCCCAGCACCCACACAGTGGCTCATAACTGTCTGTAACTCCAGTTTAAGGTGATTCTCTGCCCTCTTCTGACCCCCACGGCAATACATGCCCATGATCTACATACATATATAAGACAAAAAAAATTTTAAAAATTTAAAAAGAAAAGGGGGACTAAAGGGAAATATGTAGTAGTTGGGAGCTGGGAAGGTAAGCGCAGAGCACCAAGGCCGAGGATCCAGGAACTCTGCAGCCTCTTCCCTTCCCCAAGACAACAGATCTCCGAGTGAAGATTTTCAAACCCTCAGAAATATGTAGGTCTTAAACAAGGAAATATACCCCTCTGGGTATAAGCATGTATTTGAAAGCAAGATACCTTAGCACTAACCCATTGTAGCCCTTGTGGAACATTGCTTTTCATTGAGAGGAAAAACAACACATTTTCTTCTCATGCCAGAGTTCATGGGCATCCTTTCTATACAGGGGAGGGGGGAGCACTCAGCAAAAGTGAAAAGGAGAGGACTATCCAAGGATCCATCAGCAGGCCCTGTGGCCTCCAGGGACTCAGCAAGCAGGTTATTAATAATAAATACTACAAGCTTTTATTTTTATGATAGCTCCAGAGGAAGACACACATTCAACAAACATGTCTGACCTTATCATATCCCCTCCAGGGTGAGAACAAACTATCGCGGTTATGAAGTGGTCTGCGCTTTGCAGAGGGTTCCCCAGCATTATTGCATTTGATCTACTGAACAGCTCCAGGAGATGGAAAGGCAGACAAAGGACAGAAGTGACATTCTGAGGGTTAACTGGCTTGCCTGAGGTCACTGGTATGGGTTAAAGCATGTCACCTACAGGGACACGTTGAAGTCCTAATCCCTGAACCCTACGGTGTGATGTGATTTGGAAACAGGGTCTTTGAAGGTGTAATTAAGATGTAAAGGTGAAGTCACATCAGGGTCAGGCTGACTTTTAATCCAATATCACCAGTGTTATAAGAGGAAAAAAATAGAGACTGGCAGACATAAAGGAGAAGGTCAGGGGAGCAGAGAGACAGAGATTGAAATATACAGCTGCAAACCAGTGAGTGTCACAGATTACCCAGCAACTGGCAGAGGTTAGGGAAATGGCCTTGACTCTGCCTTGATATTGGACTTGTAGCCTCCAAGGCTGTGAGCACATCAATCTGACATTTTAAGCCATACAAACTATGGGACTTTATTAAACAGTCCTATGAGAGTCACAAAGACAGTAGCTTTGGGGGGGATGTGGCTGAAATCCAGGTTGCCACACTTAATACCCAGAGGTTTCCTAATGCTCTGCTGGTACCCATGACCTACAATCCAGATGCCACTCTGTCCAGGCTACTCTGCCTGAGCTGAGCCAGTCCACCCTTACCGTCCCATCTCTTCTCCCAGGCCATGGGTCACCATAGCCTTGTCACACAGCAATACAGTCTCCTTGATAAAAATAAAAATATCTCCCTATTTGCTTGGCAATGTTCCCCCATGAATTCTATGTCTCTGTGAGAGATGTGATCATCTAGTGACCTCTACTGCCATAAAGAAAATATTTTTGATATTAATACAAATTTATTGTAAAATAGAAACTTAGTGATGGCATTTACTTAGCATGGTGTCTTTATATACATTGCCTCTGTGTCTTTAAAAGTCCTTACAAAGTCCACTGGGAGTCACTACCATCTCCACATGATGCAGAAGGATACTGAGGCTCAGAGAAGCTAAAGAAATATGTTCCCATTTGTATAAGAAGCCAGCACAAAATCAATGGGTCTTAGCCCATGACTACCACTGCAAGATAATCGGCAACCAGTGGAGGCCTCCTTGCACAGGTAAGGAAAATACCTTAGAACATTGCCAAGGTCAGACCACAGTTAGTATTCAACTCACATCATGAGGGCCAATTGGAACCCAGAATGTCTCTAGGAAGGGTTTGCATCAGCTATCTGGGTGACAGAGAAGTTTTCAAAGTTATGATTACCTAGTATTATATAAAGCCAAGAAAGCACCACCTCCCTTTCAAAGAAGGCAGGAGAGACAAGGCTCCTGGGATGGGCCTGCGGGCTCCCCATGTCAGTCCTTGGCATCATCGCTAAGCCACAGATGCATATTGTTCGGTTTCCCAATGTGGTTAGATTTTTAAATGACTTACAAAGTCAAAAAGTCAAGAGATATTACCTTCATGGTTTGGTTTTCAGATTTCATTGAAAATAAAATCTTGGTTAGATCTTGGTTAAGCCTGCATTCTCACAAACCATTGTGAGCTGAGGCCGAAACATAACTGTATGTGTAGCATGTTATCCTCGGTCTCTATCATTTCCCATCATCAAAGACAGGGCTTGAGTGACAGATCATTTTATGTTATAATAGAAAGGCTGCTTTTCTTATGCCCAAGTTTCCCTGTATTTTAAATAAGTCCCTTGGGCATCATCACCATAGGGAAGCCGAGGCTCACAGACGTTAAGGAAATTGTTCCAATTCATATAAGCTAGCATATGAATCAAAGTATCTTAGCCCAAAAGATTCCAGTTTGAAAGTTACAGGGATGGTAACAAAGAAGCCACCAAAGCCATGGCTTAGAAGCAGCTCCTGCAATCTTCTTCTGTGTTAACTGCCTGGCATATCCACTAGACATTTTTGTTGATACGTTTTTGTTTTCCAAGATAGGGTCTTGCCATATAGCCCAGGCTAGCTCCCAATTCCTGCCTTGGCTTCTCTAGGGCTAGGATTAAAGCATGGCAATCATATCCAGCTAGGGTGTATGCTTTGATATGTGGGCACTGGTCCAACTTTTTCCTGTGTCCCTAATATATAGGAACAAATATTTGGGAGAGTTACTTGCATTAAAAGAGTAGAGAGTCAGGATCTTCAACACAAATGTCTCTATACTAAAACAGTATAAATACTAGGATATTATTTTAGGGACAAGAAATGGAGATTTTTCACGTTGTGAAGTAGGACCTTAAGGATATGCAAGACAAATCAAAAGAAGTCACTTTTGTAGATGTAACCATCTTATTGAATAAGAAAAACAGAGGCAATTGCAGAGTTGAAATCCAAGAGGTCAGAGCAATAGCTGAGAGCTGAAAACCTTACCCTTCACTGCTTCTGCTGTCTTTCCTCTCCCCAAGAGGCCTACTCCTGTGTTTTTCTCTTTTTTTATAGACTTTCTGTTCTGCCTTCTCATTGGTTGTAAAGCCAACCACATGACCTCCTCATCACTGCCTGTCTGTACAGACCTCCAGGTCTTCTATGGTTGGTATTGAGATTAAAGGCGTGTGTCTCCATACTGGCTGTGTCCTTGAACACACAGAGATCCACCTAGCTCTACCTCCCAAGTGCTGGGATTAAAGGTGTGTGCCACCACCGTCCAGCTTCTGCTATGGCTTGCTCTGACCCCCAAGGCAGCTTTATTAACATACAAATAAAATCACATTTCAGTATAAATAAAATATCACCATACACTTTTTACAGGTGTGTGTGTGTGTGTGTGTGTGTGTGTGTGTGTGTGTGTGAATCAACTATTTATAGGATAAACCACACTGCAGCGAGATCCATATACCATCCATTTGGGGTGATGCATGCATAAATAGCTATCAGGAAGGATCTGGGTATTTGTGGGGCCTTGTTACCCTTTTACCTTGTTAACAACCAAATCTTCCAAAGCCCTGTGCTTTATTTAAAAGGGCACTTTGTTCAACATGAACAACAGAAGGGGACCTAACTTCCATACACATCTCCTCTTCCTAGTCCTGTGCATCAAGGAGACAACAGGCAATGACTCTTGGGGACACATGAGGCTGCTCTGAAAAAAGCAGTCAGCTTCATGTGGCAGAATCAGCATTGCTAATAGTGTCAGAGGACTGGGCACACCATGAAGCCTCCCATGTTTCTCATCCAACTTTGGCCCGTCACCTACCACACTGATCTTCAGTTTCTCCCACTGGAAAATTCAATACTTCTTTGTCAACATCAGATGTGTTACTAAGAGGGTTCTCTGCAACTCGAAGTTATATCTCCAGGAACTTCACCAGTCAAAAGAACATGCATTTATCCCAGGGAAGAAAGTGATACATAATGCAGTCTGCTCAAAATAATTTGGTTCCTGATGCAAGATCCTAAAGGAATTCCTAGCTGTTTACCAACCAGCAAAGGCAAATCTCCAAGGTTCCAGGTCAGTTTTCCATTCATGAGTCATAATATTATGACTCATGCTAAGGTTCGCTCACTCTTTCCCAAGCTCTAATGAGCTACTCTGTTTTAGGCCCTTGGGACCTGGCTGATGATTTTGTCCCTCTAAATTTTCTGCCCTGACAGTTTTCCAGTTCCACTAGAGAGTTCAGGGGAGGGTTCAGCCTGTGCTGTCCATACCGAATGGACTCACACCTGCTTCCCCGGGGCCTGTTATACTTTATCCAAACAATTTGCCTCTTTGTCTTCCATGGTTCTAAACATTTCCAACTCACCAAGGTCTTTCTAAGTGACAGGATCACTGGGTATGGATGACAGGAGCTGACCATGGAGCCTTGCCACCTTCCCTCTAACCTTTCAAGCTGTGCATCTCTGCCCAGCCCCACACAGTGGACCCCACTCCCTAGAGTCAACTGGTCATGTCCAAGAGCCATGATCCATTCTTAGATTTGATTGGTTGTAAAATTATCTAGGCTTCCTTGTTCCATGGAGCTCTTTTATTTTAGTGGACAAATTAACAGTCTGGCTAATTAACAGGTCTTTTAAAAAATTGCACACGTGTTAAGCTTTCACACTTAGGAGAGAATTGAAGAAGAAGGCAGCAGCAGTTTTATAGGTATCCTGGGGACAGCATTTTACTCTGCAGTGTGAGAGATGATCAGGCTGGAAGCAACGTGTGTGTACATTTTAAAACCAAAACAGATCCCTTTCATCACATTTATATCCACATATTTACACCCTTGTGATGGAACTGAGTGTCTTTTGTTCTAGCAAATGGCCCAGACAGAGGCTTAGCGGTGGGTTGAAAGTGAAGGTCTTCCTCCTGTCACTCAGGACTGCCTCTGTGCCGGGCAGAGATCACCCGTCATGTCTTAATCTGTGAGTCCTAATGAAAAGCAGTAATTATGATCAGCAGATAGCGAGTCCCTCCCCTAACTCAGTGCGCTAATTAGCAATGACATTTGTCAGACTAGCTGTCTTGCAGCAAAGGGTCTGGAAAGCAGAATTAATGCAGCCATTCCCATGCACTGAAGATGCTCTGCTTGTAAGAATAATCAACCTTCTCACCTTCTCTCTCCTAAGAAGAATGAGTCTGAAGGTGGCATGAAGACAAATTTCCATCTGTGGTCTGTACCAGTTAGAGTCAGGTTTGCAAATTCTAAGGCCTACAGGTGCAGGTAGGCAGCTAATTTTAATGATGAAGTGAGCCTGGTGTAAGAAACATACAGCCTACTCAATCTAGTCTTTCATTTTCCCACTCTTTAGAGAGACAGGCTCTATTATGAGAGAACAATGCTGTGAGAGTGATGAGGAGCCAACTCTTAGCCATGGTGTCAAGGAGGTAATAAGGAGCGGGTGACAAGTGCAAGTCAGAGACCACAGGACAAGTCATGCAACAAGGGTCCTCATGCTCCAGAAATGTCATGCAGACCTACCATCGCCAAGATGGCTGACTTTGCAAGAGAAGCAAGACGTATGAGGATTTATGCAAAATCTCCTGGCTTTGAAATGTTGATAAGCCATCTTTTAAAACATATGATATCTTTGCACTGAAAGCTACACATCTTTGCTAGTGAGGAGCTGTGGGGGGACCTTAGTCTCAGCTCAGGCTGACCACTCTCCTGATCTCCCCAGGATGTGCCATGGGCACAGGGGCTCAAGATGCTCCCACTTCAATGTTTTGTTGAGTACTGGTTTTCCAAAATATTCTCCAAGTTATGTGACACTCTGGTTGGGTTACTTATCACATCCTACTCCTTCATCCTAAATGCTAGGAGGATGGTGGAGATAAACAGCCAAATGGAACACACAGGTAGACAAACTACAAGAGACACAGCTTTGGTAGACCAGCCCATGAGTGGCACAGTCATCCCAGACTCAGGAACAGGGTTCAAGACCACATATCAGGTTATTTCCCTTGAAATAGTACCTTATGCTGGCATCCAGTCCTGGAAAGCGCTCATGAAATGCCCCGTGCCTTTCCCAGGTTAATGCTTTTTAACCTCTTTCTCCATTCCTCTTCTTTGAGGCCTGTCTGGTTGAACAGCCTTTGGTAGTTGATATTCTCTTTCCTGGATGCCTTTGCAGGCTCCTTTTTTTTTTTTTCCTATCAAGGAGGATTAGATGATATTTTGCTCCCCAAATACCCTCTAAACTGCTTGATTCTCACTTATAACTACATCTAAAGACCAGAACTTGATTCTAACCTAAATCCCAGATAAAAAATAAATGTGGTCAAAACATGTATTTTAAGCCCAAGTCAATCAAAAATGTGTTTGACTACAAGTATCAGAAATCTGACCCACAAGGAGTTGGTTCATGCTACGCAACACTAAGTCTGAAAGGGGATTATTACAGAGTTAACACAAGAGCACAAGAATGCTGGGTCAGCATTCTACATTGCTCTGCACTGTCCAATCACATTCATATGGCAGGTATAACACAGCAGCCGCACACAAGTCTACACTTGCATGCTGAGGTAGAAGGAAGGGACAGAGAAAAGGCTTTCCCTTCCTGGAGATCTGGCTTTTTATTCAGAATCAAATTGTTTCCTAAAATCTCCAGAAGGTGTCTCCTTTCCTCTTATTTTCCATGACAGGTCCATGGATGCCCCAAGATGTGTGGGAATCTGGAAAAGGGAAAAACTGCCAGATACCCATGGGATTAGCATGGCTGGCTTACATCAATCCTAACAGTCTCCAAGGCTTCCAAAGGATCTAGCATCTCTACTTTCCCCAAACTATCCCGTCAAAAGAAAGTGCTGGTCACGTGATTACCATTAAAGAGGCAGAACATGACACAAAATTAAATTTAAAATAAAATAAAGTGAATTGTCAAAGTGCAGTGACATATATGCAATAATTCTGAAGAGACTTCTATAAATAGCCACTAATACTGAGGACTGGTTTATTGAAAATGCATCAAAGGACCTTCAGGGTAGAGCTGGAGAAATGGCTGCTGGAGCCTAGAATAAGTGAATATAGGCCACTGTGAGCCAAAACCTATTAGCAGCCTTTCTAAAAATAGTTTATTATTGTGATTTTTACAGTCATTGTGGTTAAAGTAAGCTAACAATTGAATTGGTGATAATGGGTCAATTAGGAGAGACTGGAGTTCAGGTTAGCATAGTATAAATACAGGAGGCTGAATGGTAGCATAGCAGTTACTACAAGAAGATGATAAAGAGAAACTCCATATACAGTGTCAGGTGCATTAATTATGCAAGACTCAGCCATGAGGAGGGCAGCAAGCTGGTAGGCTAGATGCAGGGCAGAAGTGATGAGAATACTGCACTAAGGCCAGAGATGTTCTGCTGAAGTAGGGAGAGAGCAGAGTGCAAGTGAAACATGGCCTTGACGAAGTGCTGCAAAGTCTTTGATTTTACATACCCATGCAAAGTCCCTAGATGTAGTGGGTAGCCATTCCAGCCTTGGCCTGGAAGTTCCAACCCCCACTGAAGCTTCAGTAATGGTCACGCCTACAAGGTGGGGCTGAGAGAGGATGCTGAAGACCCAGGATCAAAAGGAGAGGCCTCTCTTGGTTCCAGGACCCTGGACACTGAGGTAGATCAAGCAGAGTTCTCCAGAGAACACAGCCAGACTGTGCCATACCTTTCCCAGACCCTGCAACCTATCCGTTCATTTGTAAGTTACCCCACAAAATAACTCCTAAAATAACCTCCCTTTTAACTACATGGAGTGGCCTTAATAATTTCACCAATATCTGGCGCCCCCATGTTGGGCGCCATTTTTAGTTGGAGACCTTCTCTCCAGGTGTAACCAAGGCCCTGCAGTCCCACAACCCACTTATAAAATAAACACACAGACACTTATATTATTTAAACTGCTTGGCCATTAGCTCAGGCCTACCAATGTCTAGCTCTTACTCTCATATTTAGCCCATTTCTATTAATCTATACTTTGCCACGTGGCTCAGGGCTTACCAGTACCTTACATCTTTCTTGTCATGGCGGCAGCTGACAGTGTCTCCCCGCCCCAGCCTTCCACCTCCCAGAATTTTCTTCTCTCTTGTCCCACCTATACTTCCTGCCTGGCCACTGGCCAAACAGCATTTTATTTATACAAAGCGATATCTACAACACCTAGATTTAGTATGGAAGAGGCTCCTAACATTTTGTAGCCATTTTCCACTCAAACAACAATGTACCTGCTTATTGCTAGCCACTAAGTCAGGCACTGTAACTATGAACGGCCTGCCCAGGAATACATGCATAAGTGTGTATGTGCATGTATGTGAAAGACTGGACAACTGAGATTTATTGCTAAGGGTTTTAAAAATTCAGGGCAACATGTATTAGTGATTAGTCTAAACTGTAACTTGTTAAGATCTGATATTCAAAAACCTAACCATTTTGATGGACACCTAGAAATTGAAATTTTCCCCTATTAATGTGGAAAGCCACATAGTTCAAAGAAGAGAACCCTCGCATCTCAATATATAGAATTGTTTTTAAAATGAAGTATTAATATAGATAAAAGCATAATATCATAGTCATAAATAAAAGTTTCCTGTTTCACTGACTTTAACTGAATTAGTGAGTTGTGATAGGGTTGAGGATACAGGTGTTCTTATAAAAGAGCTGATTTAGTCTGAGTACAACTCAGTGGTAAAGTGGTTTGTCTAAAATGACTGGACAAGGCCCTGGTTTTGAGGGATAGAAGAGATGGGGGAGAGAGGGGAAGAGAAGAAGGAGAGAAAGGAAGACGGAAGAACAGAAGAGAGAGGAGGGAGGGAGACAGAGGAGGGTGAACAATGACTGGCTTAGGGAACAAATATATTAATAACTTTCTCTCGCTCTCCCAAGTTTCTTTCTTTGCAAGGAGGCAGAAATCAAGGAGGTGGCCTCTTCCAGAAGATCACTGGGAGAGTGATATTTAACATCTGTAAAACTGATGATGAGTAGAAAAAAACATAAGGCTATTCTACAGATGATAACAAATTGATGTGGAGAAAGAAGGGCCAAGCTATTGAAAACAGATATGTGACTCTTTGAAATCTATACACATAAGATAATGCATGTCAATATAAATGATCCAAACTTCCCAAGTGGGATTAGATACTATCAGGCAATAGCATGGGGGATGTGTTTCTGAGGATCCCTCCACACTGTGATGCTAAGAACAAGCCCAGGAGAAGGCTGGCCAGAAATGAGGCAGAAAGGTTTGTCTTTTCCCTTACATAAGTTGTGATGTTTCAGTCTTTAAAATGCTATCATGGAACTGTATTTCCAGATAAGACTAGAAAAAAATGATGTTCCCAGGATATATGAGCTGTATAGGAAGATCGAACTCCAAACAGCTAAGTCTCAAAGGCAAACTCTTCACCTGTTTTGGTTCAAGGTACCACTTACAGTCTATGATGCTATGGATGCCTTCTCAGAATAATATTTACAATATATAAGACAGAATACAGCACACTACCAAGGAAAGTATAAACAGGACACTATCTAGTTATCAAAATGCTTTAGAACAAACCACAAAATGAAGACTGTTTTCTTTTTTAATATAATAAGCAACAAAGGCTCATGACTAGAAGAAAAATTCTGTAACTTCAAAGCTGTTAATAAATGATATTTCAACATATCAGAAAATGTTGTAAAATAAAAATATCTGTGATGTCAATGGTGGCATTTGTAATGGAATAAAATACTAAAGTGCAATTAGCTGTTAATAAGAATAAAGATACAATTTTTTCCAACCAAATTTATAAAATGTTTGCATTTTCCCACAAGCCCCTTGGGGACTTGGGAACTCCAGAATTTCACTCCTTCCATAACTGCAGGGGTTGAGGAAAGACTTTAAGGTTACTATGTGATAAACTATGTATTTACTATAAACATATATCACATGTCCATAAACACAAAGGAAGGTGGGGGAAAGAATATAAAAAATATCAGTAAAGTGAGTTCAGGATTTAAAAAGAGTAATTTTTACCATAAGATTCATAAAGATATATACCTCATTATCTCCAAAGGTGGTATTGACTTGAAATAGGAAAAGACCCAAAGTGGGTTTAGACAAAGTTGTCAGTTTTATCTATAAAAGGCTCGTAAGACAACCTTTAAGGTCAACAATAGAGAATGCAATAGAATCTTAAGTGTCACTTGCAGTAGAAGACAGGGCTGGACACCATGGATCTGCAGTAGAAAACAGGGCTGGACACCATGGATCTGCAGTAGAAGACAGGGCTGGACACCATGGGTCTGAAGCAGTATTTCAATATGTTCCTTCTTTAAGATTCAGGTTCATTCCAAGTCAGGTGAATGGAAAGAAGGTATGAGGTCTCATGCCCCAAAGTAGCAAGATTCAAGATTCTGAGTTCTAGTTAGGGACAAGTCTATAACCACAGCACTCAGGAGGCTGGGTCAGAAGAAGCTGAAGGCCAGTCTGGGCTACACAAGTTCTGAAGCCAGTCCAAATGAATGAATGAATGAATGAATGAATCCAAGTCCTGGAACAGATCCAGGATAAGTTCAATGGCAGAGAGAGGATGTGACATCACAAACAAGGAAGTCCCTTGGCCAGCTCAGCCACAGGCTGAATTCTTGTGTAGCCTTTGTTCTGAGTATTTAAACCAGTGTTGAATGTCTCTCTAGGTCTACCTGACACTCTCCTTTTCCTATCCATTATGCAGACAACCCATATCACTCAAACATTAACAATTCCTCCCCTCTAAAAAATCAGTGACTTCCATCTACTCCAGTCTCCCTCAATTTATGTCAGATGCATAACTGATGAAAGGGTTGTCAGGAGTCCTTGGGGGTCTCCATGCTTCCCTGAAGCTCCAGGCATGGAGGGAGGCCTGGTTGGCTGTGGTCCTATTTTCCTTCTCTTATTTCCCATCCTCTGAACTCCTTCTATTTCCCGAGTTAGTCACTGAGTCTGAACAGCAGCCAAAGCCCTGACAATATTAGCAAGAACATTTGATTCCTTTTAGTAAAGTTGGAGACATCCCTGGGAAATGATCAGCATTTGCCCTCTGCCTTCCCTACCCAAGGAACAGGCCTTTATCTCCTTTCGACCCTTTTCATCACAGTAGCACAGAGCCTGCTTGAAGAGGCTGTTTTTGCTTCCGTGTGGCTGCTGTTACTACATTATTTTATTAACATGAATGAATTTATTTCTTCTAAGCAAAACAAAAAGAGAAAGTAGAAACTCAAAGAGGTGGGGTTTTTTGTTTTTTGTTTTTTTTTTTTTTTGAATTCTAAACAGAGAACTATTAGAATCTCTTAAGCATGTGAGGATGTTTAAAATCAGTTTACAGAAAGTGTGGACAAGACAGAAGACCTGGGGTCCATAGCAGTGAAAGAAGCGAGAGTGAGCAAAGCAACATCCTGGGAAGAGGTGGTACAGAGAGTGCAATGGGAATAACGTAACAGGAATGGAATTGAATGGGCTACACCAGCAAGAGCCACAGAAACCACCCCAGAGAGACGAGGTGGGGTGATGGGGCATAAAGATGCACTGTGGCCAGAAGCTTCTAGGGCTGGAAGAGAACTGACTTTGGAGGCTGATAATGAGGGATAGATGTGGAGACAGAAGAAGGTACCAAGGAATAAAAAACTGCCGTCCAAATGAAGGTAACTTAATATTGGCTCCCACACTTGTAAACACAGACCCCTGGGGTCATTTTGCTTCACTGTATTAGGTTGTGGAGGACACTCTACTATTTTGCCAAAGCTCCTGATAAAGCCTGGCACATGCCTGTAACCTCAGTAGTTGGGAGACTAAGGTAGGAGGATTTTAGTTCCAGGTCAGCTCAAATGCTGTAAAAAGACCTTGTCACAAACCAACAAGCCAACAAGCCTGAGGGTACTTCATATCAAACTCTGGAGTTGTGGTGAGAGTTAAGGGCGCTCTGTGTACCACAAGGCTAGCAAATCACCAGGAACATCTCTACCGAGTGCAGTATTTCCCCGGCAGTATAAAGTCTTTAGCATTCTTTGAGGATAGCTTAATCTTAGGGAAAGCAAAACAAACAATAATCCTACAGTATTTAGATTATATTAAACTCCAGGAAAAACATTTGTTAGTGTGCAGATTTTATATATTGCTGCTGCCTCCTGGTGATTTTATACATACAGACTGCAGACTGTGAAACAAGGGAGCATGGCAGGGGAGGAGAAACCATACATCACTGTGAGTTGGTCATGAGGAATCACATCAGTTCTCAGTCTTGCTTGCAAAAAACTCAGCGCTCACATTTCACTCCCTCATTTTATCCTCTATGAGGTGGAACGGGTAGGCTTGTTCTTGTTTAGCTAATGAGGAAATTGAGACTAGAAGAGGTAATGAGACTTCCTCAAGGTCAAATGGCTATTAAGGGTTGAAGCAGCATCTTCTGGCATCAAGTCCAATGATCATTACACGATATTTTGTCCATCGGTGTAACTAAAATGAACCTAATGTCTTCCTCTTCTTTCTGGTTTGATTTCATCCACTTAATTAATATTTATTAAGTGCTAGTTGCTGAGAAAGGTCAAAAAAGACAGGGTCACACTCAAAGAAGGATACAGAAAATGAACAAATGACAGTAAATGGTAAGACAGAGCAATTGTAATGGGAAAGGAGCCATGGAGCTTACACTTAGCATAGGAACAGAGTCCGGAGCCACCAGAGACAGCAGTAATAGCTGTTTTGAATTTTGTGCATGCTTCTAAATAATGTAAATATCTTTTGAGAATAATGAGCCCTAAAAATAAGTCACAGTCTTAGGGGGACAAGTGGGAGAGGAATGGGTCTTGTCACAGGGAACGACTTGTAGAAGGTAAAATATTTGAGAAACATTGGCATCTTCAAGAAGCTATTGGTGGTTCCATTTCCCTCAAAAAAAAAAATGTGAACTGAACCTGAAGAGAGGTGAGATAAGACCATGTCAGCTCAATAAGACCTTGCGCAGTGTGGAGAGATCATTTGCTGTGAGCTCCTAGGCTGCAGGAATCTACAGAGGAATGTGCTGGTGGGCGCTGTTAGGATGGAGGCTGTGTGTTCCAGGACATTCTGGTAGCAGCAGGACTTAGCTATTAGCTTAACTGAAGAGACACTGGGGTGGGGGAACCAGCAAGAAGGTTGCAGTGTAGTCATGGCAACAGATAAAGAGGACTAAACTGAGGGGGTGGTGGAAAGGATACATCCAAGGAAGCATTTAAAAGCAAAAGCCACATGGCTTCATGTTTGAATACAGCATAGAGGGAGGGGAAAGCCTCCCTGAAATGTTGCTGAATAATTTGGAAGGTGGGAATGCCCAAGAACAGAGGTTGCATGATGCTCTTTTCCACACTGCTTTTCTTAATCCTAAGATTAAGGTGCTCAGGAAGCCTCTGTGGTCCTGAAGATCCTCTCTGGCTTCCATCCACAGAAGCACCCTGATGATGAAACACATCACTGGGTTGTTTCTTATCCCTGGGAATACCTGGCTCTGGGGTCTGAAACTAGGAGGTACTCAGAAAGCTTATGAAATTAAGAATTTTTTCACGTCTAAGAAAAAGATATGGTGTATGTACATGTGACGTGAAAGTAAACACAAAACTGTCTATGGAATAAAGCGGACTAATGGGACAAGGGTGGGCTGTGAAAGAGAGAATGGGAAAGCCTGGGGCATGGAGCTCCATGCTTAACACATGCTTAAACACAAATACCCCTATGCAGTATAGTAACGTGTACTATGGGAACGGAAAATGTTACTGATATGAAAAGGGAAAGAGAAGTAGATTCATACATAGAAGTGAAGTGGTAAGACGATGTCAATCTTTAGGCAATTCTTATCAAATATGCTCTGTTTTGCCCTTCAGCCACACTCCTCTAAAGGTGACCTTGAAGCTCTTCCTGTGGTGGTGGGGGGGAGTTCTATTTCTTCACCTTTTTGATCTAGACTAACATGACTTTATTTTTGCCATGGAATGCAGTAAAAGTGGACTTGTCCTTGCACACTCATGCCTTGTGTGCTGCAGCTCTCCTCAGAATCATGCTAGGCCAACATAGAAATAAGCCTGGGCTGGCCAAGGGGCAACCAGCTGGAGCAGAGGACAGCTATTCCAGCAGAGGCCGATCTGAACCAGCTGACCCCAAGCCAACCCCACCTGACTCAGGTGCACAGTGAACTTGTGAAAATGAAAACTGCCCATCTGAGCCCAGCTCACAATGTCAATTCAGAAATTTGTGAGCTGAATAGGTAATTGTTTCTTTAACCTAATAAAGCTTGGGGTTATTAGTGGGAAAAGGTAATGGTAAACTGTCATTAGAAAAGGAACATGTAGCTAGGCATGGTGACACGGGCCTTTAACCCCAGCACTTGGGAGGCAGAGGTAGGTGGATCTCTGAATTCCAGGCTAACTTGGATAGAGTTCCAGGACAGCCAGGGCTGTTACACAGAAGGACCCTGTCTTGAAAAACCGAAAAAGAAAAGGAACATGTGAGACAATTTCTGTTTCTTTCAAACATGTGTTTCTGTTTCTTCCATGCCTCATGTGTTAACCATATGTTCTACCACTGAGCCATATCTGATGTCCCTGGTCCCTACTTTGAAGACAAGGGATACAGAAGATGAGTTCAAGGATGGAGAGTTGGCTGTGGCAGGGCTAACACTATTGCCTGCTACATATCCTTCTTCCCTGTTACCAAAAAGGTAGGCCTGCTCATAGGAGGCACGGGGACTTGAGGATATAGCAGAGGAAGAGGAAGGGGATATGGAGAGAGAGATAAAGAAAGAATATTAAAGGTACATATAGATATTTTACATACTATTCTGGTTGTCTAACACATTTTATAATTTAAAATTAAAAATTTTAACCTGGTAAAAATATATTACATTTTCTTACCATAATAACATTACTCTCCTCTATTATACTGTCTCCAGGGCATACTATGTTAATATTGGTTTTTCTGTTCACTGTGATGCTAGGAGACACAAGGTCAGCAGCACCATATTTAATATATTAATATATTCTTCTTTTGTAGCACTTCATTTATTTATATATTCCTCCAACAAATTTTATTTTCTCCTCTACAAACAAGGTATTATTAAAGACAGTAAGGATACAGCAATGAACAGTGTCCCTCTCTCAGAACTTACATTGTTGTGGAGGAGAATAAAAACACCCAAATGACCAGAGTGATACATGCCATGAAGAAAAAATAAAGCTTAGTCAAAGGTTAGAAAGATATCAAGGGGGCTATTCTACATGGGGATGTCAAAGAAGGGCTATATGTGCTCAGCCTGAGTGAGGGAATACAGGTAGAGTACTATAGCATCATCATGGGTTTCCTTGTCCATGTATCCTTCCTCCTTTTAAATCTTGAAGAGTGGGACCACAACTTCATCCTTAAATTTATGTGTGTTTGTGTGTGTGTGTGTATGTGCATGTGTGTGTGTAAGTGTGTGTGTGTATGTGTGCGTGTGCACATGTGTGTAAGCAGGTCCATTTATTTGAGTAAATAACTAAAAAATAAACCATTGGTTAAAAAGCACAAAATTAAATACATTTTCAAAAACTTAGTTGTTATTAAAAATACATTTAAAATATGCTTTATAAAGTGCCTGTCTCTTGTTCTCAGACCTAGAGAAATATTACAATGGAAGGGGAAGGGCAGGATCTTCCAAGAAGGAAGGAGGGTGGGAACGGGGTGGGGGAAGAGAGGGAAGGAAGGGGGATGAAGGGGGGAGTCTATTCTCAACTTCGAACTTTTTTTCTTTTGTCTTTTGAGACAGTATCTCATGTAGTTCAGGCCGGCCATGAACTCACTATGCAGCTGAGGACAACCTTGAACTCCTGATCTTCCTGCTTCCCAAATTCACCTCTTATTCCACATGCATTCCACCTGGATCGGCAGGACCTTTAGCCTAGATTCAGATTCTTCAGAACTTCAGTTTACACTATCAACACTTGATATTGTCTTTTATGCGTGTGTATGTACTTGATCTCCGCGACCTTAAGTCCAGGGCCAAGCATCCTGGATGGATGGTTCTTCAACGGCCTGCAAATAGCAAGAACCCAGTCAGTCAACACTGTGAGGCCTGCCGTCACAGGGAGGCTGTCCAATGTCACATTCCGCTTTACCCTCACCCCTTCATCCCTCTACATATTTCCTTTGTTCCATAGTCTTGATTGCCTTCTGCTATGTCAGATAATTAGCCATCTTGTTTTGCTGATGGCTGGCTTGGCTCTCTCAACAGAACAGAAACTGCTGCAGGACAAGTGTTCCTATATGTTGCTCATGGTTGTAACCCAAGCACTTTATACAGTCCATAGAAAGAGACCACAGTTGTGGAATACCTGGAAGTGACTTAGCTCATCTTGGCTTTTCTGAAGCCTGATATGAAGGCTGACTTCCATTCCTGTCTATGGTTTCTCACCAGACACCTGCTTTGGGGATGATCCATCAGTCACTTGTCCCCAGAGCCTGAAACTCACCCCCATAAGTAACCAACATTTCAAAGTACTAGTATGTCTTGGCAATCTAAAAAGTCAAGTGAATGCCATACAGGGAGAAAACACAAACCAGAAACATGATGCTTTAAAAATAGAGAGCAAAATACAAAATAAGATAAAAATAGAGAACAATTCTGATTTATAAATTAACATTAAATTGCTTCTTTATGAACCAATAACAATAATGATTACCTCTGAGATGGAATGCTGAAGAAAACTTACAAAATATATTCAAATGACTATTTGTCAACCTTTCCCTTTGCTGTGTGTCAGTCACTGTGGGCATGTTTCCTGGTCCTGTCAATCAGCCATACCCTGCCACCAGCAGCTGCTCAGGAAATCTGCCTTTCACTCTCCACAGGACGCTGACAGCTTTCTGAGCACTGGTGAGGCTCACTGAAGCTCTGATTTCTTTGTAACCTAGTTAAGGTTTCATTAGCTTAACTAGGCTACAGATATTCTTTTTCAGACAAAATCAGCCTTCCTCTCTGGGTGATATACATTAAAGAAATTGCTCCTTTTCTTTATAGGTCCATTTGAAGCTTATACACTGATTTCTTTGTAACCTAGTTAAGGTTTCATTAGCTTAACTAGGCTGAAGATATTCTTGTCAGTTGAAAAGCACTTTCTGCCTGAAATTATCCACACTCTTTTGGAAATGGCTGCATTTTCCTGTCTAAATTAGATTAACTAATTTCAGACTGTTCTCCCCCTGTATTGCAGTTTGCCAAAATGGTCTCTTTCTTCCAGCTCTCTCCTCTCTGTTAGCATTTGACTCCCAGTCAGGATGCCAGCGTCCTCAAGGCAGCCATATGGCTCAGTGAGCACGCGCCCACTGCCCACCAGAACTGCGTGGGAAATGCCATCCATTGCACGAGGTTCTTCAGCCAGGGGTTTGGGATAAAGGGTCGAACAACTGGCACTTTAGTTACCGAAGAGATCCTGACTCTTTGGTTCCGGGTCCTTGTTTTTGAAAGAACCAAACAGCTGCACAACTTAGAAATAAACAAAAATCAGTAAACAAAACAACGTGCTATGGCAAAAAAACAAAACAAAACAAAACAAAACAAAACAAAACAAAACAAAAACCAAGATTTTAGGTATGGCCATAACAAGATAAAAATGATCTGGCTGGGGAAGACTTCACGAGGAAGCAACAGCATACTTAACATCATTGCCAAACAGGGCATGTGTTTACATTCTTTCTAACTCTCTAGTGAATGCTGTTTTTAAAGGTTTTGTCCTTACAGACTCTGACCTTTGGAAATTAAATTTTAAAACCATAGTTTGTCGTGGGGTCACACTCATTACACACACATTCCATGTTGATGAGTTCAGCCATTGGCAGGAGTGGTAGAGAAGGAAGTGGGGAGGGGTAGGAAGAGGTAAGTAAGCAGCAGAGGACAGGAACTGGAGGGTGGGGAGACAGAGAGAAAGGAGTAGAAAGAAGGATGGAGACTAACAGGAAGACAGACCTGAGACTGGCCTGGGGCTTCAACAGAGACCCCTGCTCCCCGTGCAGTTTTTACATATATTAGCAAAGAAGGGAGTCTGGTGCTAATGCTGGGTCAATGAGTAACTTCAAAGAATTATTGTCAATGGTCTCAAATTGTTTCTAAGTCTTTACTCCCCAACTGACCCCTCATCCCAGCCTCCCCACTCCCCCCACCGCTGCCAGATTTTCTAAACAGGATTTAGTCTTTTCTTATCTATGTTGTTAAGGAGATTTTATTATTAAAGTAAACAAACCAATAAGGACAGGGGAGATGATCAGTCAGTGAAGTTCAAGGAGGAAGACTTTTGTTTCATTCCTAGAAACACACACACACACACACACACACACACACACACACACACACACACCAGAGCATAGTGTACATGCCTGTGATGTCAGAGTTCCTAGAAAGACACAGGGAAGACCCCTGGAACTTGCTGGCCAGACAGTCTAGCTGCATTGACAAACCCCAGGTTAGTGAGAGACCCTGTCTCAAACAACGAGGATAGTACCTGAAAAAGTAACACACACACACACACACACACACACACACACACACACACACACACACACACACACACACACACACACACACACACAGGATTCCTTCAATTCCTTACCTTCTACTCCTGACAACATCCCAAACTGCAGGTGTCATTTGAGCTTCAATCTTGTCATAAAAGCAGAGAGTTTTTTCCTTTACTATATTTTGTTAGTCATTAGTTCAAGTTCATGAGTCAAGTAATGGATCATCACCAGAGACGTTGGAGAGAGGGCCTTGTTGGTCTCTAACTGTACAACCGAGGGTAGTGAGGCTTAAAGGGTATGGGGGACGGGAGGTGTCCTGACTTGTCCCCAGGTCCACAGCCAGCTGATGCCAGACTCACAACATTCAGGTCATGAAATCATCTCTAACATGCAAGCTGGAAGGAGCACAGAAGCTCAAAGTCCCCCCTCCCACACACACACACCCACACACACACACACACACACACACACACACCATCCCATCTATGGTCCATGATGAGCTTGATTCTGCCTGAGCTGCTGTTGGAAGGTAAAGTCCTGGACACCAGTCTAGCCTCCTAACTGTACGTAGGCCTCTTGGGGGCACTATCTGGTTTGGTCAGAATCTCAGGACAAGTCTAGGAACACAGAGAGCTTTGTCAGATACATCACCAGGGGTAGGAGTACATGGATAAATCAGATCCACAAGCTCTAGTGATGTGGCTAACGTCCAGGGCATCATCTCTTAAAGTGTTGTCCCTGGAGCAGCAGCATGAGCATCACCCAGGAGCTTGCTCTAAAAGCATATTCTTGGGTCTCAGCCCAGATGGATGAATCACAACCCTGGGAATAGACCCCACCCTCTGTGCTTTCAAAAGCCCCTCAGGTCAGACTGATACAGCTTAAGTTGGCAACTTGGAATTTTAAGATGGCTTAAGAGGAGCAGCTAGACATGACCAATGAAAAACAAAATAATGACAGGAAGTTGGCATTCCATCAGAACAGATATCAGGAAAACACAGCATGAAGAGCCGACCAGCAGTGGGCAGAGTAGTCAATCAAGCTGAGAGAAACTGAAGGCTGACACACCATGAGATAGGTCAGAGAGTTTCACACCTCAGTGGCTACAGAAATTCAAATGGGAAAAGAAAAAGAACAGGATTGACTGAGTTGTGCTTCTGTGTGCGTGTCTTTGTGTGTGTGCATGCATGTGTGTGTATGTGTGTAAATATATGTGCACATATGGGCACATCTCTCTCTCTCTCTCTCTCTCTCTCTCTCTCTCTCTCTCTCTCTCTCTGTGTGTGTGTGTGTGTGTGTGTGTGTGTGTGTGTGTATACACGTGTATATGCCCACACTTGAGTGTACATTTGTGAGAGAGTTTGTTTAAAGTGGACATAGGCTTGTTCTTCCCACTGTCTGGGAGAGGAACATTTGCTTAAACTTACCCAAATAGATTCTCTGTCAACCAATGGACAAGCAACCAGCTGAACGGAGGGAGTCTCAGACACCATCCTGAGTATCTCCCCTCCTCGAAGGTCAACGGGCTTGATTCTAAGTATAAGATGAGGGTTTGTAAGGCCTCCCCATGACAGTTCCCACTCAGAAGGTCTGGGGGTGGCCTGTATCACTAGAAAATCTTAAATATGCATATTTAACAAGGGATTCTAACTTTCCCAGCTTAAGTGGTGCTGTTGAGAACTGCTTAATGATTCACTTGTCCAACGACGGAGGTTGGAACCCATGCAAGCAAGGGACTATCTCTAGCTTCTATTCAACATTTACTTGTTTTTAAGTTATGTTTTGCCATCATTTGTAAGTCCCTACCACACGATATTAGAGAAGTCAAGACAAATTTGTGAAGGATATTAAAAAAAGAAAAATCGTCGGACTCCCAAGAGTAGGGAATAGTCTAGAGTCACAGTAGATGCGACCATTGAAAGGGCAATGGGAACCTCCTGGGCTGTTCAAAACCCAGGGCTTGCTGGGGGTTTGGTTTCTAGTTTAAAAGAGGGCTATTTGAAATTCAGGCCCATTTCACCTAAATCGGGTAACTGAAAGATCTGGACCACCAGGTCACTAGATATGAGAGTTTACAGACCATTAACAGTCCCCTGCACAGCTACTCCTTGATCCTTGGGAGTCAGAAGGGAATCACCCTAGTCAGAGGCCAGATATGGGGGCTGCTACCATTTAGGAGATTGAGAAAGGAAGGTTACTATGAGTTCAAGGCCAGCCTGGGCTATATAATGAGTTCCAAGCCTGTCTACATCTCCTACAGAGAGACTCTTTGTCTCAGAAATTCAAACAAAAAGGCAAGCAGTCTACCGGGCTAGAGCTGGCCCTCACAGTGATCTTGGTGGTTGCATGTTCCCCTTAGAGAGAAACAAAGATTGGTATGCTACCTTCTGGCACGTGAGCAGACATTGTTTCCCTAAGAGGAGTGGTGAGAAGAAATTAAAGAGGAAATTCTTAATTGGATTAAGCAGTTAGAAAGGGTGTCAAGAGATAAGCGAACACCCCTGCTCTTTTCCTCCCTGGGGCACCAGCTCCACTGTGTAGAGACCTGGCAAACCACATGTTTACCAAGCTGCAGCAAAACAATGTAGAGGGAAGAAGGAAGAACCCCCCCACCTTGTTTTGTTTTTAAATCCTTAGATGTCATCTTATTCCTTCATTTTTGTGGCCTTTTGTCTCTGCCCGTTTCCATAGAAACAAAACCCAGCAAGTACTTTGCATCCTTCCTGTCCGCTTGTGCAGATAACTCCAAATGGAGTCGAAAACAGCTCTGGGTTGAGGGAGAGCCCTGCTTTCTCCTCTGCACTCTGATGGGGCTGTCATGAAGATGCTTGGATCTCCAGGTTTGGGTCTCATGTGATAGATATTTTTGGCTCTAAGCATCACTTTTTGGAGCATGCCTTTGTTTCTGATCTGGGAGAAGGGAGCAGTAAGTTCTATGTTTAGGGACATAGCTGCAGAGATACAGACACATAATGAATAGAATATTGAAAACATACGAACATCAAATGATCTTGCAGAACTAACATCCCATACTACTCTAGGGGTCCCCCAGAGGGGCAGAGACTATTTTCTGAAAAGGTATCACTTTCTTAGAATATTTACCCAAGTCATCAATAACCCCAAACTATTAGGTACAATTCCATGTCAAGACATGCTGTTTGCTTTCAGTTTACTATGAGTGAAAACATGTTGCCTGACTGTAGTCTCCCGATGTGGCTACTGATCTCCTTACAAGCTTCCCCGCCCCCCAAGTTCAAAACTGTGTCATCCACAGGTAGTAGTATGGCCACAGTTCAGCTCCATGTGGACACAGGTGGGTCTGGGTTGAGACTAAGATAATGCCTTCCCTCCCTTCTTAGACATTAATCTTTATGTAGATTCCATGCTATTAATATATTATACAAGCCAAATTATACATAACAGGATTTAGAGACAAAATTTCTAGACCAAACTGATAAAAGAAATAAATATATTTCAGAGAAATGAGTATATGTGTTAGTTTTCTATTGTTGCTATGATTGAAAACTCACAAATCTATAGTCTGAAACAACACAACTTATTATCGCACAATTTCATTGGTCTCAATTGTCCCAACAGAGTTTCACCGGGCAGATGTTGAAGTGTCAAAGTGGTAGCCAGGCTGGGTCCCCTTAGGAATCTGTCTCTGTTCCTTTGCCTTGTTACCACTCTAAGAAGCTGTCTATGTTCCCTGGTTCATGGCCCTCCTTCCATCCTCAAAGCCTAGTCTAGCATCTTGAAATCACTCTTCATCACATCTGTAAAAACCGTTAGGTTCATGCTCACAGGTTCCAGGCATTAAGATACGGAAACAAAGAAGGAGCTGTTATTCTTTTTAACACAAGACCCCTTAACCCCTTTCATCAAGTCACACCTAATGCTACTTATGCTTTAATTTGATCCTGGTCTTAATCTAGTAGAAGATAATCTTTCCCCAGCTTGCCCTAAATCCTACTGGCAGTCAACTGTGCTGTCCTTTGTCTTCTGGCCAGGTTAACAGCAAATGGTTTGCAATTGTTGCCCAGCACGAGTCTGTCCACTCAAATGGCAGCCCGCAGCTGGGCAGTTTCTTCTTGCTCTTCTCTCTCTGCCTACGTCTGCCAGATGGGGGCACAAGGATGGTAAAGCTTTGAAGCTAGGGTAAGAAGTTACTCCAGTGTTCAGGATTTCTCTCATCAAGCAAAAGAACACCTTGCTTTTCCATTTGTTTTTATATCTGAACCTGCAACATTTTGAATTCCCTTTGTTTTTAATCTCCTTTGCACATTGTAATCCCCTTTACTAGGTCTTGCTCATAGTCTTGGTTTTTCTGGACTTCTGCATAGCCAGACTTCTGAAATCTGAACTTATTCCAGCAGCTGGATAGCTGTTCCTACTACATTTCCCATCCTGTCTGTGTGAGCTAACTACTATTTAAATGTTCCAGTCCTGGCTTTACACACACACACACACACACACACACACACACACACACACACACTGTACTGGATAGTTTTATGTCAACTTGATACAAGCAAGGGTCATCTGGGAAGAAAGAATCTTAATCAGGAAAATGATTTCATTGGACAGACTGTAGGCAAGTTTCTAGGGCATTTTCTTGATTGATGATTGATTTCAGAGAGCTCAGCTCACTGTGGGCTGTGCCACCCCAGGGCTGGGTGTCCTGGGTGCTATAAGAAGGCAGACTGAGCAATTCACAAAGAGCAAGCCAGTAAGCAACACTTCTCCATGGCTTCAGTATTGGTTTCTGTCTCCAGGTTCCTGCCCTGACTTCCCTCCATGATGGACTGTGAGGTGGAACTGTAAACTGAATTAAATCCTTTCCTTCCCAGGTCGATTTTGGATACATACATACACACACACACACACACACACACACACACACACACACACACACCTCCCAACACCTACCATGGGAACCCTCACATTTCTGAAATAAAGAATTTGCATTTTTAAATGGTTGCTCCTGTTTCCGGGTCAGAGATAGCTCCTTACTGCGGTATGGAAATGGGAAGAGAAAGACATTCAGAGGTAACACCTGGCCAATATCCTATTTTCTGAAATTGGAAATAATCTGACTTTTTACAGAGCCATGTCCTCTCCAACCAGCCTGCAGTGGTTCTGACAGCCATGAGAGGTGGAATTGATAGAGTCACCTCTCATCACCCCCAGCACACACCATCTTCCATACAACCATGTGGCCCAGTCATTGGCCACTCGGATACTTCAACCACTGTTTCCCCTGCAACTTCACAGTACGTCAAACATCATGAACTCACTCACCAAGCTGAGCAGTCCAGACCTGACAGGCAGTGTGGGACTGATGCCTGGGACCACTCAGCTGGGACTTTCCTTTATTTTGTTCTAAACAAGGTAAAAAGGAGACATTACCCTGTCTTCCTTTCTCCTTCCTTCCTAGCCAATGTCAAACAGAAGAGAGATACTCTGGGCTCCTGGGTGTTTTCATTGCTAACCATCTTAATGAGATGTTTCTGGCCAGAATAAGTGTGCTTATAACCTGAACCTGAATATTATTTTTCTTTTTTTGGGGGGGAGCGGGGGTTTGAGACAAAGTTTCTCTGTGTAGTTTTGACACCTGTCCTGGATCTCACTCTGTAGATCAGGCTGGCCTCAAACTCACAGAGATCCGCCTGGCTCTGCCTCCCGAGTGCTGGGATTAAAGGCGTGTGCCACCACCGCCCGGCTTCTCAAAGATTATTTTTATGTGCTTCTTTGATTCCCAGGAGAGAAAACAAAGTTGAGCATGAATAAAAGAAAAGGTTGAAAGAAAGTTTGATTATATAATTGGCTAATTTATATTAAAGTTCTTCCTGATATAAGCAATTGTAAAAAAAAAAAAAAATGGACTTATTGGTGAGGGTTTAACAGCATTCTAACAAAATTGTATTGTCTTTCTCCTGTCGAATACAGGGCCAGCCCAAAGAAGAAACTAGGATGGTGCCCATGATGTGAGGGACACAATCCAAGGGGAGTGGGAATAAGTGAGAGAAGGAACCTCCAATGGTGTCACGTGGCCCAAGAAAAAGACCCAGAGCAAGGCCAGCCAGACCCAGTCAGCTCTCCTCAGTAACAGCAATTCTCCAAGTCTGCCTATGGCAAGAGATGATTACTCTTTTTCAGTTGAAGAGACCGTCAAACATTTTAAATTACAATTGTCAGTAGTGAGACGATGTTTCATCATGTGAAATGATGTAAAGCTGCAAAGCATAAAGCCTTTTTTAAACAGCCAGGGAACGGTTCCCTGCAGGGAGCTAAACCTGGAGTACAGAGCAGCCTCCCTTCTCCCGGAGACAGTGGGAGGAAAGCAGCAAGTTTCCTCCAGCACGAGAAGGGAGGAAGGGAGAGAGGCTTTGGTGTTGGAACAAGTCCACACACACATAGACACGCAGGGAGGGGAGATGTGTACCATATACACACTCCTCACATACACAGACACAGAGAAGGGGGATACACATACCACACACATGCATGCACACAGACATAGATACATATACCATCCACATAGGCACAGAGAGGGAGGAGACATATATCACATATATGTATATTCTACATATACATACAAGGCACACAACACACACACACACACACACACACACACACACACACACACACACACACACACACACACACACGAAGGTTGTACCTCTCTCTCTAATGTATATAGGATGCTCACTTAAAATGCCAAGACGGCTTGACACAGCCATGAATCTATCTACCACACACACACTTCGAGAATGCAGACAAGACCTTTGCCTGTGGTGCTGATGGGGGAGAGGTGAGACCATGAGAAGTTTAAAGGGGGAAAACCAGCAACTCCTAGCCACATGTTGTGTGACCACTACATTCATGAGCTTCTCTTGCCAGACAGAAGTTACTGACAAACAGCAGGATGGTCTACTTGTGGGTTCCTTTCTTCTGCTCTTCCAGAACCACGGAAGGTGCAAATAAGCCACCAGTCCACAAAGTGTCAGGGAGCAGGAAGAAAGAGAGTAAGGAGAGACTAATGACCTGCCTCAGTCCATGCCAGGTCCCCACATCAGGCTAAGACCCCTGGGGAGAAGAAATGAGGAGACAGAAGGGTAGGAGCTTCCAGGCACATGGGGCAGGAGACCATGAGGGGAAGAGGAGACGGGTCAGCTGCAGGCATTGATTTTTGTGACTTCAGGCTCCATCTGGACCATCTGCGCCTGTTGTCCCACAGTCCAGCTGTCAGGAGTTTCCAAATGACAAGAGGCCCCTAGATGCCAGGTCCTGAGGCAATGCCCTGCATGCCTCAGTACAGAAGGTTCTGGAAGTTCCCAGGACCAAGATGGTCTTTTCCCCATTGTTCCCTCTGCTTTAGCCCTGGGAACCTTAGAAGAACTAATCAAGGCACAGAAGGAAGGAGTGTTGTTAACTCCATAAATATTTGCTGAGCCCCATCTTGTTCTAGGATGTGTTCTTGACACTAGGAACATGACCATGAAGGGATATAGACCATGAATAAGCAACTTCAGCTAGGACATCAGGGACGAGGCTCTAGTGGAGCCTCTCAGCTATTCTTCATGGTTCCCTTGTAGAGACCTGCCTAGTAGGACACAATAAAGTACAAGAAAAAATGGGCAGACATGTGTCCTGGCCACTGGGGTGAGGCTGATGGAGGTAATATAGTGACCTCAGTATACAGGCTGTGAGCTTTTGAACCAGGAACAGAGCTTAAAGCTAGAACAGTATCATCCTTTCCACCTGCCCCTTAACAGAGACATCTGTCCCCTCCAGGTTGGCTGGACCCACTTAGTCTCCTGACATCAATTCCCCCTCCTTTGTGTGGAACTCCATCTGGGCCACCCACAATATCAACTATGTTCAGATGGCTTGGATCAGTATCACCTACACAGTGCAAACCAAGTCGGTTTTGTTACCGTTTGCTACTGATTCAGCAGCCCTGGGAGAAACTGCCGGCACGTCGGAGGAGGCAGAGTCAGGAGGAACAAAAGATCTTTCAGATGGTTTTGTTTCCTACCCCTCCTAGGACTTGCCCTGGACTGAGAACCAGTTTCCAAATTTTTACCAGCTGTCTGGCAGCTTG
Organism: Onychomys torridus; assembly: GCF_903995425.1. Taxonomy (NCBI): domain Eukaryota; kingdom Metazoa; phylum Chordata; class Mammalia; order Rodentia; family Cricetidae; genus Onychomys; species Onychomys torridus. Next base: position 30,032,074 of record NC_050445.1, read on the forward strand.
CCATAGATCAATACGTCTTCTTCAGAGTTCCAACTTGCAAAAATATTTACTGTACATAATTTAATAGGACCCTCTCCTGGATAAGGAGCTGACACTTCTAATTACCTGCTTTGAGTGCTCTCCTATAGGACCTGGCATGCACGTGCCTCTGAATGCCAAGTATGTGCATTTCTTAGGGCTTTGCCACTGACTTGGAAAGAAAAGAAGACTCCTTGTGATGGTGACCTCCAGGCAATGGGGGAGGGGGAAGCAAGGACAGCCATAGATGTCCTAAAGGCTTTCCTTACTGTGGAACACCCCCTCCACAGACACCTTATAATTTTCTTCTATTCCCTCCTTGATCTTCACATATCCAAATACAGGCATATTATTTTTTCTACCATCTATTCCCCATGCCTTTTGGATTTTGTCTATAGTAGATGACCCCTAAGCTGCATCTTCTTTACATCCTGAAGATGCATACCTGAGCAGTCAGCACACAAAGAGACAGGATCAGCAAGAGTCCCAGCCTCTCAATATACTCTACTTCTAAGCTGTGTGAGCATGATAATACACCTATTTTTCAGATGAGAAAATCAAGGTTCTGAGATGTCAGGTGATTTTTCCCAAGGTCACATACCCCCCAGGCCCATGTCTGAATATTCATTCCCTGATAGGGCTAGGTGGGGAAGCTGTGGAACCTTTCGGACATGAGGTCTAATTGGCTGACACAGAGCTGCAGGGATGAGTCCAGAAGGTTGTATCCTGCCTGGTCCCATCCCAACGTTTCTTCTTGCTTATCCACCAATATGTAACAGGTCATCCTCCTGCCACCATGGAGGGAGTCCTGGCTGCCAAGCCTTCACTGCCTTGAAACCATGAGCCAAAACAGCTCCTTCTTCCCCTAGTGGCCTCTGCTGGACATTTTGTCACAATTACTAATCAGTAGTGGTCTTGCACACATATCAGCTTGAGTGAAGACTTGTTCTGTACCCCAAGCTCATTCTGAAAAAATCCTATCCACTTCCAAGGATCTATAGAAATCAATCCCTTGTGTCTATCCCATGGTCGTATGGGAGTGAGGCTGAGAATGTAGGATGGATTCAGAGGCTTCTCAGGCCTCTTCCCCATGAACTTGGCTATTTCTTGAGTACTGTCTTTCTGGGACCCTAAGAAGACTTCTGTCCAGTGCAATGATGAATGTCTATTTCCATATCTCATTACAGCCCATTCTGGTCAGTATGAGGCATCTCCACAGCCTCCTCTCTAGCATCATTTACCCTTTCTGCTCTGTCCAGCCTGATCAGGAGGTCACAGTGTAAGAATGTTTCTCTTGACTGCTAATTAACTTCTTTTGGCATCTTAGACAAAAGCAATCCCCTGGCAATCATGCTCTGCATAGCACCTAAAAATTTGTGGGTGTACAATAAATATTCAGCTCCTCACAATCCCACACTTGCTAATGATTGTGTGGGCACATTTGGTTTCATCTGTAGAAAAGCCAAATAAGAGATTGCTAAAACCAGGAAGAGAATTATGATCCTAACGTAGCTGTGCTTGGCTATGACAAAAGGCTGATTGAGGCTGGGGAAGTAGTGAAGGCGGAAAGTGGAAACCTCAACACCTACATGAATCCTGAGTAATCCCAGACTGGCCAAGGCCTACCAGCTAATATTCAGTTGAGCCCTAGGTGTGTTCATTTCTAATGCTGTTTGCAACAGCATGCAATCACAAAGCTGGATATTTAACTGGAAAGCCACTGAGATATGGGGTGGAGCACAACGTGTTACTCTGAGCCTCCTCTAGCAGATACTGACCTATCAGAAGCAGAAAAGGAAGTGAGTAGGAAGGCTATGAAAGTGAAGAAGCTTGCACACTTTCCAAAAACACTGGATTCAAACTAGCTGGGGACTACTCTCCAGCCAAGCATTCTTGGTGTGCAGAAGAAGCATGTATGCCAGGAAAGGTGGAAAGAGAACGACATGACACATTTAGCTCCAATACGCCAAATGGGCTAGTCAGCATGGGACTGAATCAGCACACAGCACAAGGTCCAGAGGGACACACTGAGGATCCCTGACACTGTGCATACTGCAGGTGAGATGGGCAATGGTGTGGCTTTGTGAAGAAGGGTGGAGCTGGAGGCAGCTGACAAGCTGATCTGCAATTCACACTCCTAGTCTCTGGGCAAATGCAACTGTTAACACTCCTGCACACGTGCTGGTGTTTTCTACAATTTGAAAACAATGCTTAGAAGAAATGCTTGAAAATCTTCATGGACATTTATGCAACATCACCACATCTCTAAATTGATGATGCTTCTTTGAGAGGAGCTTGTATAGCAGGTACTCTAACAACTTTTCCTAGCCCCCTCTCAGCCTTAAGAATATAATGTATAGTTTGGTAATTAGAAGCATGAACTTGAAAATATTTGGAAGAAAAGATGAGCAATTAACACCTAAACCTTGTATTAATGAACAAAACCCCATGGAGATTTGCAAGGTTTTAGGTCTTGGTATACAATACTTATCACTCAGGACCACAAGTCAAGCCATACTTTGGAATGACGTGTCTGAAAGCCAGAGCTGTATACATGGGAAGTCATAGCAAGGTGGCATGCCCCCGATCCCTGGAAGAGCACAGTTAAGCATCCAGAGAACACAGGGGAAAGCTGACCTCAGGAAGAAGAGGAAATGAGGAGGTCCTCAATGACAACACACATGAGTTAAGCCAGAGAAATGAACTGAAACTGTGTACATCAAATGCCAATGATTTCCTTGACCCTTGACCCCTTCCCACTTCCAAATACCCCTACCTATTTCTCTCCTCTGCTTATGACAGTTTTTCTCTGTAGTCACGACATCCATTGTCTCATGGGCTTCCTCCTGAAACCAGCACACTCATGTCTTTGTGTCCTCTACTTCTCCAGAGCTGTTCTTACCAAACTTACACTGCATTCGGGCTACTAAGCCCACAGAAACTCAGCTGTCTCTCTTCCCCTTCCTCTCCTGCCCCCCACCCTGGCACCCACCCCATCAACATCGCTTGTCACAGTCCATTTCTGCACGTTAAACTGCTTTATTTACATGGTTTCCAAGCACCACACTGCTGGGTTTTCCTCTGCTTTGCTCTTGTTTCCTCAATCCCTTGACCTCCTAGCACTGATGTGCCCCAAAACTCAGTGCAGCTCTTGGCTTTTCTACTTATGTTTGCTCCCTTGGTGAGAGCATCCAGTCTGTGGTCTTAAAAACTGGCTGTATGTCAGAGACTCCCAAATTTATACCTCTAGTCTCCGCTTCACATTGAGCTCCACTCTTGCAATCCTTTTGCCTACTTAATGTCACAAGGCTATCTAATAGACATCCCAGACTTAGCACATCTAACCCTTCCACTTTAAATCCAGTCTGTTCCACTGTCTCATCTCAGTGCCTGTGGCCTTGGAGTCAGCCTTGGCTTTCCGTTCACTCCTCCCATCTAGTGTGTGAGCAAATCCTATTGGCTGAATCTTCAAACTAAAATCAGAATTTCATCACCTCTTGAAACCTTCACCAACTGCTTTCCTAGTCAAGGCCTGCCATCCGCTCCCTAGATTAATGCACTAGCTCCAGCCTCTGGTATTTAACCAAAATTGGGGCCTTGGGTGATCCTGTGAAACCATAAGTTATCGTTCTTTCTCTTCAAACCCTCTTATGGTTTCCCATTGAAGACATTCCCTCAAAACCATTCTTTTCTTTCTATATGTACTTTACTCCAATTTTTCCTTTCTCACTCTGTGTTAAGACTACTCCCTAACACACATTCCCAGGTCAATCTCCATCTATCGTCCAATGTGATCTTTCTAAAAAATATGATCATGTTTCCATCAAATCTAAAGCCTGCCTATAGGGTCTAAGCTCCTTGGCTTTCTTGGTGAGCTCAGCCCACCTCCCCGCCCTGTGCAGTGAAGGCCACGTGCATCTCACTAGCAGCAGTGCTCATGAGCACCTTCAGCAAATACTGCTTCTATGTGTACTCTATTAGTCTGTATGATAATGCTTTCCGATGGGTTTCCCTATCTGGGTGAATTTGCTCTCCCCAAACAGCGTTTTAAGCTCTTATGAGCTGGGATCACATCACCTCTTTTCTCCCCTATTCCTTTATCAGCTCCCTGATGAAGGCCATTCATTGGATGCTTGTCAGATTAATGGGGCAGAACAGACTGAGCAACTTGTAGAAAGGATACTTGCCAAGGGTTTCTGGGCCAGGAGTTGATTTTCTTCCACCAGCACATCTATAGTGGCTATTACAAAATAGGATGGAAATGGTTGATGGTTGATATATTTAATCCAACTGGCTTTTCAATCCCTTTGGGCAAAGGCACCAAGGAGGGGGAAATGGCCTTGCTTGAATATGCTGTGATGTCAGAAAAGGCTCATCCCCTGAAATAAGACTAAAGGGTAGTGCTGCTGACTTGACAAGGGTGGTGGTTTGATATGGTGGCGCAACAGCATGTCTGGTGGCTTGTGGGGCTTTCTGAGTGGTAAGAGGAGGAATTGGTAATGATGATGGCAACCAGAGTGTCAACCAGGTAACCTGGGTCCAGGCTCTTGCTCTTGTCTTCCATGGGAGGTGCCTGAGGCTCTGTCTAGAGAGACACTGCTGTCTACCAGAATCCTGGATATGGGGGTTCTGCCACTTTACTTGTTTGCTCCTGGGGCATTTGAATAAAACTTCATGAGACCTCTTGGCAGATATCAAGTTGAACTGGCTGAAGGGGAGTGGTATATGGTTCCCACTTTGAGGAATTATGTAATCTGTGCCAACGCCTCACTCCTCTGCTTTCTCATTCCAAGGGAACAAAGGATAGAAACTCAAAGACAGAGATTTGGGGGTAACATGTTAAATGCAGAAGACCAATCTGTGAAGGAGCATGGCATTACAGAGTGCCACACAAGCCCTACATTATGATTATCTTAATCAATTCCCTAAGTCACTAGGCACAGGGCCTCTCTGAATACTGTGTGTGAAGAGAAGAAGATGGAAGTGTAACTGATCATATTCTGGCCTCCAAAGACCTTTACAGGCCAGTGAGCTTAGACTTCTTATAGAAAAAGAAAATGAAAGCATCTTTGCCCTAGATCACTTAACTGGAGATGGTCAGTGACAAGGGACAAGGCTCTTGGGCCCATGTCAGAGAAGATACATGACAATCTTCAACCTCTTCTCCTGAGTAGACGACAAGCCTTGTGCTGCAGCAGGATTGGGCAGAGGGTGAAGCCAGGGCAGACTATCAACAAGAGTGTGAGGACTCACACAAACTCAGGCACATTTCTCTTTTGGTTCCTGCTTTAGAGCCAGAGAACTCCAAGGGCCTAATCACACTTTTAATGGTCCAGGTGTCTTGTCTCAGGCCAGAGCTTTTTCTGTCACAGTATCTAGCATCTATGGATTTGAAACTCCCTATCCCCTGAACTTCCAGCCTCCCCAGTAGGAAGAGAAAGAAACCCATTTGTTTCTTCTTACTTCTAGGCTGTGTCTCACAGTCCCTTCTAATAGTCTTCCATCCAAAAAAGATACACTAGAGTGAAGTTTGGAAGAACAACAACAACAACAAATACAAAACAAAACAACAACGACAAAAACAACTTAGCTGGTTAGCTGGAATTCTCTCCATCACACCGGTCATGGTGCTTGTACCTCCACAGGAAATATGTTCCCAGAGAAAAGATCAATATCGTATCTTCTAGTACAAAAATGACCTCAATCTTTGCCTCTCATCTGGGAAATGGAAATGGGTAAACAATGTGAGGTCTTAGAACACACTTTTGAACGATGTGCGGTCCAGTGGGGATACAAAGCTGCTCTTTTGTTTGTACCTCACCATCCTTGATGGGTTCAGTATTGGAGGAAAGTTGATTGCAGGTCTGAAGTAGAAAGTCCTTCAGGTCTGCACCCCAGAACTCATGAAGAAGCCAAGGATGGGATGGCTCAACTTTATCTCTGAAGCATTAGTACCTCTCACTCAAAGTTGTGGTTAAATTACTCATGCTTTATAGCATAGAGATGTGGTGCTGGTTCAGGAATTGCCTCAACTAGAGCTACTTTGACTTAGCAACGTTATGGATCACTTATTTTCATAGTTTCAGATAAATAGGCTTCATTAGAAAAAAATGGCATGGTGTAAGTTGAGCTACCAGGGTTTTACAGACCACATCTCATACCTCTGATGCCAGTCTTATTTTGCCTTCCTAAGAAAAGCAGGCTGGCTGTTGGCATCACCAACACTGTTCTCTGGTAGTTATTGAAAGTGCCTGAGATATGTAAGAGACACCCATATCTCATTTTTTTTTTACAAACCCAGCTGCCACAGGTAGTTAGAAGACAACCGGCGGGCCAGGCGGTGGTGCGCACGCCTGTAATCCCAGCACTTGGGAGGCAGAGGCAGGTGGATCTCTGTGAGTTCGAGGCCAGCCTGGTCTACAAAGCTATTCCAGGACAGGCTCCAAAGCTACAAGAAACCCTATTTAAAAAAAAAAAAAAAAAAAAAAAAGACAACCATCGGGGATGGAGCTCTTCTCCACATATGCTCACCTGCTCACCTCCAGCTTTCAGAAGAGAAAAAGAGGGTCACAAAATTGTACAGCAGATAAATGTATCTCTGCACTCTCCCCTCCCACCCTCCCTCCACTGTCCCCGCCCCCCCCAGATCCCCACCCCTCCCCACCCCCGCCTGCAGCCTGTCTATCCACCTCTAGCCTCTTAACTCCACCTTCATTTGGAACCTTAGGTGTCACAGTGAGCTTTATCTAGACATCAAAGGCTAATGGCTGGATTACACATTGTCTATGTCTCTTTTGTCCCAGTATAACAAAACACTACTGACTGGGTAATTTGTAAAAATAAGTAAATAAAAATAAACAAAGCCAGGAATATATCAACATGTGGTTTGGAGGCTATGAAGTCCAAAGTCAAGGGGCTAGCATGTGTAAGGGCTTCCTGCCTGCATCACCCATGGGAAAAGGGCAAACTGGAGGCAAGGAAGAGAGGAGGGGATTGAATGTGGCCTCCTATAAAGACTAGCTCCTGAGAAAATAACATTCACACATTCATGATGACAGAACTCTGATGACCTAGACAGCTCTGAAAGGTCCACATCCCAGCATTTCCTCACTGGGGATCACGATTCCAATACAGAAACTTTGGAGGAACACATCCAAACTGTAGCCTACACCTTATCTTTTTTAACCTCTCTAAAAGAGATTAGAATGTAACATGGATTTGTCAACATCCATAGACTGTCCAGCACCACATAGTAAACTATGAACTTTGAGTGCTAACGAGATGCCAATGAAGGTCCATTTGTTTTAACAAATGTACTTCTGGTGTGAGGGATGCTAGCAGCTGGGGAGGCTGTACATGTGTCAGCACAGTGGATATACAGAAACCCTCTGCACAGTGTTTCTGTGAACCTAATACCTCTCTAAAAAAACAAGGTTTGTAGCCTGAAGAGATGACTCAATAGGTGAACTGCTTGCTGCACAAGTGTGGTGATCCAAGTTTGTCCCTAAGGTAAAAGCTGATAGTGCCTATTACTCACCAACCATCGGCACAGGGAACTGCCCGTTGTTCCACGGAGAGCTAGTGCTACTGGAGGGAGCTACTTGGAAATGGGACCCAAGGCTTAGTCTGTTTGTGAAGGGTTGGGCGATAAATTCTTTAAGCTTTGAGGTCCAAACTACTTCCATTATTCCCAGTAGACTCTGCTATTGTGTGCAAACCACCATGGGCTATATGGAAATGAATGGGCATGGAGGTGTCAGGACGCAACTGTTCGCACAAACAGCGTGTGGTTTGAGAACCGTGGTGGTTGTGGAGCTCTGGTTTAGAGACAGTATTCTTCAACTAAGGACAACCGAGTCCCAGGAGGTCTGAATTATCTCAAAGCATCTGCTCACAGGCACTACGAGCAGTCAAAGCCAGAGTAGGTAACACACTCAGCACACCCATCCAAATACCTATGGAATATTACCATGACGGATAATAAAATACAAATTCATTTTCAAACCATACTGTATGACAAGGAGTATTTGTCACTGTCTGTTGGTCTCAAGAAAGGAACCATGGATTTTGTCTCTTTTCTTATGCTTCTCTAGTACAAGTAATGCATGTTTGATTTAGGAACATGAGAAAGCAAGATTGAAAATGAAAAAGAAAGCCAATTATCTGAGTTGCTACTTAGGAGATTTTTATCCACTGTATTGATATGTAAATATAAATGTATAGTTCCTTTGTTTACTGCTATAGACTTAGTGCCCAGAGCAGTGATGAATGTATTTGAGACAAATTCAGCAAATGAAAAAGAAAAACAACAACAAAATCCTCAAACTGGGTATTACAAAAATGTGAGTGTTCAAGGATGGGCTTCACACATGGTGTAAACTTTCTGGCTGTGTTGGCAATGCCAGTGGCATGTGAAGTTCCGCCTACAGTTTCCATGGGCAAGCAAAGGTGTCTGGGACATAAAACGAAGAATGTCTTGGCCATCTTCAGGACTGAACTACAAGACATTAGGTTTATCTACAACTGAGTTCCCGGAGAGGTCACCATTATTATCCTGGGCAGCCTTCCATGACTAATCAAAGGCATGTACCTGCATCCAAACCATCCCAGGTGGAAAAGCAACTTGGTTTGATCATGGTTCCCAGGGGAACGATGGAGGAAGGCACTTCTGATGTGGTTTGTAGAAGTCAGATCCCTGGTTTCACCTTCTTTGGGTTCTGTAGGTTCAGCACGCTTGAGTGTGACACTAACAAAGCCAGACCAGAGCCCAGTCTCTACAGGGACCAGCAAACAGAGACGCCATTGTTAGCTTGCCCAAGAACTAAACAGCAAACCCTGGCCTCAGATCCCCAGTAATGGTGGGAAGATGAGCAAAGCCTTCTCCACAGTCCTTGAGATGCCCCTCCTGTAGACAGACAATGCCCAGACGACAGACAAAAAATGGCAACACTATCATTACAAGAAGGAGTTAACACAGAAATGCTGGGGATATTTCATCCTCAAGATGCTTTTCTAGTCTGGATGGGGGTGGAACCACTTGAGATTTATAGAGCCCATTTAGAGTTTTCTCAGGCATTCTACCTGCATCTGTTCAATAAGAATGCGAGTTTGGCTTTCTCTCCTCAAGCTCATAATACAGCATAGGCAAATCAGTGCCTTTAATTGCTAAGTGCAAAGGGCTTTCTGACGCCTAATGAAATCTTGAGGAAAGCGGCCTCCTCAGAAACAGTTCTATTTATAGATCCTAACATGCCTGGCCTCCTTCTCTTATCTCTGTGAGTATGGAGAGGAGGCAAGGATTCTTTTTCCCTTGCTTCTGAGAGAATGACCATCTGTCCCTCACACTTGTTCTCCACCTGGCATCCTAATCCTAATTGTGACATCCTAATCATTTCCCAGAGCAGCCACTATGCTGTCACAAAGAGCAGATTATTACTTCAATGGGAGAGTGCGGCTAAAAGGTAACTGTCATTTCAGAAACAAAAGGCCCTGTTTTCATGTGGAATACATAGCTATGAAGAATCTGCCAAGACAGCCAACCAAAAGTATAATCTATGGTAAACAGATTTATGGCTAAAACAAGATACGTGCACACACCAAAAAAGTAGCAAATGATTCTCGAAAAAGATGATATATATTCTGATTTAAAACTTTGATGAGGAGATCCCCTAAAATCAAACAGTTGCATCTCTCAAAACTGGGAGCCAACCTGTGCCTTAAATGGGGCACAGTTGTCAAGAGTAATCTTTCGAAGACATGCTGTGTCTCATCTTTAGATCTGAAACCCAGCTTCTGCAGGCACACCTTTAACATGGCTTGTCCACCCACATCTCATGTTCATGTTCAATTCCCACTGGAAGGGATTCGGATGACCAACAGACAAGTCATGTGATTACAGTGTTCAGCAATGAGGCCTTTGGAAAGTAATTATAACTATATGAAGTCATTACCAAAGCAGATGCCTCATGGTTGAATATTGCTGTTGATACAAGGAGACAGAAAGTAGAGACCATACTCACACACAAGACATTCCCTGTCTCTCACCATGTGGTATCCAGCATCATCCCAGGGCACTGCCAACAACGTGGTCATCACCAGATGCAGCCACTCAACTCCAAACAGAACTGTGTACAAAATAAGTCCCTTTTCTTTATAAATCACCAGCTCTGTGGTATTGTGTTATCCATCAGCAGGACAGGAATGAATAACTCACACCTCCCCAACCCACTGTGCCCACTGTGAGAGGAATTATCCCTGTCTCTTACAGCAGCGATCTCTGTTGTTCTCCCTTAAAACCGTGTCCTCCCTCAAACTCCCACTCCACGTTCACTCTTTTTAATAACTCTAGCTGGTTCTAAGTACATCTAAGTCCTACACTTCTTACCTTCTCTCTGATATCTCCTGACCCAAGCCATGGCATTCTGCTATCTAGAATATTTACGTAGATAGTCCCCAGTCACTGATACATGTGTAAACTCACAGAGACTGTGATAGCACACACAAGACCTGAACGGATTCATACTAGACACAATCCCAGTGCGGAGAGGGGGAAGCAGACACAAAGTCCCACCTCAAACCAGGAATGTATCATTGGTACCTGCTGGTAAAGAGGAAATCTGTTTTCTCCAATTGAATGTCACTGGGGCTATCAACCACACTCCAGGCAGGCCCTAGAACAGTTGGTCAACACGAAATGGACTCTGTGTTTTTATAATGTGCACTTTTTGTTCTGTTTTGGGTTTTGTTTTGTTTTGTTGCATTATTGGGTTTTTGTTTTAATTTTTTGAAGGGGTTGGCCTTTTGTTTATTTGTTAGAGAGAAAACAAGTAGACAAAAGTTGGGTGGTTAGGGAGGTTGGGAGGAGCTGGGAGGAGTTGGAGGAGGGGAAAGCATATGATCAAAATACAATGTATTAACAAAAACTTTAAGGGGCTGGAGAGATGGCTAAAAGTGTTGGCTGCTCTTCCAGAGGCCCCAGGTTTGATTCTCAGCTCCAACATGGTGGTTCACAATCATCCATAATTTGAGTTCCAGAGGATTCTGTGCTCTCCATGGCCACCAGGCATGTATGTTGTGCAAAGACATAACAAGCTAGTAAAACATTCATACACATAAATAACTTCTGAAAAAAAGAAAAACTTTACGTAAAAATGAAGTCTTCTATCCCTCTGTCCCAGTTTGCTTTCAGGCCAGGATTCCATTAAAACATATCATTCTTCTGAACAAAAATTGTCCATACCTTTCCTCCCTGCGCCCCTCCCCCCACCACAGGAACCAAGCACCCAATTATTTCATTCTTCCCATTATCCCCTATAATCTCCCTCTGTCAGTGTACCTCAATTGACTTCTAGACATTTCTCTGTCTCTCTTTCTGTCTCTGTCTCTGTCTCTCTGTCTGTCTGTCTCTCTCCTCTCTCCTCTCTCAGACACAAATACACACACACCACACATGCACATACACATATGAACACACACACACACACACACACACACACACACACACACACACACTCACTCACACATCTCAGGGTCTTTGCCCTTGCTGGTTCTTCTAGTTGGAATTCTTGTCTTCTGACATTCCCTGGATGACTCCCTCCTGCCCTCTCTGCTGAGGACTATTCTGACACTCCTTCTTACAAATATTAATTTTTACCTAGCCCCATACTTCTTTTTGCCTTGCCTTTTTTCCTATTTAACACATTTATCAAAACTCAACATGCTCTGTCTTTTATTTATTTAGTTATTTTGTTGATTTTCTATGTCATAACAGAATTTGGATTTGTGATTTTCATCATTTATTTATGAATTAATAACTACTATCACATCTAGCTCAGTGTTCAGCGCTCAGTGAACATTCATTGAATATATGAACACTGAGAGTATTCTATCCAGTACTCCAGTTGTTAATTACCTGGAAATATCAAAAATAATTTGGAAAATATAAACTGCTTATAGGTCCATGAACCAGAAATTACTTGGATAATCAATGATGTTGCCACTAAAAAAGTGCACTGTGTGGAGGAGGGAGATGCCTTAGTCAGTAAAGAGCTTGCCTCACAAGTATGAAGATTCATTTTGACCCTTCAAACCCATGGAGAAATGCCCAGTGTGGCATGCACTTATCATCCCAGAACAGGGGGAGCAGAGACGGGAGGATCCCTGGGTCTTGCTGGCCAACCAGGCCAATCTAATTAGTGAACTCCTCTCAAAGACATTTCTGATGATAACACCAGGCTGTGCTCTTGCCTTCACACACAGCTTGGGGGCTCACCACGACATGAGGAACTGTATTAAAGGTCATAATATTAGGAAGGTTGAGCATTACTGCCTTAAAATATGTAGAATTTACTTGGTTTTGTGAAAGGATCAACATAATTCAAATAAGAAGGTTGGAAAAAGAGTCTGCATAATATTACCTCAATATGAAATGTTGCATGCTTCTTTGAATTCATCTCCTATGTTTCCTACAGAACTTCCTGTTGCTATGCATATTGTGTGAATGGTCAGCTGTTGTGGGGATAGAGATGGGAAAGAGAAAGGAATAAGATGGATCATTCAATCTTGGTAGGAGGATTTTCAAAGATGTTAGCTTCCTTTATTCATTCTGCACTGGATTTTCTTCGAGAGCTTTCTCTTTAACATTTACTGGTGGTTAGCTACCTGTGGAGCGCCTGACTAAACTTAACACCCCATAGAAGGCAACATTCAAACCATTGCAGGTCAGCCTTCCAGAAGCGATTTGGCAGCTTGTTCTTCAGAATTCCAAATGAAGACTCTCCTCCCCCCTTAATAACAAGGGGTGGGTGCAGAGAGAGATGGCAAAGTACAAGGAACAATTTTTTAATTCAGGACCAGGAAAAGAAAGAGCCAGAAGGCTAATCTGCTAATTCAAATTTTCTTAGCCCAGACCACACAGTACTGTGAGGGTGGAGCAATGTTCTACTAAAAATAGGGGAAAGGATGCCTTTACATAAAACAGCCTTCTCTTCTCGCCATGTGACACACACTGGCTCCCCTCTTCAGAACTGAGTGACTGATGATTGATTGATTGATTGATTGATTGATTGACTGATTGATTGATTCATCGATTGATGGGTTGGTTGATTGGTTGGTTGGTTGGTTGGTTGACTTTTGCACACTGAGAACAATGTCTCACAATGTCATGTGCGAGTGTTTCATGACCAAGCTGCATCCCAAGTCTTCAGTCTCTCTCTGTCTCACTCTCTGTCTCACTAGGCTATTCAACCTTGGTTGCAGGCCCTAGCCCAGGCAAGCTGAAGTAGCTGCTTCCTGAACACCTCCTCCACATTGTCATTCTAAGTCTTATCCTCATTCTGTCTCTGCTTTAAATGTTCCTATTTGGATTTGCTAGAATTCTCTTCCTCCACAAAATGTGTGTGTGTGTGTGTTATATATATGTTTATGTATGTGCATACCATGTTCACATGTGGAAGCCAGAGGAAGACATCAGGTATCCTCCTCTATAGCTTTCCATCTTATTTCCTGGAATCAGGAAACCTGGAGCTCACCATTTTTTAGCTAGGCTGGCGTCAATACCCCTGTCTCTCCCTCACACTTATGCTGTCAGTCATTCCTAGCTTTTTACATGAATGTTGTGAATTCAAATTCAGGCTCTCAAGCTTGTACAAGTATTTTTACCCACTAAGCCACTTCCCCAGCCCTCAACAAAGCTTCTGATCCCCGACTCCCAAACTGTGCTCTCACAGCTGCTCCAATTGACACTGAAAATATGATCCTCGGCATGGCTGTTTGTCATTCTCATCATTATTAATAACAACATAAATAACAGGTGACATTTATTGAGCTTCAGTGACAGGGCAGGTAGAGAAACATACAAAGCGAACAGCCTGGCCCTGCAACCTGGATCATTTCAGATGCCCAGCCAGTCTGTAAGCTTCTAAATTGATTTCCACCAGCTGTTTCTCAACACAAACCAGAGCACTGTGTACAAATGGGGAGCTCTGGAAAGCATGCTGGCCATGAGGAGGATGAGCAGCAGGTCCCCATGGTCAGGAGAAGCACTTCTGCCTCTGTTCACATCTGTGACCCTTGGATCCTGCAGTTCCCAAGGGATGAGACCATTTCCCAGGGTATCTCCATCCCTGGCTGCACCTGAGAGTCACCCAAAAAGCACTGTCATTTTTAAACTGCTAGACAAATAGACCAGAAACCCAAGGTTAGAGCTGTGGAACTGGTGTTTTTGTAAGAGTTGATTTTAAAAGGGGTTTGCGCTTGGGCTGAAAATCACTGCTTGGACTCAAGGCCATTTTATCAAGAAGCTGGTATGAGCAGCTGCCTTCTCTCCTTGGGCTCTGTGAGGTCCTTGTACTGTCTGCAAGACAAATAGGCAATAAGAACAGTGTGGAGTCCTAGAAGCCACACTCAAGTTGTAGCAGGTACAAGAGCAGTGGTGAGACTGTGCTTGTACTCTCTTCATTGACAAAGCCTCTTCAGGAGTCTGGTCTCTTTCACCTGGACTCAGTGATCAGCACTGTATGGGGGCATGCAACTCACCTACCAAAAGTCCCTTGTCACTCTACTGTGTGTGCAGTACTGATACATAAAGAAGAGATGTCCACACCATGAAAGTCAAGTTGCTTTGAAAGGCTATCAGCATCTTGGGAACACATGCCTAATTTCACAGGGTGTTAAACCACTAAAGGATAGTGACGGCAGTGCTGAGGGCCACTGGGGCATCTCTGATAGCTGGGAGTTCACTAGGACTGTGTATTCAGCCTTAACCACCTCTAGATGCTTGGAAGGGAAACAAGAAAAGCAAGTATAAGGGACAAAGCCCCACCAACAGCCTTGAATAGGGTGTTTTCTCAATCAGAGCAACCACAGCTGGGTTAGGACAGGAAGCAAGTTGGAAAACATCCTCATGTCTGGTAGGCTCTCCCATGGGGTTAGCAAGTCAAGGTCCAGCTGACTTTCAATGAAGGTGCTAAGGCTTAGAGGTTGAGAGCAGCCATGATGAAGAGCCAATGTCTGGCTTCCAGACTGCTGGTTAGCTGTGTAACAACAGCACATTATTTAAGCTCTCCATGCCTCAGTTTCCTTCTCTGTGAAATAGAATGGAAGGCAATTATCATCAGCTCTATCATCAGGTCTTTTGGAGATTAAATACAGAATAGCACTCCAATTATTTCACAAATGTTATGGTAGCACTGCACTGAATGAATCAGTGAATTAGTGAATGAGTGAGTGAGTAAGTCAGGCACCTCTCAATTATCTCAGGATATAGAATGAGGCTGAGCTTCCAAATACATGGCACTTACTGGGCTGCAGGAGATGGAAATGATACAGACCACAGTAAGACAAGCCAGCCGCTGAGGCTGGGAGACTCTGAGTCATGTACCTCACTCAACTTTTCCAGCTGAGCAATGCATGCTGGGTAATGTTCCCTTAATAAACATAATGGTCAACATGTGATAAATGTATATTAAATGCTAAGCCCCTTGATACAGCTTATCAAACCCTAGCAATTAGAAATATTAAACCCTTGAGTTACAGATGAGCAAAATCAGAGGCACTGGACAGTGAGGAACATACCCTAAGGACACTGAGGTGGAGATTCCAAACTGAGTCATCTTGCTCCCTAGCCTATTGTTCATCCCCCAGATGGTAAGAAGACAAACACACCAACATAACCAAAAACACAATGCTTTGCTCCTATCTTTCTGAAGGGAGCCTCTGTATTAGGTAATCTCAACATCAAAAAATGCCTAACATGCCCTCTAAGATTGGTCAAATGAGTTCAAAGTCAGTTGGGCAACTGAAGTCTTATCAAATGGATGAACACATTACAACTGACCAGTTCATCCAGCTTCTGGAGGCTACAAGAACATTTGAGTTTTCTGCCCCTCATCCAAGTCCATGCTACAAGCCAACAGCTTCCAGAGTGAGAACTTGACTGTCCAGGCACAGTCTTAAGAAAATCTAATGTAACCATTGCTCTCTGGGACATATTGTCAAAGGCTGATATCTCTAGAGTCGTTGCCCTATTTTCTTGTTCTAAATGCAGTGGTCCATTAGGATCACCAACCCTCTTAATTTTGTGCCATTCCTAAGCCTTTTGTTTTTCAGAAAATCAACTCCAGTCAATCACATTTTGCAGAATTTGAAGCTTCTTTCTAATCATCCCAGATATTTTTTTTCCTTAATTGCTTAAAACTTGGTAACATTGTTCATTTGGGGCAGAAGTGTCTCAGATTCAAGCTCAGATCCATGGT
Source organism: Onychomys torridus (assembly GCF_903995425.1). Classification (NCBI taxonomy): domain Eukaryota; kingdom Metazoa; phylum Chordata; class Mammalia; order Rodentia; family Cricetidae; genus Onychomys; species Onychomys torridus. The sequence continues at coordinate 30,048,345 of NC_050445.1, forward strand.
AAGTATTTCTGACACATTTGGTTTTTTAAAAAATGCCTTTAGCTGAACTAAGAAAGCATGGAAAACACACATTCTTTTATCTCTTCTCCAAAAGTTGATTTGTAGCTGTTAAACAATATTTGACAGTATTTTATTCTTGGCAGATGTAGTGGAGCTGTTGTGTTGCTCTCCAGAAAGCAATACAGTGAAAGGCCAAGATGAGTTGTGGGTCAGACAGGCTGGAAAAGCTCTGGGTCCCTGTCTAGGCTCCTGAAGTGAGGGGCAGCATTAGCCATCAAACAAACAGGCAACTTAGTATAAGTTTGAAGAAAAGTTTTCATGCCCTACACATATGTATTTCTCGTTAAGCAACAAGTCTTGTCTGCCCTAAACATGAGTGAAAATTTTAACATTAAACAGCATCTAAAGAAATGGCAACTAAAGAAAAACTTGGTTTTCTGCATCTACATACTTAGACTTTTCCCATTATAAATGAACTCAAGCTAGCTGGAAGATTGCACACACCCAAGCTGTTTAGTATAGACACAAGATTATTTTCTAACCCCATTCATACCCTCAGAATGAGCTGTAAGATGGACACCAGCCATCATCACAATGTGTTCCTAGACTCAGTGTTTAGAAAACTTGTGGCATGGGGACCACCATGCTGTAGGTTCAAGGAATTGTTATTGTATGGGTGACCTGATGAACTAGATAAATGGGTGGATGAATGAGGGATATATGGATGGATCATCACATATCACCCCAGACTGTGAACACCTTATAGCCATAACACAGCATCTGAAAAGAAAGCTTGTTCAGTAAGAGATCATTAAAAAAAGTCTGTAGCTCCCTCATCTGAACCCACTCCCTTCCTTAAAGTTAAAAATCTAATAGAATAAAAAATAAATAACCATCAGGTGTAGATAAATATTGCTGACATTTGTCTTAGAGATGCTCACAAGAATCCAGCTTTGGCAACCCTACTCAGCCATCACAGTTACTGATTTTCAGTTGCTCTATCTGCAGCAAATGTAATCTGATACGTTACTCACTAATCCTACACTGTTGGCAGATCCAGATCCCTTGTTGTCTTACCCAGACTCTAGTAGAGTGCTCTGTTTTACTAGAATCATGTTTTTGAACGGAAAGAACTATGAGGACCGGATTGTGTTTCCAATCAGTTTTGTGCCTGTCTTAGTGTGGCACGATTTCCTTATTCCTGTCCAACTCTTCATCTTGGCATTGATCATTTCTGGACAGACATCCTAGGAGCTCAGCTCTAGGAATTAAGGTCATCTTGGTAGCCAAAGTCCTCGCTGTGATTGCCAGACACCAGTAGTCTTCTTCCAGATCTGGTGACCTTGCCATCTGGGTTAAGTTGCTTACACTAATCAAGGAACCAGCTTAAGTTTATGTCCTTGTTGCCATGTCAATGAGAAAAGGCCTGTCACTTTTCACTTCTCACTGACACACCTGCTCCTAGGTGGGCAGAGCAGAAACAGTAGGATTATCCCCACCTAGGACCTTTCTGTGCTCCAGCTGAAACCCAACCATCTCATCTTACTACCTCCCCCTAAGAAGCCATGCTCCCACTCTCCCCATAAGATAAACAAAAGAGTCCCTCCCTCTGGCATGTTCAGGGATAGCTGTGAAACTTTCAAACACAGTAGCACATCTCAGTGCTGACAAGAAGCAAGTAGATGAAAGCTTCTGCCGTGGCCACAGATAGCTTAAGCAAGAGCTGCTAAGAACCAGTTTCTGTCTCTGTGTCTTCTTCTTCTACAGTCATACACAGCACAGGGAAGCTTCAAACTTATTATCTGTAGCACTTAAGCTAAAAGAGGAGAAACGGAAATATTTGGATTTGACAGTCTTGTAGACCTTCCATCATACACCTATGATGAATATGAATAACCACATCAAAACCAAAATGGAGGAACAGTGACCAACACACCTGGTCACAGCCTTCCCCGTGCTGGCACTGTTACTTGTGTACAGGAAGAGTGCTGTCCATAACTGGAATGTCACCTCCAAAACCAGATGGCACAAAACTGATGTCATTGACAATTAGAAATGGTACTTTCAAAAACAAGATGGTACAGAGTTGGTGTCATCAACTGGTTTCATAAACAGATTAACTTTAATGATTTTTGAGACACAAAGGAAGTAACCATCTGCAAAGAGTTGGGGAAAAGAGAGCTGGTGCATCAGTTTATTGGGATTTATTCAATGCTATCCAAAAGACAAACACCTGTCTGTGAATTCATGAGTGGGAACAGTGCCTGTGCCCTCTGAACTCACAGGTACTCAATAAATATTTGTAAATCAAAGTAAGTATGTAGGTATGTACAAAAATACATATGCATAAATAGGCAGGTGTGAGAAAATGTAAGTTGTGTTGATATGCACATTCAGTGTGTTCACATAGCAACCGTGGCAGAACTCATTTTCCAGGTGCTCCTTGAATTTAAAAAAACAAACAAACAAATAAACAAATTCCCTGTATCTGTTGCTTTTCTCCTTGCTGTGACCAAATGCCTGGAGGAAGTAACATGAGTGAGAAAGATTATCTTTGAGAGAGAGAGTAAGAGGTGATATGGTTCATCATGTCAATGAAGGGATGGCAATGGGGGCAATTAGTCATACCACATCCACAGTCAGGAAGCAGAGGGCAGACAGGAAGTAGTGTCAGGCTCTTCAAACTCAAGGTCCACCCCACAGTGATCCATTTCTCTGGGTTAGATTCCATCTCCTAAAGGCTTCTTTACCTTCTAGAACAGCGCTACCAACTGGGGAGCAAGCATTCATACAAATGAGCCTGGGGGCGGGGAGTGGCATTGAACATTAAAACTACCACACCGCCTCAGACCTTCTGTGCTGATTTTCTTTGGATCACAAATTCTGAATGATAATTAGGCTGTCTGGATCTAAATATCTTTCGCATCACCAAGAGGAGTAGATGTGACCCTACCTACCCTCAAAATGTGTAAAGTATTGATGAATTGTTACAATAGAATGTTTCTTTACAGGATTTATAGGTTTGAGATTTGGTTAATACCAATAATCTCTCCCTCAGAAGAAGGTGGTGAACCATGAAATCAAGTTTCTGGATTTGCCAAGCTGAGAACCCAGGCTCAGCAGCCAGCCATTCTCTCTATTATCCTCTCACATAAGAGTCAGCAGGTCCAATCTGTGCTTAAATTAGGTTTCCTGTCTACAGCCTACAGGACTCCTACCCTTTCCTTCTCTGGGTTTCAAACATGTGACCTCAAGAAGAGTCAACTCTGAGCATCACTCTCCAGGCTCATCAGAGAACAAGAGCAGAAAATGTACCCTTAAAAACAAGGATCATATTAGTATGTCTCAGCTGTCAATCATCTACAATCAAGCTCACAAATGATAAACAGAACACTTTTTGATGAGTTAAATTTTATTTTTACATGCATATGGTAAGTTGGGAGGGTTGAATAGGTTAATAAGTAATTTGTGGAGAAAAAAATGGGTATTTTAAAAATAGGAAGTCCCAAGTAACCTTAAATATCATTCTGCATGTTGTTGCTGGATGACTCTTACATACTGAGCCTTGTGCTAGACAAAGGGGGACCCAAGAAGAAAATGAGCATTTTGACCTTCAAGAAGCACATGGTTATGACCTATGCAAATGAAAAAACTTCTAAATCTGGGGTAAATATTGAAATATCAATCAGAGAAAACACTGTAAGAGACATTAATTCCAGAAGTATGTAATTTAATGGTAAGGTAGACTATCAGCACAGAGATGACAATGCTGGATTCCTACAACTGGAGTATTTATAGAAATGTTCAAGAAGAAAGTAGATCCTGATGTGGACTTTGAGGAAGAGGTTGCATTCCGGACTCAGAATAGAATAGAATGAGAAGGTCTTCAGATAGAGAAGCCAGCACAGGTTCACACTCACATGCATTTGTATACATGTGCCACCTTGCCTGGTGGTATAGATTCACATCAGCCTGGATTGGGAATGCTTTAAAAGACAGGCTGGAACTTGTAGACTTCAGGCTGCTGACAGTAGGAAGTATTTGCACAACATCTGGTGAAGGAAAGAGGTGATTCTGGAAGATTAATCTGGTAGAGGTGCACAGAACTGAGGAGCTGATTCAAACCTGGTGGCAAGATCAGCTCACAGGCTACAGCGAAACCTCAGGTGTGAACAGATTGAGATAGGTAAGGGACATAGGGACAGATGGGGAAGGACATTTAGAAAAAAAAAATTCAAGCCTGGACCACTGATGAAATACATGTCCAAAACACAACCAAGAGGAAAAGGAGTCTTAGTGCTCAAGGCTGACCATCTAGAAGGAGACTAGACTGTGGATGGAAACTGATTATCAGTCTTAGGCAGACTGGATCTGAGACAATGTGAGCCTGGATAGATGTGACCATAAAGAAATAATTCCATAGTCTGCTGGACCTTCATGATCCTAGGGCACTGGCTGAGAATACCTGAAGAGAGCTGACACATGTCCATTTAGGTGACGGACATCTCTAAGGGAACATAGAACTGAAGGGCAGCATGAAGATATAAAAAAGGAGGAGAGACTTGAGAGCCAAGAGTGGAGACAGAGTGGAGGAAATCATGATCAGGTGATGGCATGATGCCTATTAAGGAAGCATCAAGCAGCTGGGCAGTGATGGCACACACCTTTAATCCCAGCACTTGGGAGGCAGAGCCAGGCGGATCTCTGTGAGTTCAAGGCCAGCCTGGGCTACAGAGTAAGTTCCAAGAAAGGTACCAAAGCTACACAGAGAAACCCTGTCTCCAAAAACAAACAAACAAACAAAAAAGCATCAAGCATTGCTGAGCAGATAAGATGAACAAAGATACTCAATAAAAGGGTCCTGAGCCATTGGGGTCCTCAGAGTGTTTCATCCCAGGATGCCACTAAAGACAGGAGAGATGGGGCATGAGAATGAGCTGTGGAATAGGAGACCAGGAGCATGAGCAGACACAGCTGTGCTTATATGGCCACTGACAGTGCAATGAATACAAGAATCTTACTCGTGTCCCTTCAGAATAAACACTTCCCTATCCCCAGTGGAGTTTCAACACTCTACAAACAAAGCTTGACTCCACTCTTCCCTGCAAAGCCAATCTTCGATGTTGCAAATGAATGAACAATCAATTTATCAAACAAACAAACAATAAATAAATAAATAAATATCCTTCTGAACCAACTATGTGTAGGGCCTAAAATCTGTCTTTGTGAGAGCTGAACCATATGGCTTGCTCCCCAAGCCCCAACCAATGCTGATTCCAACTGGCAGGTTGGAATCAAAAGGTTCTAAGAAGGGGAGAGATGAGAAAAGGAAATCTCCAGGGTTTCCAGGCAAAGAAACTAAGGCTGTGGCAGCTGAATGAAAAGGAGGTCAGGTGGCCGCGATGCTCAGTGGAAGCTGAGGCTGAAGTGGTTGCTCCACAGGCGGCCAGAAGGTTTTTGGCTTTGTTTGTTTTCAGCTCATTGCCTGCAGATCTCACTGGCATCGTTTCGGGGAAGCTCTATCTGGCTCCTGTCTGCTCCCTATCAGGAACTGGATTTGAGTCAGTGGTTTTTGCACTTAGCAATGCCTTTCTCTCATCCTGGGGGTCTAGGACCTAGGGTCTAGCCAAGTGCATCTTTATGTCTATCTGAAATAAGACTTCCCCTCCCCCAAGGCACACATCAATAACAAAGAAATACAAATGCAGATCTTTTTCCCAAAGCATAAAAATCTACCAGAATGGCTGCCTCTGTCCCATGAAACACACAGTTGCATTGTGCATGTATGTGTGCCTATCAACTTGTAGGATAAACTTGGTAACAGCAATGTTACCTGTAGAGAACAGCAGAAGGCAGCAAAGCATTGTAGCCCAGGCCATCCACACGTGGAGTCAAACTCCTCTTGGGCAAATCTTTCTCTAGTGTGTATATAAGAACTGTTGCTCTTGGGGCTGGAGAAATGACTCAGTGGTTAAAAGCCCTGGCTGTTCTTCCAGAAGACCTAGGTTCAGGGCCAAGCACCCTCAGGTTGCCTCACAAACATCTACAACTCCAGTTCCAAGGGATCCCAATCCTCTTCTGGCCCATGCCAGCACTGTATACACATACACATACACTAAAACAATTAAAAGAAATGAATTAAAATAAATAATCATTTTTTAAAAAAGGATTGATGTTCTTGAGTCCAAAAATCCATAAATGTTTCTTTGAAATGTTTTTTTTAAAAAAAGAAATAAAATGTTTCCCTGTCATTTCCACAGGTTAGCAGGAAGTATAAGGGGACTAAAGGAAAACACTCAGATTAGAAGCTGAGAGAAAAGTATCATAAACAGGATTCAAGTGGATAATCTGAGCAAATGAGCAAAAGCTAGCCTGATGTCCAAGGGGCCCTGGGAGTCAAGGGGCAGCTTCTCTGATGAGCTTGGAGTTGCCAAGGAAAGCATGGGAAGGAGGGGCAAGAAGAGAGCACTGAGCCTGGTGCAGCCACTCACATCAGGACCAGCTAGACAGAGGCTCTGCGCTGCTCCTGATGTGTGTGTGTGTGTGTGTGTGTGTGTGTGTGTGTGTGTGTGTGTGTGTGTGTGTGGAGAGAGAGAGAGAGAGAGAGAGAGAGAGAGAGATTTAATGACTCCAATCCCACCAGCTGGGAGAAAGGCTTGCTTCCTTTATTTGCCTTCTTCTTCAAATGCTTAACTAGCCCCACCTAGTTAAAACTAACTTGAAGCTTTATGGCGCTTATCTAAAAAGAAATGGTCCCATTCTGATCAACCAGTTGTGTCTTTTGTTAATAAAAAAAAATGCAATTAAAAGCCAATTCCATTCAATTGGGGTGTCTGAGAAGTTTCTCTTTAAGAGCATCCACCTGTATTAGAAACTGCCTGGGAGAGACATCCATCTGCATGAGAAGTAGGATGGCGAACCTCTGTAGACCACCAAGAGAGGATTGAAATTCTACTCTTCGTTTGTTGCCCTACATGATCTGCAGGTGCATCTCCTTAAAAATGCAAATCTTAGAAGCAAATTTAGACCCTGTTTTGGAAGCTGTGACCTTTGGAGACTGAGTTGCCAGCTAAGGACTTGGGGGGCTGGGGTTATTTCCAGACTCTTGGAGGAATTCTCAGGAACTTTTCCCCCAAATGGCCTCTCTGGGTCATTAAAATATCTGAGACTTTATTTCCCAGCTCAATGAACGCAGTTCCTCATCCTCAGGATTCCTGGGAAGTTCCCCTAGCACATCCTCTTTCTCAGCCACAGTTTCTCTCTGAGGTATAGGTCCATTCCTCCTGACCTTGCCCTTCTGTATGTGAGTTTATTTGTAGTTTGTCAGCAAATTCACTAAGCTAAGGAGCCCTGGAAGAGCAGATAGTTCCACTTAGTGATATGAGGAAGGTGTGGTGTCTAATTTAGATCACACAGAATATGAGGTGAGATATCCAACAGTCAGAAAGAACATCCATTCCCTTCAATCCCAGAGGAAAGATTCAGGTTTAAAATGTGCATCATGGAAGGAGTCCTCACTACTGAGGTATGGAAAAATAAATGCTTCACGGGGAGAAGAGCATTTGGAGGTAGCCTAAAAGGGTGCAGGGCCCAACCTAGAGGTGGAAATAGCAGAATGGAGCGTGTTCTCTCTCCCTCTCTCTTCTCCTCCCCTCTCCTCCCCTCTCCTCTCCTCTCCTCTCCTCTTCTCCTCTCCTCTCTTCTTCTTTTCTTCTTCTTCTTCTTCTTCTTCTTCTTCTTCTTCTCCTCCTCCTCCTCCTCCTCCTCCTCCTCCTCCTCCTCTTCTTCTTCTTCTTCTTCTTCTTCTTCTTCTTCTTCTTCTTCTTCTCTCTCTCTCTCTCTCTCTCTCTCTCTCTCTCTCTCTCTCTCTCCTCCCGAGTGTTTTATCTGTGCAAACTGGCACCTTTCAGTATTCCTCACGTGACCCCAAATGTCCAGGTATCTCAAGTCTCTCCCTTCTGTCCATGTAGGAACCACTCACTTCGTTCTTCTCCCTTGCTAACCTTTACTCAGCATCTCTGTCAGTTCAAGATTCCTTCTGCAAACAGTTCTAACCTGATTTCAGAAATCTTGCCTCAATCAGATGACACAAGAAAATACCAATGGACCTTAAGCCAACAAAATCAAGCCAGAAAAAAATGATTAAGAGAAAATACTGGGGCTGGTGGGCTCATCTGGTAAAGGCTCAGTGGCCAAACCTGACCTGAATTCAATCCCCAGGACCCACACAGGGTAAAGAACCAATTGAGTCCCACTACTTATCTACTGACCTGTATGGGCACTGTGGCATGCACATACATCTATACCCATACATAAATAAATGTAATAAAAAAGGAGAAAATACTTCACAATGCACAAAAATCACAAATATGTATATTTAATCACATAGTCTAAAATAGCAAATAAAACTAAGTTAAATGTAAAGGTAATTTGCATGTTATAAGGTTAGAAATAATTCATAACAAATATTACACTGTTAATATCCTGACTTTATACTTTTAAGATTTTAATAAACTAATAAGAATGCCAACCACCAAACAATTGAGAAATGCACAAATGAACAATAACAGTCAATAGACAGAGCACTCAGATACAAAAATACAATTTAGAATATGAGAAAACTCCATCTTTCTAGTTATCAAAATAACTGAAAAGTAAGAGTCCAGAGGCTGGAGGTGTGGCTTAGTTGATCAAATGTCTCCTATGCAAACATAAAGAGGTCAGAACCCCAGCACCCATGTAAAAGCCAAACATGGAAATACATGGTTTCACTCTGTCAGCCTGTCTGTAAAGAGATGGAGACAGGTAGATTCTTTGGCCAGCCAATCTGACGTAAGCTCCAGGTCTAGTTAAAGATTGGGTCAAAAAAAGCTCAGGTGGAAGGCAATTGAGGAACATACTGAATCCTGACATCTGGCCTCCATGTGCATGTACAAATGAACACACACAGAGTCCATACGAAAATATAAGAGGAGATTATTTTACCTATTCAATTAGACTATTTTAAAGGTAGCACTGTTATGCTAGCAATTTAGAGAAATATCTACTTGTATCAGCTCCTGGCACAAAGTGATTCAATAAATCCCATTTCTATGAATTGATTCCAAAGAGGTGATGCAGATAAAAATCAATGTGCAAATATGTTATGAATATCATCCTTTATAATAGTATAAAGTTGTGGGTAATTTAAAGGCACTACAGTAGAATAATTATACAATCTTAAATTAGGTATTTGATATTTTCAACTAGATGAGAAAAGAGGGAAGGTACACAAGTTTAGTATATAATGAACACACAAATTAACAAGAAACCTGTTGGAAATGATCAGATGGAGACAAGAAATTCACAGAATAATAAATAGATGGTAAACTATTTTAACAAATCCCCGAGGAATAAAGAATATAAAATTAGTATACCTCCCTAACCTATCACACTGGACAATGGTGAAGTATAAAAAATATAATTACATTAAGAATATAGATACATTAATACATATAATAAAACAAAAGACATAAGGAATGGTCACCAAACTACCACAGTAGTTATTGCTGAGTCAGTAATTTTTGTATCCTTCTTAGTACTAGTCTATATCTTGAAACTATATTCTGTGGGAGCCCACAGAGGTTTCCTAGTGAGAGCTGAGCTTGCTTTGCCCAGCAGGATTGCATAAGAGGATGACTGGACCACAGGCCTGGGTACCAGATGTTCCACTTAGTTGTATCTATGGAGGGGGTGGGGTGTCTTTGCTCCTCCCCTTGGCATTGTTATATAAAACCTTTTGACTAAAGTTCTGGGCCATTAGGTATTGACCCAGGCCCTCCCAAAGCCATCCTGTGTTTCCGTCTTTCCTCTTGTTGACTAAGCCTACCATTCTATCTACAAGTTTCTCATCCCTCCCTCCTCAAGAGCACCCTGGGAAAGGTGGGAGAGGGCCCACCACAATATTCTCCAATGAATATACACTGCTTTTGTAGTAAGGGAGATGTGGTACATTTTCTACAGTGAGTATAGAAAATGCACATAGTATGGAGCAAAACACATAAAATGAGAAAACACATAAAACAACCTAAGTTCACTTAGGTATGTCTACACTCTGCACAGGAAAATCAATGGAAAGATAGGCACACTCCGGGTACTGAGAGGGTATGTATTGTTTATAAGGATCTAGACAATTTTTCTCTTCTTTTTAAAGTTTTTTTTTTATGTTTTTGGGGTTGTTGAGTATGTAATGTCATATAGTATAGTCAGATCATTAAAACATGACATGTGTGAGTGTCACCAGAAAGCTTCTCCTCCCTCAAGCTGAAGCTCTGGCTACTTTTCCTCTACAAGAGTCACCGGACCCATTTTCTACACCATGTGTGTTTTACTTTCACTTTTCATTTGATCTGGAATGTTCTGCTGAGGGGCACAGATAGAACAAAACTGGTCAGTTTTAAAGGAGCCTGGAGATTTGACAGACTGGGTCCTCACCCCGCTCCCACAAGCTCTCCACCCACCTTGGGACAGGTCAGAGAGCCTCGCTGGAACTAATTGTCATCTTTAAAATAGGGATGATGATCTGGAGGCATGGTCTGGGGGTTCCTTGGAAGGGAGCAGCTATGGACGATGGGGAGGGTGAGTGCGGTGGAGTTCAAGGCTCAAGGCCCACCCTCAGCCCAAGCCACTTTCTGTTCATCAGCTTTATATTGGGGTCCCATGTAAGACATGAAGTTGTGAAGAATGAGTCCTGATCACTTAAGAAAAAGCAAGTTTGGAAAGTCTAGATGGAAATTCTTCAACACATTTCCAGTATTCCTCGACCTCCTCTTGGCCTGCCTGGGAAACTGGATTTGTCTCATCTGACAGTCTTGTCTACAAGCCTGAGGTGTCAGAATTCCTGCTTTTAACTGGAGTTCTATTCATAAGAAGAAGGTAGATGGAGAATAATTTTAAAATTGAAGAATCTGATTTCAAGTCTTAGTTTTGCCCCTAACATTTATTTTATGTGTAATTTGGGGAAAATCATAAAACCCTATACCCCCAGATTCTTCATCTTCAAATGAGGATACAAAGTGGATCTCTATCATAGAATATCACCAAGAATAAGAAACCATAAAAACCAGGAGCTTTATGTAAAAATCTGCATACACAGTTACACTATCCACAGGAACCAATACCTCCAAAACAGAATTTATTTTTGTTAACAAATATTTACTGATCATCTGTTAGAGGTAGGTCTCCTACTTCCATCAATATGACCAAACTTTAAGACCTATTCTCTAACATTCAATATGTGCATTGAGTGAATAATCTACAAACAGTCCTCTGGCCACTGCCTAAAATATAGGAAGTTATCTTCCCCAACTCCACCAAGTCTTGAAAATGGGGTGATGGATTAGTTACTTCTACCGTTCCTGTGTAAGATGCCCTGACAAAGGCAACTTAAGGAAGGACTTATGCTGACCCACAGATTTAGGGTGTGATCCATCATGGCAATGGAGCCACAGTGAGAGGAGCATGAGTCAGCTAGTCACAGCGAGTCTTCAGTCAGGAAGCAGAAGCTGAGAAATCACTGCATAGACCCCTGTCATCTTCGTATTCGTTCCAGGATCCCAGCCTGTATTATAGTACCTCCCACATGCAGGATGAGTCTACCCACTGAGATAGACCTAATCTACAGTCCTCCCAGTCAGGCCCAGAGATTTGTTTCCATGGAGATACTAAATCCCATCAAGTGACAGTTGGGGTTAACTCCCTTATTTCCCATTTGTCCCATTTTCCAGAGGCAAATCTGGAACTTCCAGAGGAAATCAATGAAGAACATTAAGACACCCCACACCCTGGCCAAGCACACAAATTAGTTTAAGATGCTGTGTATGACCCAGCATTGCCGTGGAAATGCTTGATTTGGTCACTTAAAAGCTATGAGAGGACAGGTGTATTGAGAGCCTCCTGTTGGGCAGGGGGCTGGAGCTGTAAAGGGAAACTACTGGAAAAATGACCTGTGTGATCCAGTGAAAATCTGAGGTCCCCAGGCCACTAACACCTTCCACAAGTTGGCCTTATAGGAACTACTTGTTATTCAAGTGATGTGCTTACTAAATTAATTCATTTTAACATTCCTTTTTAAAAAAAAAAAAATATCACTCTCTTAAAAATGCAGAAGAGTATGACTTTAGTAATCAGGACAAAGCTGGCTGCAGTCCAAACATTATTGTTCAGAACAAAGTTATAAAAATAGCAACTCTACTATTTAATCAATCAATCAGTGTCTAAAAGGAAGAAAAAGTCTGTTGTATTTGTTCAACATGGTCCAAAGGATTTCCAAAGAGTGGAAAATGCAACAAATGCCACTGCCCTGTGAAAATCTCAACCCTCTGGGAAACAAGATCAATTCCCAACATGCGATAAATAATAACAGGAGAACACAATGGGAGGATAAACTGGATAGTCCAGACCACATTTGGGGCAGAAGTCTGGGAAAGAGGAAGTGACACAGAGTGGACTGAAGTCAAGGAAGGACTCTCTGCCACCACGTTTCTGAGTCTGGTGTATGGTTTGGAGCTGATCCGTACGGCACAGACATGAGGAAACTGGAATCTGGAGTCACTGTGGCGGTTTTAAAAGAGAGATTATACAGAGGCAGCGGAGTACAACAAAAATGGTGGGAACTAGATCAGGCTGACTTAAGGGGATCAGAGAGATCAGAAAAACAAAACCAAAGGAGGCTCTGGGAGTCACAGGTACCCGTTTACTGTTGTCTCTAATTTCCCTTTTCTACTTAGTTGGAAGGGACACTGCGCCATTGTTCGCTTGCAACAATGAATTCTGCTAATAATACCTGATTTCTCAAAACTAAACAGACACAAGCAAGACACACTCACATTGAAGGCTCGTTTTTGAGATACAGAATTTCCTTCCTACTGCTCATAGCATGGATTTGCCCCTTCAAGTCCCCTGTGTGTTATTAACACAGCCACAAAAACACATCCATCCTCTCCTTCCGTTCAGACAAAGGGCATCCTCCACCAAAACCCCTCCCATGTGCCTCTTTTAAAGAGCACAGATAATCACTGAATACTGATGAGCAAGTTAAAAAGGGTTTTGTGTCTGTCACAGCTTGGGATCTTCATTTTTCCCAATTTGATTTGGTTTATCCAGACTTACAGCTAGAAGGCACCAGGCAACATGAAGGACATCAAGCACAGCCAAAGATCCTGGAATATGAATTCAGTCCTAGTAACTTCCATTTAATTGACCAAACATAGTTAGCACCCAATATTTTAAATTACTTTTGTGATGCTGCTGGGGTTACAGATCCAAAGGATATAGCGATTAAGATGAGAAATAGACCCAAAGGTTCAGGTATTTGAACACATGATCCACAGTCAGGGATGCTGTTTGAGGGAAGTTATGGAACCTTGAGAAGGCACAGCCTTGCTGGAGGAAGAATGTCACCAGGAGTGGACCTTGAGTGTTCATAGTCTCACCCCACCACCAGTTGGCTCTATTTTATTTTCTATTGGTTGAGGTGTGCTCTCCGAGCTCCATGCTGCCCGCACCATGATAGACTGTTACCCCCTGGAACTGTAAACCAAAATAAACTCTGTCTTCTATAAGTCGTTTTTGGTCATGGCATCTTATCACAGTGACAATGGTGACAAAAAGTAATTAATACAATGCCCTTGAGATTCTTAAGAAACTAGTCCAAATAGCCCAAGGGCATACATGCTTACATCTGACAGAACATGAAGAGACAATGAGGGAGATGTCCACCTAATGGGGGTGGGGGGATGGGGGAATCACAGAAGACAGCAGGCAAACAGGGTCTATGAAAACTCTAGCAGTAAGATTTAGACATGGAAAGAGACAGCCTAAGACCGGTCTGGATGGGAGCAAGGCCAGGAGGAAAGGCCCACAAGAAGGACATGGCCAGCGCCAGCAGGAAATGCATTTATAAAAGAACGGCACCTACCGACGTGAGGGTTGACTTCATAAAATCCACAGAGCAGTGCTCAACCCAAAGAGCGTGTCCTATGCCTGTAGGAAGAAGTAGAATGGAGGTCTGGGAAGTATGTGGAGTCAGTGGACGAATCCACTGCCCTTGTTTCTAGAGAGCCTAGACCAGGTTCCGCAGAGAAGAGCCCTGCCTTCCTGGAGTGACTTGCTCACCTCTCCCTGTCAATCATCTATTCTTTCCATTCCTTTCTGCTGTCATTTCTAATCGCCAATACATTGCACTGTATAAGATCACCTAGATGGGTAGATGAAGAAGGAAATTTGCAGCTATTTATAAGAACAACACAATCTGGCTTTCTGCTGCTTTGGACCAACAGTCTTCAGCCATAGGTATTTAGCATTCATAATAAGCTACAGGCCCTGAGGGGGCTGTGCACTGGTGAAAAGTATGGAACTTCACATACAAAGGCCTTACTGGGATCTTCATCCATGATTTCCTGACTGTGTAATCTGAAAGACATTAACAAACCTCTCATTTCTCTCAGTTGTAAAATGTAAACCAGACCCATACTCCCGTATTCATAGGCATACCACAAAGATGAAGTGAAGGAATGTGTTCTATGGGTTTAGCATAGTGCCCATAACATACTAAACTGTAACTTTAGTCTATTAGCAATGTTGAAGGAGACCCTGGCTATAAAAATTCATTGTTCCTTTTTCTCCTTGCTTTAGGGAATATATCACATTTTCCTAATCCTAAGACCTTCCTAGGGCCTTTGCTCCCATCAGGCAATGAGAACTGGAAAGAAGTGAAGAACAGGAATCATGGACTGAAAGATCTCTGTCCACCAAAGGCTGATGGCACAGGTCCTATGACCGGAAGTAAATAATGGGAAGGGCAGCTTAGACCTTATCTGTGAGTCCATGAGTCCCCCCCCACACCTCCACAGTAAAGTGTGATACGTTCAGAGCCACTGGGGTATGGAGAACACTCTCTGAGGTCAGGGAACAGGTCCTACCTGGGTAGCAATACACTGTGTGAACCAAGTTCTCAGAGTAGTACTCCACAAGTACAGGATCTGGAAAGTTTTGTCTCCTATATTGGGGAATAAGTGTCTAATCTTTACTCATCACAACTATTCATGGGAGACACTTCAAACATGGTGCTTAGCCTTGTACCTTCTAGAGGCTACACAATCCTGCTAACATCGGTAATTACTCCAGCTAGACACATTTCCAGTCCCACAGAAAAGCTACAAGGTCACATGACTGAAGAGCAGGAGATATAGCAATTGGCAAAGACAAGCTAAAGTCCCCACATCCAAAAAGCAGCCTGGCTCCTGGCAGGAGGGAACGGTACTGCATAAAGATTTAATACCTCAAGGAAGAACCTGGTTGCAAATTGGCTAGCCATTTAAATGACCAAATTACCCAAGACATAATTAGGACAGCATCTCTCCCCCTGGAACTCCTATATGTGAATTAATGGACCCTTCTCAGTAAGCCAAGCTAGCACTAATAGCATTTCCTTTCCCTCAGACCATTTAAATCATGAATCCCTTTTCCAAGCTGGCATTTGTGTTTGCATCTTCTGTGCCCAGAGGTCAAGTCTCTATCAGACTGTCTTTTGCTCTCTGGCATGCCATAATGGTGGGCATCTGTCAGGACAGAGTCTACCCCTAGTTTTTATGTACGCCATATTCCCAGGGAGTAGTTAACACTAATCAGAAGAATACCAGGCTGGGATAGGACTCAGCTTTGTTGGTACCTTGTAGAATGCCAGGGGTTTGTTCTCTATTGTGGTAAAGTATACATTATGTGGAATTTACCACTTTAACCATTTTTAAGCCACACAATTCAGTGGCATTAAGCAAATTCTCGTGATAGATAAAACTGTACAAGTTAGAGAAGAACTCTCCACCCTCCTTTCCCCAAGCACCATTCTCTTTTCCATCTCCATGAATTTGCCTCCTCTAGGAATGCCACTGAAGAGGAGTCATGCAATATTTTCCCTTTTATGGCTGGTTTATTTCACTTAAAGCTGCATCATCAAAGTTCACTCATATTGGGAAATGTAGCAGAACTTCCTTCTATTTAAGGCTGGATGATATTCTTCGTACACATGCTGTATCAGTTATTTTTGCACAGTGTGGCCAAAATGCTCAGCATAAACAACTCGAGAAGATTTGTTATGGTTTCAGAGGGTTTGTCTATGCTAGCTTGGTCCCTCACAGTTGGGCAGAACCTCCAGCAATGGAGACATGTGAGGACTCTCTATTCACCTCTAGATAGACAAGAAACAGAAAACAGTCAAGAGCCAAGCGCAAGATATGAAAGAGACAAATCTGCTACAATCTACTTCTTCCACCCCCTAACATTTCCAGAATCAAGAGCTGGGGACCAAGCATTCAAATCAAGAGCCTGTGGGGAGAAATTTCATCACGGGCACAACAGATAGCCATTTAAGGTTTTGCCCCTTTAAGCTAATGACTAGATGCTTTGAAACCATCTTCACTGGCTCGGTTATCTGTAACCTTTAGTCATTTTGAAGCACACAAGTCAGGGGTATCAAGTTCTCTCTTTGCCGTACGACCATCACCATCATCCTTCCAGATCTTTGCTCTTCCCAAACTGAAGCCCTCTGCCCATTAAACATAAAATCCTTACTCTGCTTTCCCTCGGGTCCCTGTCAAAATGTTTACTGTTGAGTGCCAACCAGTGCATTTTTCACTCAGCATGGGTTCATTTCTCAGTGGAACAGGCTCCAAAGTGTTCTTCTGAATTCTTTTTTCTAGGTTGGTGCTCCCAAGCTGCCTTGATGACAGATTTGGAAAACATCCAATAATGCATACAGGTCCTCCACATCACAGGGAAGGAGGCCAATACCCCATGTATGGCAGAGTGGAGTAGCTCCTGACCTTTGCACACACCTACAAAACAATGAATGATCTTGGGCTAAGGAGACATACTTAGCTAAAAGTTGAAATACTGGGCACAATGGGAACAATCAGAGCATAACTTCTCATTTTTACCATTTTGATTTCACTGCCTTTTTTTTTTTTTTTTTTTTTTTTCAATGTGACCTTACTGGACCCAACCCTTCCTCTCAAAAAAAAAAAAAAAAAAAAAAAAAAAAGTGTTTTCAGTACCTATATCTTAGAAAAGAAAAAATACACTTTTTGACAAATATCACCCACCCAGTATCAAATCTCAAATACACAAAACCATCATTTTATTAAAAAGAAAATAAAAATGTCCCTGTTCAAATTAAGAATCTCACTTTTGGAGGCACAGTTAGTTTCAACTTTATCTACTGTGTGTATTTATTAGAGCTTTACAAAGAAGAGAAATTGCATGTAATTAGTCACCAGAGGATACCCACACAACCCCATAAATGTAACAGAAGCATATTGACAGTGGCATAAAAGGAAATGCTAATTAAATCCCAATTTCCTCCAAATATTGCCAGATCGTTCAGGTACCAGCTCACCTCCTGGGCTGTAGAACACTCTCAAATGTGCCCAGATTTCAGAGTTGGTGCTGCAGAATTCAGAAGAATTGGGGTAAAGCATCTCATACGCAGAGTGGAGTGTTCATGATCATAGTATGTGTTCCTTCCCAGTGTGAACACACCCCACACAGCCTAGGAAAGTAAAGTGGAAGCCAGTGAAAAATAGAGGGTATGAAAAAGTGAATTGGGCTGGCCAAGGAATCTTCTAGAAAAAGGAAATGTAATAAAGATGACAAATGTGGTTTGGAAATAAGAGTATACTGAGATGAACAGAGAAAGGGAAATGAGAAGAGTGGGTGTGTGGGGTAGATTGGAGCAGGTTGGGCCTCTGTGCTGTGCCATACAAGGCAGCAACTTTTGTCCATATTAGAGATCACAGCTCCCCACCTCCATCTCCAGGATGCCACTTAGCATCAGGGATGGAGAGGAAGAACAAGGGTTCTCGTGCTTACCCACTATTTCACCAACGTGCAGTCAACCGAGACATGCTGGTTGTCATTCTGGTGAACCAAGTGCATGCTCTCTTTTCCCTCACTGTTTCCTCTTATCTAGCCAACACTAAGAACCCATCAAATAAAAATTGTCTTTCTACCTGAGGGCCATCAGTGTTTGACCAAGAATGAGGCTGTGCTCCAAGGGTAGCTGGGTCCCCACTGCACCACCAGCCTTTCCATTGGCGTAGATGCTTGGCAGGTACAGCAAACAGTGCCAGCATCAGGAGCACAGGTCATGGAGCTCTGGCCGAGGAGAGCAGACGCATCCCAGTGAGCATGGCCCTGCTTCTTACCTCCTCCTCATCACTCCACCAAGAATCAGAGATGGCGGATTTTATGTTACACTTGTCCAGTGTTGATGCTGAATGTAAAACAAATCAAAGAAACCACTGTGTGGATTCATAGAACTGGTGTTCCAGAGTTCCAGGTTTGCGCACACACGCATGCACGCCGTGCACACACGCACTGCCTTTGGTAGAAATTCTGCAGAGAACCAAAGGGAATGTGGAGGGGGCATGGTTTCTCTCCTGTTTAGAGTGAAGAAAGAGGACACCTTGAGGACAAAGAAGCTAAGACGTTAAGAAGAAAGGAGCCAGGAATGGCAAATGAACCCTGGAAATGATGCTAAAGATGCCCAAAAGAACTGAGTCTGGAAGATGGTTTTTCATCCCCACTACCAAAGAGGTCTGGGAAACAAGCAGCCACGCTCTGGGAACCCGCTAATAACACTGGACAGCAACAGCCACACTCCAAACAGGAGAAACTGGCTTGCTCTTGAACCTAGAAGAGGCAGTGCCAAGAGAGGGCTCTGAAGCACCATCCCAGCTCCTCCACCAACCCAAGAGCAGCGAAGCTTCTCCCCTTCTGTGACAGGCCTATCACCTACTCCTTCCAGAAGCACCCTTGTGTTCCCATCTCCTACAGATGGAAGCCCACGGGTTCCTGCTAATGTAGGTGTGCGTGTGAGCCAGGTGAGCTGGGAGGAGATCTGGGCAGGTCAGTATCTTGTTGAAGAGTGAAGTCATCTCTCCAATGTCCTTTCAGTGTCACTCGGTCTCTAATGACTTTCTTAGGAATAAATAAGCAAATAAAAGCTGACACCAGGGTCTGGGCTGTACATCTGCAAGCGAGGGTGGCCACGTGCCCATGAGAAGCAGGTTCTCTTTTTGTTGTAAGGGCTTTGTTTCTCGGGCCCTCCCCACCAATAAGTTCTAGAAAAGCTCATATCATCCCAGCCCTGATTCTGGTCACCTTAACACCAGATTTGTGAGGTAAGAACTACTGGGGGACTTCTTCATATAAATTCAAGAAGCTTATGAATAAACTCCCAGTGAAGTCTCCCCAATATTAATACGCACATATTATGACCCTAGCTCTCTCCCACTGCTCGGGGACCTTCCAGAGTTCCTAGTAAAATGGTCTTGAAGGGGTAACCAGGGACCTGGGGAGATTCCTCAGTGAATAAAATGTATTCTGCACAAGCATGAGGGTCTGGGTTTGGATCCTCAGCACCCATGTAAAAAGCTGGGTGTGCCTGCATGTGCCTCAAGTCCTATTGCTAGGAGATGAAGACGGGAGGATCCCTGATGCTCACTGGCCAGTGAGCAAGTGCCAGGTTCAGTGTGACCTCGTCAAACAAATAGAGGTGAGTGATAGAAGACACCTCTACTTTCCAATGTGCACGCATGCGTGCACACACACACACACACACACACACGAGAGAGAGAGGGGGGGCTCAAATTTGGGTTAAAGGTGGTGGAAAAGAGGAAATATGACTGTGGGATTCTTTGAGGGACACCTGAGAATCCCTGTCCTAAACTGGACACTACCCCCCAACAACACAGCCAGGGCTCCCGAGAGTCCACATTATCAATTTCTTCCTTTGTCAGTGTGGAGGTCAAGGGCAGAGGGTATGGCGTTAGGACATCTGGGTTGGTTCTGCCATCAGTGACTGTACCACTCAATCGCTCAGCCCCCTTGGGGGATGGGCATCGGACTATCCCCATTATAAAGACAGTTATCACTGGAAATCCATGTGAAACCCAAGGACAAGGTCCTACCCATAGCAAAGGCCCGTCACGTTGCTGCTACTATCACACTACCCATTATTACTGTTCCTCCTAAGACGGTAACTCTTCATCCCCTGGGGATGTGCCGGGGTGTGCAAGGTAACAACGTAGACAGGGCTGAGGACTACCAGCGTCTACAGCCTCTGTCCAGAAGCATACTCCAATCATGCAAGTCACCGAGGTAATAAAAATCTGTTGACTCCCTCACTGCCTTTTCCTGACTGCAGAAACCCTGCAGCATGGAACGGCTGTGGTAGTCATGAAGATTCACTCCAAAGGAGAGGAGACATGATGGGAAACAGTGCAGAGATAACGCACCCAGCAGCCGCCAGATGTGCAGTCAGCACCAGAAACAAATGGGAAACGGAGTGAGAACACAGGGATCTCTCCGTGTTTTTTCTTGTACTACCTGTGAAGCGGGGTGGGTGGGAATGACCCTCAATATAAGACTATTTTAAGAGTCTTCTAAGACTAAAATAAAATCTGTGTGCCTTCAGGAAGCCGACCAGCTTCCCTACCCTAACTCTCTGCCACAGCCTTCCCAAGAGCAAGGACCAGCTTTCCACCTCTACATTGCCAGCCTAGCACTGAGCTTGGTTACCACAGATGCATGAGAAATGTTAAATTAACCCATAAAAGAATTAATCCTCTCTCCCAAACCCCTCACCCCTAAAGGTTAGTCAAAAGTATTCATTCACCTTTGGCTGCAGTGCAAATGTTAGGGGGTTCACTGCATTTAATTTTTTTAAAAAAAAATCAACCAGAAGAAGCACGTCTGTGCCACTTGTCAGTGGTAGACACCAAGCCAGGAAAGGTTAACGGGAATGCAAACCAGCCACCATTAGCATTTGGAGGTTAATGGTAACAGGCTGCGGCTGGACCGCCTTCAGATTGCTGGAAATGTGGAGCAAAGGTCGGCCTCTTCCCTGAGCTGCTATTCCCTCTCTGCTCTTCCGCCTGCCTGCTTCTGGTTTGGCAGCCAAAATACCCAGGCTAATTTCATTCCAGGCTCTTGGCTGGGCGCTTTGTGAATTGTCTCTCTTGACACAAGATAAAGTGAATGAGCAGAGGAATTGGCCCCCTGCAGAAACCAAAGGCAAGGCCAAGTCTGTTTGCTAAGGAAACACTCCCCTGTTCTCCAACCACAGCTCTGCAGGTAGCTGCCGCTTTGGCCTCTTCTTAGTGTTTCATAATAACCCTTAAGCATCTGGGACCCACCAGCCCCTGAGCTAAGTATGCTCAGGAAGAAGGATGCCACATGCTCTCTTGGGAGGGAGAGGAGCACAGAAACTGAGTAACAGTTAACACCTGCAGAAGCCGAGAGAAACAAATAAAGAAAGGTTCAGAGGCTCCAGGCTAAGTGTCCTCTGAACCTCTGAGCCTGCCTGGGAGTTCTCATTCTTAGTCTTTGCGCATCCTCCTAAGCCAAATGTTAACTTGAATTGCCCTTACTATACTCAAGGAACCAAGACTTGCCCCCACAAAGGCAGGATCTGGATGCTTTCACCATTTCTGTGCATAGCCTGACAGCAAACCGCAGAGCCATACACAAATATGGCATCTATCATCCTCCACGCTGGCTCCCAGGCAGGCAACACTTGGATCATGAGATTCCACAAAAGGGAAAGACATTTCTCACCACGTTATCCCTGAAGGAAGTAGGACCCAAATAGTTCCCCCATCTAGTGATAGTAAAACTTGCAAAATTCCAGGCCAGTAAGATGTCTGGGATGGTGTGGGAGTGGGGAGTGGAGAGGGGGAGGTTAAAGGCACTTGCAGTGTAAGCTTGGCAACCTGAACCCGATTCCCAAAACTGTCAAGGTGGAAGTAGAGAAGCAACTCCATAGCTGTCCTCTGGCCTCCAAACACTCACTGCGGCACACACGCCCTCCCCCAGACACACACTATGCATACACCCAATACTTTTTAGCTGCAAGGCTATACAAGCAAGAAGAGTTCCACTGTGAGTTGGATTACAAGGAGCCTGTGTTTGCTTGGCAAATACTCTACACCTGGTGAGGGCACACCCGCCATGCCTTAGAACAAATGAAAGTGAAAGGGGGGGCATGGCTAATACAGCAGATTGACCACAGTTCTCACTGTAAGAGGAGTGGGAATCAAATAAATGACATTCGGGGGGATTTTCTTCCAGGCTTTTCTCTGTACCCTTGAGGCGTGTGATCTTGGTGGACAGAGTATTCAAGTCATTGTCCCTGGGATGGTTTCTGTGAGGTCAGGCAGGGAGCCCAGGCTCTCTCAAGGTAAAGCCTGGCTCAGCTTGCTATAACCATCCTTATGAAGGACTTAATTAGGGGCCTTGGTTCATTGACCTCCTTTCAAAAGCTGTAACGTGGGGAAGAGAGGTTCTTCCCGAACTCCAAGTGTCTCCTTCCATCATCTCTGCTTCTTCCTGTTAAACATCCTAACCCACCACTCTGTAGGCCAACAAGGCCCGTGAGCTCCAGACGTCCCCTGTTGCTTCTTACTTTGGGTCTGAGACGCTGGACCTCAAAGTAAAAGGTATGAGTTCCTTAAAAAGAGTTGTGTTCTCTGGATTTGTTGTGATCAGCAAGAGAGGGAAGTCATCTCAAGGACCCTAAACTGCACCTTTAGTGTTGATGCCCACTGCCACTTGGATTTGGAGTCCACTTTTGAAATGCCTTCATTCCTCCTAGCTACAGCGACTTATCTTTCCGGCACCCCAGGGAAGGCAGGATCACCACTCTCACAGGTTGGAGAAGGAGGCAAACTTGCTTATGGTCTCTAGACGGTTGGGAAATCAAGGCAAGGTGCTTGCCAGGTCTGCTGCTCTAAGTCCTCTGGAGCTGTTCCTAGCATGAAGCCTCTGTCTGCTGATCCCAGACCTTCAGGGGTAGAAAGATCAAACGGAAGAATCGTGGGAACTGGGAGGAAGGAAAGGGTAAGAAAGGGTAGTGGAATACATGAGTCATGGAAGTGTGAAGGAGAGCTGCTTATTGGAGAAAGGAGAGCAGCAAGAGGAGGACAGGAGAAGTGGGGAGAGCATGGAAGGAGATAAAGAACACAATGCAATTACAACACAGGGATGAAAATGGCATAATGAAGCAGATCTCTATAAGCTAACTTGAAAAATTAATTAAAGCTAAGAACTTTTGCTACCTGCCAAATCAACTTCCCACCCTCTTGGATTTCCTAAAACCAAAACCTCTCACAGGCAACAAGATGGAGCTCTTATTATAGATTCATGAAGACTTTCCTTAGGCATTCTGCATGCCAGACACACTGCCAGATACAAGCATATAACCTTGACCAGAGCTGCAGAGAAGACCTTCCTGCTGTTGAATAAGACTCCTTCCTCTGCTCTCTCAATAGGAAATCAGAGAGAAGGAAAGAAGAGCTCCAGTGTGCATATTGTCTATTGTACACACCACAGCAAAGAGTTCCTGACATATATTCCTCTGGTTGGTGACCCAGCAAAGCAGACATGTTTGTCTCTCTCCTTGGTCTCAAACTGCCCTCCTTCCTTCCTACCTTCACTGCCTGCATCCCTCTCTTTGCCACCATCCTGCTTTACCCTGGTACTGGGGCTGGGGGCTGCAGGTGCAGCGACTGCTTCCAGGCTCCTTGGGACTTCCCTTTATGAAGGGCATTTTTTTCAACCCAGGAAAGAAAAAGAAAGCAATCATCACAGTCAACAAGGCACAGTCAGGGGTCTTAATAGCAAAACATATTTTTCTAAATGAAAGGGTTGCCAGACCAGACTCCCAGTGGTCTACGCACCCTGGGGAGGGAGTGCAAGATGGAAACACAGAACACAAGGTCTGGTCATGCCTGAGACAGACTATAAGAATGCTTAGGCAGGAATTTTTATAGCAGTCTACTAGGTGACAGATGAAAATCAAGTCTCTTGAAGCCATAGGCCTTCAGTTTAACATAATTGAAACCATTTCAAGTTTGTTTACCCCTCACCCCCAAGTGAGTCTGCCTTCTCAGATAATAATGATTTGGAGCTTCCCAAGCCTCCAAAGATACTCCAGCAATCTCTGAGACAAAGGTAGACCTGCAGGTCTATACAATATTTTTACTTCATTGGACCCTCACCAATGCTAATGTCATGGCCCCAACCTTACCCAAAGTAGTAACAGAAGACCTCAGCAAGAAGATCTGAAAGCAAACTGGCCTGGGAGTATTAAAAGGTGAAATATACGCAAGCCAGAAAGAATATTGGTTCACTACTGGTGTGAGCATATGGGCACTCATCATTGACTCTCACTGTGTACGCTGGCTGCCCTCCTGTTTTTCTGCCTGAGGATATGAACTTGCCAGATCTCACTCTTATCTCTGCTCCCACAGATGAAAAATGCTTGAGGGGTGATTCTTTGTAGTTTGGTTTACTAGGCAAGATGACAAGAGAAGGATCTTTCCAAGAAATTAAAATAAACCAATGATAAGAAAGAATAAATGTTGTAGAAGATATAGGTCAAGAGAAGGGGGAGAAATTCGATATCTTTGCAGCTCTGTTCAATATGCATAATTCTAGATCGGTTCAATAGTAGCAGAGTTCCATGCTCCATATAATATTTAGGTAAACCCTTGTACAGTAAAGGAAGCTCATTGGCGACCCAAAGGGGACAGGATCAACATGGTGCTTGTATACCTGCTAGAGGTAGAACAGTGTGGCTGTTTGTAACCTAAGAAAGTGGTATCTTTTTCAAATGTGTATCTGAGATGAAATATCAGTGCTAAAACTGGAAGTAAAAATAATAGGAAGGGCTTTGATATTTGAAAAGCATGTCCTTAAGATAAACAAATGGGGCTATGGAACCTCAAGGGGAGTCCACATTTAAGTAAAGACAAAAGGAGGCAGGTAACTGGTGAGTTATCAAAATACTGGCTACTCTATAGCAGACTGAACAAAACTGCATTTTTCCCCTCATAACTAGATGGAAATTTCAGCATCCTCCACCTAATAGAGGATTTGCTGAACCTAAACTTCCCACCAACTGAAGGTGGAATTCTTGAATAATCTCTACAATTCTTGGCACAAGGTTCTTGTCCTCAATACCCAGAAGAAGAATGGAAGAATAAATGAGGTATTCTTGCCTCTGTTATAATCTCATCTTGGGGCAGGAATCATGAGCCCTAGTTGTCAATTTTCTACCTCATTCTAGATAGTGAGTGGTACATTTCCCTCAACAAAGAAAGGAAATCAGCATGATTACTCAACAGAGTGTTTTAAAGGAGCCTTGCGGTGATTATGTGTTCTCACTCAAGGTGGTTCTGCCCACTTTTCCTTCTACCAACAGGGACATGAGTCTTGGTTTAACATACTTAAGAATAACAAACAATAGGCACTGTCTGTTAATTCCAATGGCTTCTCATAAGAAAGGAAGTCTGCTATATGGTAATGTCAGAGGCCTCAGGATCATACAAAGATTTCCCAGAGGGTCTCCTAAAACAGGAGAAGCAACCACTTATTTTGCTTAAGTCAATCAAGTCCAGAACACTCCTCCTACTGTAGGAGATAAATAACACTTTCTCTATATAGATGGTAAAAAGTTCTCAGAATCCAGCTATAGCAGTGATATTAAGGCTCCTGCTATCTCCTGGAAGCCCAACTCTATTACACTGAGAACATCAAATAGATCCTTCCACGTCCTGCTGACAATTTTATCTCTCAGAAGATAGAGAAAGCAATTAGGGAAACTGCTATTCTTGACACAATTCTGACATCAAGGAAGAGCCAGCTGGCAACATGTAAGTGGTAGGAATCTCTTGAGTAAGTGACCGTTTTGTCTTGGACCAAAGTACATCAGCTTGGGAAGGAACAGTGTGTACAGGTGGGAATGGTCATCATTCACAGCCATCAGCTATGAAGTGACCCCAATGACTTCTCCTGCCTTCCAAGGGCTGACAGTCTACCCAGCTGGTAAGTAATATCCAAGGCCATCTTAGCATTAACAAAGGAAAGGCAGAGGGGCTAGTGTTAGAGGAAGAGTATATCCCATGGGCTAGATGAAGTAGGAGGAAAACTACAAAAATCTGACTAGAGTTGACTGGATGTAGTGTGGAGGGGGGATTGGGGGGGGCGAATGGGATAGTGGATAGTCAAGGAAGTGGTTTGAGAATCAAGATGTAAAAGTCTACATGGAGGGCAGTTGTTTGACCCAGTGGAAAGCCCTTATGAGGAAAAAGTAAACAAGACACTGAAGAGAGTTTTGTCAGTGTTTAGTTAGCCCCACCTGTCTTCTCAGAGCCCCCACAACCACATTGGTTCTAACAGCCATTACATCTGACCCTGGCACAGCTGTTCAAACTGACATGCACACGTGGCATAAGCTGAACCACACAGCTTCACTTTCTACCAGAAATCTGAAACCTGGATTCTAGGCTGGTCAGTTGCTTGATGGGTAGAGAAAATCAAGAGCTCTGGGAGGCCATCTGCTCTGAAAACCAGAAGGAAGCAAAAGACACCTGCAGTATGGGAGGAATAAGGAAACAGAGTAGAAATGAGCCCTTGGAAATGAAGGGACCGCATTCTTCCATCCTGTTCCCACCCTTTGCAGGGCAGGCTGCTCTCCTTACACTGGACTCTTATGGCAGCCATGAGCCATGATGTATTCTCCTTATCTAAAAAAAAAAAACAAAAACAAAAAAAAATGTACTTTTATTTACTCTTGAGAATTTCACAGAGATAAAAAAGGAAAAAAAATCACATTTACACCCCCACTCTCCCCCTTAACTCCCCTCATTTTCTAACATGGCCCCCCTAATTTCATGTATCCTTTGTTTAATAACCCACAAGATCTGGTCAGAGATGTCCACATGTGAATGAGTATGAGGTCATCTATGGGAGCATGACAATCCTACCAGGGGATTGTCCCCAGCAACTCTGAACTGCCAATGTTCCTCCATAAGGGTGGGGCCTAGAGGTCACCTTCCTTGGTGCTAGGGTTTGGGCTGGCTTGATCTTGATCTTGTACAGTCAGCTGGAGCAGCTGTAAGTTCATGACTGTGACAGCTATCTCATGTCCAGAAGGAAGCATCTTACAACATCCGTCCCCATCCTCTCTTGTATTTTGCTGTCTCCTCTTCCATGATATTCCCTGAGCTTGGTTGAGAACAGAGTTGATATAGGTACCCTACTGGTACAACAGCGGCATGACAGTAATGGAGTGACTATTTTCTGATTAAATCACAGGAAGGAATTGTATGCCAGGGACTGTAATCTAGGATTAGTGGCTAGGGAGGTCACATGCCTAGGGCAGACCATGTTAGTGTTATTTTGTTAAAAGCTCATGCTGTCAAGTTGCCTTCTAAATGTTTATGTTTATATGCATTGACCCAGTCTACTGTCAATGATGTCAGTGAAGTTTCTTTTTGTAGTAGGCAGCCGTTGACAAAAAATGCCTAATTGGGTGAAGGGCCAAGTGCATTCTCCTTTTAATACAAATAAGAACAGTCACCTGGTAGTGTGGTTGGATGTTAACTGCTCCCTACAGGTTCAGGTGTTTGAATACTTCATTCCTAGGTTGACTCACTGTCTTGGTAGGTTGTGGAACTTCTAGGAGGTGGAGGGGGTCACTGATGGTAAGCACTGAGGTTTACAGCCATGAGCACCCTCAACCACTTCCTGTCTGTTCTCTGCTTCCCTCCTACAGAAGCAGCAGAACCAACCACTTCATGCTTTTGCCACCATCATGGACTGAATCCCTTCAAACAATAATTAGATAACCTGCATAATCTCCAGCACAATGGCAGGGCCATGTCTGAGACCCAGGCCCCCTGACTCAGCACCTATCACTATCAAAGCCACGGCTGTTCTCCCAATGCCATGGACCCACCGGGAGGTCATCAACAGACACACTAAGTTTAACTGGGAAAGAAGCAAAAACAGAACTGGGAGAGGAGCCAAGGCCTTTGGCCAGGAGGTACAAGAACCTGTCAATCTGATGGAGGGGCAGGGTGAGGGTGGGGTCAAGACACTGAGTGAACATCTGTGTCAGTACCCAGGGAAGATCAGGCACTAGAGCAGCACCAGACAGCACAGAGAGAGGTGTCCCTTTATGTAGGGTCTGATGGAGCAGCTCTTTGGAAGGACCAGACTGGAGCTCCCAGCTTCAAAGGCATCAGACTAGAACTCCATCTCCAAAGGCCACAGAACAAGTGAAAGATGGCAGGGCCAGCAAGGGTGTGTGTACAGATGTGAAAGGATGAAGACAAGTGTGATGGGATGAAGGTGGGGATTCTTTCTAGATCTTTCTTCTTTAATTTAAAATCTCTTTTTCTTTTCTTCTTGGACAGAGAAACCACCTATCTTTGTAAGCAGTGGGTAAGAAGTCAGCAAGCACACAAGGGAAAAAGTGGGTATTGGGTCCAGGGTAGGCGCCTAGAAAACTGGGAAAGGCTTAGAAAAACAAGCAGAAATCATTACTGGTGAGGAACAGAAACAAAGTGTCCTGTCTACAAGTAAATATTTGTGTAAGAAAGAAAGAAAGTACCATTTCAGCAGCCTAATCAGATGTAATCCTAGAAAAGGGTAAGGGAAGGCCGCACAGGCACCCCAACAGCTGTCTCAGAATAAGAGCATGGAAGAGATAGGTGCACATCTGGGGAGAGCCCCCAAGCAGAGGCAACTGCCTTCCAGTGGGAGGCTGGCTGATCTGTCAGAAGGGCCAACAGCTCAACATCGGCCAGTGTGTAATAGGACTTTTTAGATAGGTCTGAGGGAGAAACAAACAAGAAGGTGAGAAGGCAAGGTTCCCATGCTGTTTGCCTTTCCCTAGGAAGATGGTCTTGAGAGGCTGCAAGGCAAACCCCACGAAGAAGCAAGTGAAGGACAGTGACAGAACAGCTGACTTCCTGAAATGATCCAATGATTGAGGCTCCCACAAAGGGCAGCTACAGCCAGGGAAGTGATTCCCAGGTGTGTTGGGGGAGAGGCATTCTCAAAGGGGTTTCAGCGCACTGAGGAGGAGTGACTGTTGTTCAAGCCAGGTGGAGAAGGAGGACACATCCTCCGAAGCTCCAAGCTGCTCTTCACTGTGCAATGCATTACTGATCCAGTGGCTCGTGAGCATTTAGGACAGAATGTGTTGATTACCGAGACGTACGTACAGATTGTGTTCCATCACCTCATTTCTGTATTTTAGGACAGAGACAAGTAGACTGCTAGGTGTTCATTTGCATCCTGCCGCATTCCAAAAAGGACTGACGGTTGATTAAAAGAATACCAAGAAAATCACCAAGACACAGCAAACTACAAATAGTTGAGAAAGCAAAGGTGGTGTGTGTGTGTGTGTGTATACAGAGAAAGACCAGAACAGGCACCAAAACTACACAGAGAAACCCTGTCTCAAAAAAAAAAAAAATGCAGCATAGACTTTCTATTCACTTGTGTATGTGGATTCCACTCACTGGTTAATGGTGAACTAGTTTAGCATAAGTGTTCAGGCCACAACAAAAGAGAAACCTGACTGATATTCATTTTATATTATCCATGGAACTTTAAAAAG
The DNA here is from genome assembly GCF_903995425.1 of Onychomys torridus. NCBI lineage: Eukaryota > Metazoa > Chordata > Mammalia > Rodentia > Cricetidae > Onychomys > Onychomys torridus. Next base: position 30,077,854 of record NC_050445.1, read on the forward strand.
GAGAGAGAGAGAGAATATGGAGGCCAGGAGGTAGTGCATAAAGAGGGAGAGGAAAGACAGAAAGTTAGAAACAAAGAAGTATAATTCTTCCTGAGGTTAGACCCAAAAGAAACTTCAGAGAATCCTCATAAAAAGGACAGTGATAAGTGTAGTAAACATTTCAAGGAATCTCTTGAAGTCAGATGTGACATATAACCTCCACAGAGCCCTCTACCTCTCTGACTGTGATTATTTGTAATTTAGATTTAAGCAAATTTCATTTAAAAGCCTGTTACTGTTGAAGTACTCTTGGTCTCCAGAGTTGGCCTGATTATTTCCACCAATATGCAATACAGATCAACCGTGGGACAAACCAAGTAGTGATCCCATACACCACAGAGGACGTTTCTGCCTCCTTGCTGAATGACAACTTGTGGTTGCACATCCTCTCTCTGTACTGGTCTCCCCAGGGCACAGCTTTGAGAAAACCGGAGGTCCTCCATGGGGATTAAAGACCACCGTTTTCTCCCTGAGGTCGGGTGGTGTCATGTTAGGGAGCCAGTGGGTCACATTGGGAAGGATCATGGGAAGCTATCCTCCCTGACAGTCTAATGAGGGCAGCTCACTCTTACCACATCGAAGAGTCTCCAACAGTAGCTCCTGTAAGTTACTGGGCCACCACTAAGGAAGGAGGCTTCACACTATTCCAGTTGGAATTGGCACAGTATACTAGGAAAAGATCCGATCACAAAGAAAAGTGAATTGATCCAAGCCGTTTCACCTTTGGAAGCCATCCTCCACAAAACAAGGGGGCTATATACTTCGATGACTGTTAGGCAGCCTTTCTGTGCTAACATTGATGTTCAGGCCTATGAGATGAAAACTGTGTTTCAATGTATTCTATAATTATAAAATGTCATATAGATAATATTGGTTATCTAAAGTTTATTACATAAACCATCTGCATTATAGAAATCCAATTTGTACAAAAGTCCTCAGGAAGAAATGGATTAAAATGTACAGACTAATAATCAAAATGAGGTGATCCTAAGAGCATTATGGTCATGTGGGTTAAATCTTAGTATGGAAAAAGGAAATCAGTGTAAAAATGTTGATACCTGAAAAGTGTATCATTTTTCAGAATTTGGGGGGGGATGAGGTTTCATATGCACTGTTCAGTATGGCAGTATGAACTTTTATCTTACTGTACAATTAAAGGGGCAACAACATAACTATAAGCAGGGATTTAATCAGAAGGTAAGTGTTACGGGACTCATTCAGAGGACAAAGTCCGAAGTCAATCTAGGAAAATGGATCACCCAAAAATACGACTCCAAAGACTCAAAAATCTATGTGAATCTAGCTGGCAAGAAACCTCACCTCTAATGTGATCCATCCTTTCTCATTGACCTTAGGCAGCCCTCTAAACTATTCCCACCCCAGTTTGCTCCCAACTTGTTCTCTATATATAGCTAATCATCCGGCCCAAATCACTCTTGACCCCTTTGATAGAATTCTGGGCCATCCTGATGCTTCTTCTAGTCAATGGTCCTTCTGATTCATCCTTCATCCTGGCCCCAAATAGTAGACATTCTCCTATCTAACGAGGCTCACTGACCTTGTACTATGCCTGTCTCATTCTACACTAAGAAATGCTGGAATAAGACCGTGGTATTCTATGATTAATGCCCCTTTGGGCTCAGTTCTTGGTAAAGATAATGGGATCAGAAGGGTCTCAAGAAGGGCAGCTAAAATCATCACAAGAGGGAAAGGACTCCTTCTGAGAGATGACTTAATGAAATTAGGAGTCTGCAAGACGAATAACAATGTTAGGAGGAGACAATCTTACAGTTTCAGAAACTCATGGAAAGAAAACAGTGGATTCAACCAAACTCCAGAATTCCCAAATAAGACATTCTCTCCTGACTCCTAAAACATGTGCATTTAAGCCAATTGTAAAGAAATATCTAACAATAATGACAATAAAATGGTAATTTGAGAAATAATAAAGCTGAAAAAGTTGATTTGGAAGGTTTGGTTTTGGATTGTGATCTTTGGTTTTTGAGATAGGATCTCCTCACATAGCCTAGGTTGGTCTGGATCTGTGTAGCCCAGACTCCAGGGTGCGGGGATTACAGACATGCACCATCATACCCATCTTAAAAATGTAAGTTTGAAGGTGTTTCAAATACAATCATGGAATGCTCAATGTCAGTAGACTACAGGGAAACTTAGTGTCTCTAGCCCTAGGGACAATCAAACTCCCAAGTCATTTGACATGCTGGCTACCAACAGTGAGAGCAAGTACCTGTAGGGCCTGGGAGGCATTGCTTCTTCACCTAAGCCTATAACTGGCTCCTTTTTGTGGAGACCATCGAGGCAGAGGTACCTAATTCAGTACCTAATCTACCCAGCCTCAGTAACCAGCATCAGTGAGAGCCAGTGGAAATCATTGTGTAATTCAGCTGAATGAATTTGCATCTAGCTCCCCATAGCAGTTCTTCTATACACTGTTTTGTCTTCAATAAGCTGATAATTGCCAATTTTCAATAACCAGATCCTGCCATCAGGCCCTTCTTGGTTCAACACTCGGGGTGTTCTAAGCTCTTCCATGCTTAGAAAGAGGATCTGCTCTATATTTTCTTTTTTAAAATTTATTTATTTTTATTTTATGTGTTTGTATGTTTTGCCTGCATGTATGTCATCATATCCATTCCTGCAGAAGCCAGAGAGGACGTTGGATATTCTGGAATTGAAGTTATAGATGGTTTGTGAGCTGCCCTGTAGGTGTATGGGAATTGAACCCAGGTCTTCTGAAAGAGCAGCCAGTGCTCTTAACTTCTGAGACATCTTTCCAGCCCCTGGTTCTAGATGTATTCCAATGTTAAGACCTTTAGGGTAACACAGAAAATGTTTTGGAAAGAATAGAGACATGTAAGACAATTATCTTTGCTATATGACATATCAATAGTGAAGGTTAAAAAAAGTAAATAAGAAAAAAATTATTTCCAGACTGAAAAGAAAAATAGCAATGTAGACTCCATCCAAGAGAATGGGCACTTCTCATTACAAGAGGCTGGGTGGGAAACTTTAAAAAGAGAGAAATCTAGGTGGAGACTTTTATAGCCTTCTGGTGCATCTTGAAGGGCCAAGCAGCCAGCTCTCGCCCTGGCTGGAACACATTGCCTGAGGACAGGGGCAAAAGAAGCAAGCAACAAGAGGAATCAATTGATTGGATTTTATATCTGAAGATCACCTGGGAGACATGCTTAGGTATTAGCTCCCTTTTGCTGCTAAATACCTAAGGGACAAGGCACTTAGGAATGAACTAAATCCAAGCCTGGCTCTTGCTTCATGCCAAGTCTGCCCATGTCCAGGTTTAGGACACCCTTGAACCAGTTTCATGACCACTTAGCCTCCAAGCTCCTCAGTACCAAAATGGGCATGCTGACAGCCTCTCCCTTGTAAACTCTGAGCAGTAGATGAGCTCATTCTTGGAATATACTTATCACAGGGTCAGGTGCATCCAAGTGTGCAATAGCCACACTGTAATTGTGGTGCTTTTTTTTATTTCCTTTACTTCTTCATCTTGGCTCAGGTGGGGAGGAAGAACAGACACTGAGCTGTTGAGATGATCTGCTGTCTACTGTTCCTTCATTGCCAAATGGTCACTGACTTACTAGGCTATGCCTTGATTACGATCCTATATGCCTTTGGGTTTCCGTTTACAAGTAAGTTTGAATTTCCCTAGCATGTCTCTCCAGGGACTCATGCTAAGTCAATACCTCTTATCCGATAAGGCCTAAATTGGTGTTGTAAACTACCATTTGGACTGCGTAACAGAATTGCTAATGGAGTGATAATTAACAAATTCCCTAATTATTCTCCCCCATTCCAGATTTATCAGCCATTGCATCTTCAGAGTTGTCTTTCACCTTCAGGAATGGAGGAGAAGAGTAATGTGTAAAGTGGATGAAAAAGGAGAGCCCTCAGGATTATAGGCAACTTGTTTAAATCTATAATTTGTTCTTCAGGTTGAATAAGGCTTCAGCTCCTTCCTGACTGTGTCCACCAAAGCTGTCCATTCCATTTCTCCCATTCATAGCAGGACTTTTCAAACTACTCGACTGAAGGGTGGGGCTGTGGTGGTCTCATCATTGCCATATCTGGCGCTACTTCTTAAGATTTCCAACCATTTCCTTTAAGTTTTCTCCTGCTGTTTCTCTGGCTACTCAACTCACATCTATCACCAGGGCTCATGTTTTCTTGTTCCTTCTAAGTATCTCTTTCCCTTACAATAAGGTCTTACTATGTAGCCCAGATTGGTCTTGAATTCACAAACCAGCTGCTTCTGTCTCCAGAGTTTGGGGGTCATTGATGTATGCCACCAAATCCGAGCTTAGATAACTCTTCTATTCATTCTTCAGACCCAGCACCCTAGCCTTATTCAGACATTTGTCATTGCTCACCCAGACTGCCATCATCATTATCAAACAGGTCCCCTTATCAACTCCAAGCCTCTTCCAATGCAGTTCGTTGGTCATTTGAAAAAGCAGATCCAGCTCCACTGCCCCCAGCACCACATGCACAGTCACCTACTGAACAACACGGAGACAATTCCATGTCCACGCAGGCCTTCTCTTGATTTGACCCCATCAGGCTTCCCTACTTCACTTCTTCCAGCTTTCCCACACTCTCTTCTCATTCTGCTTGCCTCTCTACTTGCCTACCCTTTACACACCTGTTGTTTCCTCTGCCATGAACACCACTATCCCTGAAGAATTACCCACTGAAGAATTCAGACCCATTTTTGGAGCCTCAACTCCATAGTCATTCCCAAGTGCACAGCAGTCATAGCAGCCATCACATCATCATGGTACATTTGAGCTCTTGGCCATAGAGCCCCAAGGACCAGTGTCGAGCCCACGGTTCTGGATTCCATGAAGGCAACTGGTGCTTGTTAGCCACTCCATATTCAACCACAGACTTGATAAATGACTAGAGAAGATCGACAAGCATTCTTTCCCTAAGATATTTTTAAACCCTGGAGAAGAAAAGATGACAAAATCACATGTCTGCTCACGTGAGTGGCACTCTGCAAGGCTTTCAGGCAAAGAGAGAACCTGTGGGTCTAACTGATGGCATCAGAAGAACAAGCCTGTCCCCAAGGCACTATTTAAATTCCACTCCGTGATTTTCTTTTTAATTCATTTTTATTCCAGGTGCAGCCCTGCAGCTATTTTAAACCTGAGACTTAAAATAAAGTAATACTAATAGCTGGAGTTATCACAGACTCCCGCAGTAACAGTGTGCCTTGAATCTCAGGGAGGGAGAGGGGGGAGAAGCCATACACAGAGTTTTGACAAACCCCAGTATCCCTTTCCCGGGAGAGGGTGGAGAGCGAACAAAACAGGGTCTCCATCATCAAAGGATTGTGCTTCCCTAAGCAAAAGCATTCAGTCCTCCATGCCCTGAAATAGTTCACTTTGTACATTTAACTGTTCCCTTTCAAAATGTGCAGTCTGAAGGGAAGATGGGACTGCTGGGCAGAGGAGCAGAAAACACCCAGCAAACGTTCCCCCAAAGCAGCCAGCTGACAGTGTATGACAGTCACCTGAGGCCTGAGGGGACTATGAGCAAAGGCAAATTCTAGGTCCCATCTAGACTCACAGAGCCTGAAAGAAAAAAGGTGCCCTTTAAGTGCATGCTTGTGGGAAAGTGACTCCAGGCAAACTGCCCAGGAAATGGAGCACTATGGTGCCCAGAGGCACGGGCTGCCCCTGACCTGCTTGTGTCAGCAAGAGCCAGCCTGTTTCTTTCAACTCATTAATGAAACAAAGTCATGCTTTAATTACTGGCCTGAGCCTGTAGGGAGTCCATAGTATTAGTGCAGCCCAGAGAACTTACCCAACATAGAATACTGGCATCCATCATTTGGTTCCTCCCTTGTTCTTAGAAGGGCGTTGACCTCTCTGTGTGGGTTGGGGGAAACTTTCTCCTCATGTACCTCCCAAACAGACACCACAACTACAAAAGGCCAGCCAGCATTGTCTCCTCTGAACGGAGGCAGAGATAGAGGGGCAAGGAGGGTACCTGGTCAGAGCCAGGCCCTGGGATGGGAGGACTATGGAAAGTGGTGTGAGCAGATCCCCACCCTCACTCCTGAAATGAACTTGTGAAAACTGAGTTCACCCAAGTTGAGTCTCTGCCACATACACCCTGGGCATTAAATAGGTCCTGTCCCAAGTTAGCAAGGAACCTATCAGAAGGAATGAGGTGAGAGCAAAGCCAGATATGCTACTAAATGGGGAGCCTCGAAAGGCTGCGGAAATGGATATTCAAGACAAGGCCCCACACTGCTTATTCATTTGGCTTCTGCAGAGGCAGCCTGGGTATTTTCAGCAGGTTGCTGGCCGCAGTTACACTAAAGGGAGGCTCAGTGCAGCCTTGCCTTCCCTGGTACAGCTCTGAGGGAAGCCCAGCAGACACTGTCTTTGTCAAGGCACTTCCTTTTGTCTGGGAAGACAGTGGCCAGCCCTCTCCTGTGACTCTCTATGGCATTCTCCTCCTACCACTGCTTGCCTCCAGTCTCCAGCAGCCTTTTGTATCAGAAAGACAATCTCACACCAGTTTCCCAAGTTCTAAGTTGTCACTGGCCTACAAATTCTGATAAAAGACACCTAACTAGTCTTCCCCCGAGTAACATCATTTGAAAAAACACTATACAACCCATTGGCACCATCACATCTTAGAGCATTCTCATAAGGAAAAAAACAAACAAACAATGACAGACACCTAAAAGATGTAATCACAGAGCAAAGTGTTCTATTGAACTGTCTCCTCGTCTCCTCACTTTGCTTTCATCTGTTTTGTTTGGACCAGGGGAAATTTCTTTACAAGTCATGTTCAACATGCCTCACAATAGACAAATTGTTCTGTACGTAGATGAAGATGTTCTTGGGATGCTCCACAGTGCCTAGGAGAGTAGTGAGCATAGGAAACTTGTCACGGAATGGTTCTGAGATACCCACACCTTGGATATTCTGTGGCCTGCCCATGCTGAGGCAGGAGCCAGCCTGGTTGCCTGGCCTCGCTGTGAGCGCATCACAGCCTTGCTCCAGTACAAGCCTGTACACGCTTTACCTGCATTTGATTTCCTTTCAACATCATCACAGCCTGTTCTACGGATGAGGAAGCTAAAGTCTGGACCACTCTTGGTCTAGCTGTTAAAGTTCTTTCCTTCTTCAGAGCTAAGCACAAGCAAGCAAGGAAGCTGGCGTGTATCCATTTCTCCCTGCTACTGACTGTGGATGTGATAAGCCGCTTCACATTCCAGCTATTGTGACTTTCCTCGTATGGTGGACTCCAGCCTGGAACTATAAACCAAACCTTTTCTCTCATAAGTTGCTTTTTGTCAGGTTTTGTTGTTGTTGTTGTTGTTTTTATCACAGCAACAGAAATGAAACTTAGACAAGGTCCATCCCACATCAGCCTCTTGTTAGCATCCACCTTTCAGCCTTTTCCTGCTGTGTGACTGTTTCTAAATTTCACCCCCTATCCTACCCCCATCTCCTTCTCCAATCTCATTAGGTTTCTACAAGGACATCAAGCATTTGAATCCCTAATACACTTCACAGCACCTGTAACCTGAGAGATCTCAGAAAAAAATGATTGCTAATGAATGAATGAACTATTCATTGTTCCACATACTTTCTAGATCCTGCACTTCTGTGGCTGTGGTGGTTTGAAAGAAATAACCTCCATAGGGAGTGGCACTATTAGTAGGTGTGGCTTGTTGGAGTAGGTGTGGCCATGTTGAAAGAAGTGTGTCACTATGGGGGTGGGCTTTGAGGTCTCCTATGCTCAAGCTATACCCAGTGTGGACACAGAGACTCCTTCTGCTGCCTGTGGATCAAGATGTAGAATTGTCAGCTCCTTCTTCAGCACCACGTCTGGCTGCATGCTACCATGTCCTGTCATGATAATAAACTAAACTTCTGAAACTATAAGCCAGCCCCAATTAAATGTTTTTCTTTATAAGAGTTGCCATGGTCATGGTGTCTCCACTTCAATAGAAACCCTAACTAAGCCACTGTCCATGCCTCTTGAGAGGTGTTAAGATCTTTTAAAGCGGGGTTGGGGATTTAGCTCAGTGGTAGAGAACTTGCCTAGCAAGTACAAGGCCCTGGGTTTGGTCCTCAGCTCAAAAAAAATAAAAAATTTAAAAATTTAAAAAAAAAATCTTTTAAAGCACCTTCTAGAGTGTCACATCCAGAATTACGTGCTAAGCACCAGGTGCCAAGGCGCCTTTGACCTCCTGCTCTAGGCAGCCAGCCTTTATTCTAAAGCTTGAAATTGTTGTGTTTGTTTTGTTGTGGGGAAGTCATTTTACACCACCAACTTCCATACTCAAAGTCAAAGGAAGTTCTTAAATGCCCTCAACTCTTGCTGTGGGATATTCTGTATGCCAAATGCTTTCCTCTGATTGGCAGTAAATAAAACACAGATTGGCCAGTAGCCAGGCAGGAAGTATAGGTGGGACAAGCAAAGAAGAGGATTCTGGGAATTAGAAGGCAAAGGCAGAGAGAGACTTGCCAGCTGCCTCCATGATAGGCGAGATGTAAGGTACCAGTAAGCCACGAGCCACATGGCAAAATATAGATTAATAGAAATGGGCTGAATATAAGAGCAACAGCTAGACAATGGCAGGCCTGAGCTAATGGCCAAGCAGTTTAAATAATATAAGCGTCTGTGTGTTCATTTTATAAGTGGGCTGCCTGACTGCTGGGGCTTAGTGGGACCTGGAGAAAAGCTCTCCAGCTACAAACTCTCTGTTCATTGGTCCCTTAAATCCTAGAACAGTTCTTTGAGGTTTTACTCCTATCATATTACATGTTGTTAGTCTGCAAAGTCTATGTCTTCTCTCCTCTGGCCCATCCCATCTTCCTGCCTTATCTTTACAACTAGATTATAAAGTCTTTTGTGTGACATAGTACAGATTTCTGCATTAAAAATCAATGTAAATGCTTAGCAAGGTAACTTTTCTTGCATATTTAATAAGCATGTATTGGTTCATTAAGTCCATTTTTATCCTAATATTCCTTTGTTCAGCATACACAGCTGCTGAAGACTCATATTGCTACCCTCAGGGCTAGCACCTGAAGTCTTGCACCCACTGTCTTTCCTGCCTACAAACTGAAGCTGTGACTCTTGCTTGTCTCCATAAAGTTTGTTGGCTGTCCACAAGGCAACCCCTGACCTCTCTATATAACCTCCCCTCATGTCATCTCTGCCTCCTCAAACTGGACCTGCTTCCATGAGCCAGACCACTACACAACACCACATTTCCTCGGCATTTATAGCACACTCCACACACAGGATAATACCAGAGCCCCTCAGAGAACATCCATGTAAGATGTTGTAAGAATAGTTGTTTGCTTTAAAATAGGATTCCTTTACAAAAGAACGTGTCAGGAAATATATGTCTGTCTATTAAGGACCCTCTTAGTATCTTTGAAATATGGTTTGATTGGTCAATGTTCAACTGTCCATTTTAGCAGAAGAAGCCTCTGACCATCAAAAATAACTGTTGTGCAGCAATGCTCCCTGCCCACATGAGACAATGATGTTCAGGGGTGCTTTGCCATTGATTGAGTGACAATGAACTCTAGACAATGAAGACCTATCTGAGAAGTGCTCTCCCTGGACTCTGTGTATCAGTTTTCCCGCAAAGCTTATACTGAAGAAACCACACCCTATAGTCTTGTATCTGGAAGGGACCTTGACAGAGTTATTTATGTCACAGGCAAGGAGAATTAAGCTCAGCAGAGAGACTTGCAACTACAGCTGTCCCTCAGTTCACAATGGGTCATTTCTGAAAATCTCATTGTACATTGAAAGTATTCTAAATTGAAAATGCATTTAAGATACCTAGGCCACTAAACATCATAGCTTAACCTAGACTACTTTAAATGTACTCAGACCATATCTGTTAGCCTACAACTGACACAATCATCTAACACAGGGCTGGTTTTATAACAAAGTGTTGACTAGTTAATGTACTTTATTGAATATTGTGCTACACATGAAAAACAGAATGGCTATGTGGGTATGACTCTGCACAATCACAAAGTTGGAAAAAAAAAAAACCACTGAGTCTCTCAAAGCTGGGTCTCATCTCCATTGTTCAGCAAAGCCAACCATGAGCATCCCTTTGTGGGGGCTGAAGGTGGTATCTCACCTTTCCTCTACAAGGCTCAAAAGATGATCACAGGTACTTTTTCATAAGAGAAGGTAGACAGCACCCCTTGTCTGAATCTCCTCCAGATCTCTGGGGGGAATCCATGGCAAGGTACCCAAGTTTTCAACATTCTACAACAAAGTAACCCAGTTGCCTCATATTAGTAAAAACTTCAGCCCTGACTTGACTACTTTAAATATTGATTTCAAATTCTCTTTGATGGAGCCAGGGGCTTTTGGAATGCTTCAGGGTCCCTAGGGTAACACTGGACAAGGACAATTTTGGCAATATTGTTAGCATACTTATAATTTAGAACTGATGAGAAAGTGAAAACACACACTCTCTGTAGTCATAATTACTGCTCAATTTACTGAAATGGTGTCTGGTTAGACGGCAAATAATCACTGTCCTATTGTTTATAGAATGCTCTGTTTGGAGTTTTTAATGATGTATTAGGTCAGTCTCTTATTTTTGTCTTAATGTATCTTTTAAAATACTTCAATATCTTACTTGTTATAGTCCAAGAACCCAAGGGCTTGAAAAAAACTGTTGTTTCTATATTTTTATATTTAATTGACAAATATTGAGTCCATTCAAGGTGTGTAATGTGAAGATTTGGTAAATATGTACATTGTATAATGATGATCACTGTAAATTAATTAAAACATCCATCACCGCCCATGCTCCCCTGAAACTGTCCATCTTATATACTAAGAGTATGGAGCCTTGGATCCACATCTCTACATTCATCCCAACCCATAGTCTCTGGTAACCATGAGTCTACCCTCTACTTTGAGGAGTCTTTTTCTTTTCAGTTCCACAAATAGATTAGGTTTTACATCTTTAAGTCACTTTTCCAGTCTTGCGACAAAACACCTGAGTTCATCAAGCTTTAAAAAAGAGGACTGTTTTGTCCGGGCTCCAAGTTTCAGAGACTTCAGTCTCCTGACAATTGATCCTGTTGTGCTTGGGCCTCTGGTGACAAGCAAGCTATATCATAGTCAGCAGTGCATGACAAAGGAGGCTTGTTTGTCTAATGGAGTCCAGGAAGCAAAGAAAGGATCAGGGTCCCAGCATCACCTTCAAAGGCACACTTCCAATGGCTTGACATCCTTGCCCTATGCTCCACCTTCTAAATGTTTCACATTTCAGAAGGGGGCCTACTTTTCCCCAATGAAATAGCAGAACTGGAAAAGAGCGTTATTCATAATTTTGACTTGACAGATATATTCCATTTTTCTTCTTTCCAATGTATTAGTCATGGAAACAATCACTTCTCATTCCTTCTTTATTTTATAACTAAGTTACTTATTGAGTAAGACGGGATTGGAAAAGTGAATTATGTTAGTACAACCCTCACATTGCTTTGCACATCAACAGTTTAGAGAGATGAATCCCTGCCTTCATAATATCAACAACAGTATCAATGTTAACATAATCAACAGCCAGGACTCAATGAACATATACTAAGTGGGAATGTATGCTAATCACTGAAGAAGATTCAAAATCTATCAAGATTATATTGAGCAAATATGCAATCTGACTAGGGAACAGAGATGTGAAGATCAACTAGAGCACAAGGTGCTGAAAAGCAAGTACACTGAGCTATGCAAGCTAAGAATAGAAGAGCCTTCTTATTGAGAAATAATACATTAACTAGGCAAAGAAGGTTTATATTGGTTTATGCTGTATTTGTTTAACAATGTAAAGATGTGCTGCTTTGCCTGATCAAAGTATATAATTGGACTAATAAAAGGCTGAATGGCCAATAGCTAGGAAGTAGAAGGATAGGCAGGGCTGGTGGGCAGAGAGAATGAGGAGGAAGAGAAGGAATCTAGGCTTGAGAGAGAACAAGAGAGAAGAGAAGAAGGGAGAAAGCGAAGGAGACCCCAGGGCCAAACAGACAGATAGACATGTAGTAGGACATACAGAATTAAAGAAAGGTAAAAAGCCCCAAGGCAAAATATAGATGAAGAGAAACAGGTTAAAACAAGTTATAAGAGCTAATGGGACAAGCATAAGATAAGGCCGACCATTCATAATTAATAATAAGTCTTCAAGTCATGATTTGGGAGCTGGTTGGTGGCCCAAAAGAAAGCCTGCTATACCCTCTTTGGTCTAAGGTATCCACAGAAAGGGAGAATTTGAGTTAAACAATCAAAGCAGAGAGAGAAGCCTCAAGTAAGGAGACAATGTGTGCAAGGACATGAAAGTGCAGGACAGTATATGGTGGGAAAAGAGACTCATGCTCTCATACTTACAAACTGTGCGACCTTGGTCAAAATACTTGACTTCTCTCCATTTTGTCACTGTGGAAATCGGGTGTTAGAAGAGCCTCATTCATAATACTGCTGTGGTGATCAAAAGAGATGATGCTAGGAGGGTACTTAATAGCACCATGCTTGGAACTACTCCTCAACCTCAGTAGACATTAACTATTGTTCCATTTGCAAGTCTGTGAAGAGCCAGCATAGCCCTGGAGGGTAAGCTCATGCTAGAGACGTGGTCAATGGCAGAGGGTCTTATTTTACGGTGAACTTCTGGCCTGGAGAGGAAATGGGCCATAAAGAACCATTGTGTCTATCATGAAAATGGATATCATGAAAATGAAGAGAGATGGGGAAAGAGGTCACAATTGACACCAGGAGACTTATCCCAAGCACTGGGCCTCACTTTATGATGAAGGCTGCATGAAGATTCTATTCACCCTTCTCCAGACCCCAAGCCATAGTACGTGTCATCAAAGCAAAGTCAGAAGGGAGTCAACCCAGGTTAATACTGAGGGAGGGTGCCCTAGGATCCCCTCTCTAACCTTAATTCATTCCACTGGTCTAGGAACCACTACCATTCAAGGAAAAATAGAAGTTGCTGGGAGGTGGGAAGATAGAGTAATGTCTAGGCAGAGTGCTCCGTAATAGCCCCCACCCTCTTAGCAAATACCTGCAGAGACAGTAGCAGAAGTCAGGGAAGCACCCACTCTTCTCAGGAGCATTATGGGAAGGGTTCTGAGGCTGAGCACAATAGACAGACAGAGGATACAATTCACTATTCCCTCACAAGAGAAACTTCTTGGGCTTGTAGCTAATATATATGGATTAGAACCAGTATTAGCTGCTTCTGTGTCCAAAATTCCTAACAGAAGCAACTTAAGGAAGTAAAAATGTATTTTCATTCACAGTTTCAGATGGTTCAGTCCATGATGGTGGAACAGAGCAGTTTACATCATGGCAGGTCAGGAAGCCAAGATGGAGACAGCAAACTGCCAGGCATAATACACTCATGAGGTCCCTCTCCTCCCAATGACCTACTTTATCCCACTAGGTCCTCCTAAAGTGTCCCAAAACAGCACCACTGACTGGGTCCTAAACATTCAAAAGTTAAGTTTGTGGGGTACATTTCATGTTCAATCCACACCAGAGTCTCAGGGAACAAGGAAGCCTACAGTGTAGCTGCCTCATGGCTACAGTGGTCATCCATAATCCTGAAGACAGTGTGGTAAAAATGCACAGAAAGGACCAGAGAGCTCAGAAGGCATGGGGCTGTAGACTAAAGGGGTAATCCATGGGAGCTCAGGTCACAAGGTTAGCAAGGTCTCTGAGCAGCCAAAATGAGGTAGCACCTTCTTGTTTTTCTTTAAAAAAAAAAAAAATTACATGCATGGGTGTTCCGCCTGAATATCTGTGCATGACCTGCATGCTGTGAGTGCTTGGAGAGGCCAGAAGAGTGCAATATTGCTCCCCTGAAACTGGAGATCTAGATGGTGTGAACTACTTTATGGATGCAGTGACTTGAACAGAAGTTGGTGCTCTGACACAGACATACCAACATTCTCACTGAGGTCCTGGTGGCACTCAGCGGCAGAGGTGACATGAGCGCTGGCTGTGCTTTCTAGAAGGTTTGTCAAGAGGAGTTCTCTTCATTTGCACCATTTGATTAAGCTTCAACTTGAATTGTGCAGTGTTTTTGAAAAATTCCATATTTTTACTAGAAATGAAACTTCAATTGAGTTTGGCAACAATCTCAGCAAAAATAAATAAATAAATAAAAAATTGTTCAAAGTAGTAGAGCAATTTCTGAGGACACTTGACAAACAAAAACGGTGTTAAAAGATGACTGAGTGGTACTGTTGCTACACTGCATGAGTCTTTAGGCTCCAAAGAGAATCTACCCAATGAAATGTCCTGATCGGCTCTCTAAACCCTTAGCCTGACCGCCTGAGCATGGGGGTTTGAATCAAGTCCTGGATCTCTAGACTGACACAAGAGTGTGTGGTGATATTGTGTCCCCCAATATATTGTGCACTTTAATAAACTTATCTGGGGTCACAGAACAGAACAGCCACTAGATACAGAGGCCAGAAGGTGGTGGTGCAGACACACACACACACACACACACACACACACACACACACACACACATACACACCTTTAATCCTAGCATTCTAAAGGCATGCTTCTGGATCTCTATGAGTTCAAAGCCACACTGGAAACAGCCAGGCATGGTGACACACACCTTTAATCCCAGGAAGCAGAAAGGTATATAAGGCATAAGAACCAGGAACTAGAGCCTGGTTAAGCTTTTAGGATTTTGAGCAGCAGTTTAGCTGAGATTCATTCCAGATGAGGACACAGAGACTTCCAGTTTGAGGAAACAGGATCGGATGAGAAGTTGGCCAGGTGAGGTTAGCTGTGGCATGTTCTGTCTCTCTGATCTTCCAGCATTCACCCCAATATCTGGCTCCTGGGTTTGTTTTTATTAATAAAACCTTTTAAGATTCATGCTACAAGAGTATCTGGGCTGGAAGCAGGTGCTGCCCAAGCTATAGTCCCTAACACAGCAGAGGCTGAACCAAAGGCTTCCTGAATGTCATTTCTCCGGTAGATTCGAAGACCACGTGACTCTTACAGTATTTCAAGCACCAGCACACTCTAAGCAAAAGGCATAAAGCCATCAGTAGCTAGAGGAATCTGTCTAGGAATGCCATAAATGTCTAGCCAGTTGCTGTGTTTCATATTGTTGACAAATGAGAAAGATGAGCCATTTAATTCTGAAGCTCTGTATAAACAGAGAGGCTTAGGAGCTTGGGTGGAAATGGGGTAAACACATCATACATCCTTATAAGGGGCAGCATTGGCTTTCAGGGTGAACGTGGAAAATCCATGCTGAGTTCTTGCTAAGTTCGGGGGACAGCTAGGTCTGAGGAGGAGATGGTAGTCAGTCCAGATCACAGGGTGGGGAATAAGGAATCAGACCAATAAAGACCTTGAAGAGCACCTACAGGGAAGCTTGATCCAGTCAAGAACACACCATGAATTAAATATGAGGATTTCCCAAATGCCAAAGCCAGATTGGAGTGGAAGTGCCAGCCAAACCCGGAGCACAGAAGGCCCAGCTACAGGCTCTGTAACCACTCCAAGCAGCTCTGCATGGGAGCTTGGCTCATAGCAGGATGCTCCATGTCAGTACATTTACAGGTTGCCCACTTCGAGGCCTGTGCCTTGGAAGATGCTGGCTGAAGCCAAGGACAATGTTTTGAAGTCACCTTTTAAATAACAAAGGAAACATTCAAACAACACACCTGGAGTTTAGGTTCACCACCATGCCCATCATGGTAACTTGAAGCAGGTTACACACAAATACTGAAGTCAGGGAGGCCTGGGTGTGAATCCTGATTTTACCACCTGCAATCCTTTGAGGTTTTCAATGGACTGATCCCAGGCTCAATTTTTCAATTTATAGAACTCAGCTAATAGTACCAACCCCATTAGTGATATTTGTATAATTAAATGTGATAATGGTGGTGAATAATTCAAGACGGTCTGGCACAGGGAAGGTCTCTACAGATGGTAGTCATTATTATTTAAGATTATAATAACCATTACTATTGACGTGTTCAAAAAACATAATCCACTTCAACCCATGTCCTTTGATAACTCTACTGCCTGAATGTATATATGCAGAGAAAAAATAAGAACTTTATTAGCTCCAAAGAAAGTTATTTCTAATATAATACATTCTGCCTTTTTGGCAAAACCAGCTCACAATCTTGAAGGTTAAGAGATATTTATCCCTGGTTTAATACCCATCTGACAGACAAAATGAAAGAATAAATTTCAACCTAAAATAGTATTTCATTTCCCCATAAATCCCTTGGGTTTCATGTCTCCTGCTCCATTCATACACCATCTCCCAGTTACTTCCTCACAGAAGGCCCCCTTCCTTTGCCAACTACAGCTTTTCCCTCACCTCCCCCCACCTCCTTCACTGTGGCTGTCTCACCTCCACCATAACCAACTGTTTCACACAGCTCCAGAACACCTCGCCTTAACTGAAGATGTCTGCAGTTGGCAAAGAAGTTCCAAGGAAGACATAGACCATCAGAGGGAAGCTGTGTGGTAAAGAATCGAGCTTGCCTGGGTTTCTGAGATGGCACCTATAAGCCCAACAAGGAGATCCCTCGTGGGAATGCCTCTGTTACCTGAGGACCTTGGGTCATACAACATAGTCTATCAATATGATTTAGATTTGGATCGTATCATGTCAGTTTTCTTAGTGTTTCTGTCACTGTGAAGAGATGCCACGACCACAGCAATTCTTATAAAGGAAAACATTTCACTGGGGCTGGCCTATAGTTTCAGAGATTTAGTTCATTATTGTCCTGATGGAAAACATGGCAGCATGCAGGCAGACATAGTGCTGGAGAAGGAGCTGAGAGTTCTACATCTTGATCCACAGGCACCAGAAGGAGAGAGTGCCACACTAGACCTAGCCTGAGTGAGCATAGGAGACCTCAACGCCCACTCCCACAGTAACACACTTCCTCCAACAAGGCCACCCCCACTCCCTATGGGCCAAGTATTCAAAAAACCTAAGTCTGTGGGGGCCATTCCTAACCAACCACCACCACATCAGTTCAAGCTCCAAAGGGGCTGGATACTAGAATAAATCTTGCCTACAGGACAGAGCCTTCCTCCTGACACAAAATAAAGAGAGAGAGAGAGAGAGAGAGAGAGAGAGAGAGAGAGCAAGAAACATGTGGGCCTTCCTGGTTGACAGTATTCTCTACATATTGTCATGGTAAACCAATGCAGAGAAAGTGTGGTTTTCTAATCCTCCAATGGGGAAAAACCAGAGGCTCTGCATTTGGAATTTCCTGAGCTCTGCCCTATGCAACTCACCCTAGGGAATTTTTTTTCTATATCCTTTAACTGTAATAAACTATAACCATGAGTATATTGGATTTAAGTTATGCTGTGAACCTTTCAAGTGAATTATGGAAAATAATAGTGATTCTTGGGGTGGCTTGAACTTGCTGCTGTTAGAAGGGAAGGCAGTCTTGGGTCTGCTCCTCTCCCATTGCAGAAGCCACTAGGAAACACTGCAGATAGGCATGCACCTTCCCTGTGTACTGACAAAGTGGCCAGGAACCTGAATTACCACATCTGTGGAACATTTCCTACCTTCACAGGTGAATCCCAAAGCCTAAACATTCCCCACATCCACTTGTGAGTCTTTGAGGGGTCTCAACAGCTGGCACTCCCAAATGGGTGTATTCAGATGGATCTTCCCTCACCCTAGCCTTTCAATATCCTCCCACCTCTAAGCACAACACAGGAGACGCCCTGCCTCTGTGGCCCTCAGGCTTCCCAAGCCTGGTATCATCACAGAGTGATAGAGAAGAAAGGAGAATCGTGGGAGACTGTTCCTGGGAAACTGCTACTATGTCCATGGGTCTCATCTGCCTGAAAAATGTTATAGCTCTGTTCTATTCAGCCTGAGCCTCAACCCCAGGAATAGCATTAGGCAGACAGGAGAAGGGAAAGGGGGACCCAAAGGTCAAAGGGGTCAATAAGAGGGCCACAATAATGCCCAGGTGCTTTAGGAAACATGTTCCTTTGAGGTCATTCTTTCTCAGGATCATTAGCCCTCTCTGAGAAAAAGAATTTAAAAAAAAAAAAAAAAAAAAAAAAAAAAAGCTCTTTTCAACCCTTCCCATGATGCACTACTATTTGCAGTGGCTCCACATACAAGTAACTGGAGAGCAAAGAGATACATTCTTTTTTATTATTTTTATTAAGAAAAAATTTTATTCATTTTACATACCAATCAAAGATCCCCCTCTTCCCTCCTCCTGCCCCTCCAGCCTCCCCCTCCCAACCTAACCCCCATTCCCTCCTACAAGAAGGTAAGGCCTCGCATGGGCAGGTACACTTAGTAGAGGCAGGTCCAAGCCCCTCCCCTGCCTCAAGGCTATGTGAGGTGTCCCATCATAGGTAGTGGGCTCCAAAAAGAGAGGTACATTCCTAAGTCAAGACTTGGGGAAGTGGGGACAGGAAAAAAGAAATATCAACATTTTGGGTACCAAAGGAAATAGAAAATCAAAAAATTAGCAAGAAGAAAAGAAAATGTATTTGGATGGGAATGAGAGAGCTGGCTTGCTGAATTAAATCTAAACTAGGCATACATCTTTCTTTGTTAACCCTGCACCCCAAACAACTGCCCCAAGAGTGCCAAATCAGATGGAGGGAACACACTGGACCACATATGCTGAAAATGAAGAAGTTTTAGGGCTGTATCAGTCACTTAAGTCTAATATTTGGATTTCCTTTGAATTGCATTGTCGTCCACGGCTGTTCAGGCTGAGTTGCTTAGACAGAGAATTCCAGTTCTAGCTGCCATTTCACATTATGCTAATGTATGTGAGAAGCTGTCTCCCTGGATACCGCAGCAAATTGCTAGCTGAATCATAGAGATGCTGTCAACTTTTTTTTTTCAAGTTTTCCATTTTTCGCTTTACCATTGTGTGTAGTCAAGAGAAACCAAGAGAGACAGGGAGGGATACTTTTTTTCCCAAGCTTCCCTTGGATTGATTTTCCTCTTGATGAAAAAGCTATAGATCCCCGCCCCCCCCCCCCCCCATTTCTAAAGCAACCACATGTATGCCTCCATTTTATTTGAAGTCATTTCTTCGCCCAAATGTCTGTGTCGGTTTCAGAGACTCAGCAGTAAGAGCCAGCAGAGGGCGAAAGAGAGCAAAGCACCAAATCCTGATTTTTCTACAGATTCCACTTAAAACCAGAGCCTGAGATGTGAGCATTTGCTGAGCCCCAAGAGAAATGCGCAAATCAGATGGATTCGCTAGGTGAGACTGTTGGTGTGTGTGTTGGGGGAGGGGGATGTTTTAAGATGGCTTGGAGCTCTGGTGTACGTGCAAAAGGCCTTTGGCTGGCAAATTGGTTCTAGTTTGAGCATTGCTATCCTCTCTCCTTGGATGACCCTTGTGCTGGGAATGGTTCCTTTGTCTGTACAGTGGGAAGGGGAAATGGATGCACTCTGAGCTTCCTTGCGGATCTAACAGCCTAAGTCCCTAGGGTTCTTCACAGGCTTCTGCAGCCTGTGGGACCAAAGATAAAAACACCTCAAGTTGGAATCAGAGGCTGGACCTAAAGCCAGAGTAAGGTTTCCTCCAGGTTGGAGAGCTAAGAGTCTGTGATGGTTGTGCCTCAAAACAGGCCCCTGTGGTAAGCTGACACAGAGAGAAGCGTATAAACACAGTCACAGTGGTTATGGTAGGAACCTGCAGAGAGCCTGGGGCAAAGCAGGAGCTCACCTCACCCTGAACGCCGTGAAGTCGATCACTTCCATTCAAAGCTCCCAAACACTTTGAGTCTGAGACGCCCATCCTAATGTATTAGCTGGAGAGCCCCGCATGATTCGTCGTCACTGTACTTGGGACTCCCTTTGGCATCCATAAACCTTCGCCCAGCCTGTCCGTCTCCCACCACCTGTGTTCCCACAGCTACTTCCCCTGCCGACAACCCTCTGACTTCTATCCGTTTTGTCCTAACACTCACCTAGAATTCCAACAGGGTCTTAGGATACAATCAAGAGCCCAAACCCGTGAAGTTGTCCACTTTACAGCAATGGCAAAAAGCAGGACTGTGACCTCCGGACCCAACATAACCTTCCCTCCCCTCCCGTAAGTGTCAATTCTGATTGTCACTTGACAGGATCTAGAACCGCCTCGGAAGGGACAATTCCTGGTGTGTTTGTGAAGACATTTGTAGAGTGGGCTAACTAAGTGGGAAGAAAGCCAGCTGAGCCAGGATCTTCTCCCTGCTTCTTGACTGTGTCTGCTGACCAGTGTGTCCAGCTGCCTCATTCCTGCCGCCATGCCCTCCCTGCCATGATGGGTCACATCACTTCTTCAGCTATGAGCCCAAATAATTCCTTCCTTCCGTTGCCTTGTCAGATATTTTTTCAGAGCAATGAGAGAAGTAATCAATAGTTAATAAAGCGGCAAGAAAAGTAACTTCCCCTCTGAAACAAGGCACAAAGATTGAACATGTTAAACCTGTGCGCCACTGGGGTAGGAGTTGTATGTAGGTCAGTGGTAGAACATTTGCCTGGCCCAGCACGTGCCAAGCCCTAGGCTTGGTCTCTAGCCCTGACAAACAAAATAAAATTCCATGCCCTAAGCAAAATAATTATGAAAAAATTGGGTCTCGATCCATCCACTCATCACTCCAAGCAATCTGATCATTAAATATGGATTTCTTTTTAAATTCAAGAATATACTAGAGTTGAGAATTCATAATTCTTTTCAATGACTAAGGCTGAACTAGGGTTGGCATTTATATTATTGCAAAATATCCCTCTTTTTAAGTTTAATAAATCCAAAAGCTTTCTTACCATAAAGCCTATATGATCTTTGATTAACTGTTTTAAGCTTAATATCTACAAGATTTCTGCAATTTTTTAATGAAAAGTCTCTCCTGAGAATGAAGTTATATCTGTAGGGTTACCACAATGTGGCTCCATTTAGGTGTAAAATTTTCTGAAGAATTATGGTTTTATCTTTCTTTTAAAATTAAGCACTTTATGAATTTCATGTTCTATTATTTAACTATTTAATTTGAAAATAATCCTTGTTCAGATTATTTACTGCCTACTTAAGTCTTTGGTCCAACTCTTTCAGACAATGGTTATTTCTAGAGGATTACATTACATTTATTTTTGCCATGCCCTGGATGGAGCCTAAGTTTCCTGTCTGCTTCTTACAGCTAAAGGAGGGAAATGGGCTTAAACAGCTGTATCATAGTAAAAAGGATGCAAACGTGGGGAGGAGGACTCACTTCAGCAAATCCTCTCCTCAACAATGATTTGAGAGGAAAATTGTTAA
The DNA here is from genome assembly GCF_903995425.1 of Onychomys torridus. Lineage (NCBI taxonomy): Eukaryota > Metazoa > Chordata > Mammalia > Rodentia > Cricetidae > Onychomys > Onychomys torridus. Next base: position 30,099,255 of record NC_050445.1, read on the forward strand.
AACAGCAACCTGAGAATGTCAAGCATCAAGTGAAGACATACAGCAAATCAAGAAACCTTTATCCAAGGTCAGCAGCAGAAAGCCAGGAGTTAGTCTGGAACTGTTCCCGTCTGATCCTCATGATCCAAAGATGTACTCGCTCTATTAAAAAGAGGATGCACCAAGTCCTCAGCTCTGCTGATGGGAGTAGCTGTCTTGATTGTGAGAACAGTGAAAATGCACGCGTGTACACTCTCACATGCAGTCTTGGTAGCAAATACATAAGGAAGCTATTGGTAGCAAATATATAAGGAAGTTATAGATCTAAAGTATACCAAGAATGCTATCTTGACTGAGGCAAGCAACCAACTGGAAGATAAGTAACAGAAGTCCAGAAAATAAAGCACCTACAATGTACCTAAACATGTTCCATGTAACCTCCAGGATCTGAAAGGCTGCAGGCACTACAAAGGTAGACACACACTCAAAAGATACAGGTCTTAACTATAACTATCTGCACACCTCTGGGTGAGTGACAGGCTTTGTGCCTGTGCAAAGGAGACACAGAGAACCTAAGGCAGAGTTTCGTTGGAGCTGAATGACCCTTTCACAGGGGTCACATAAGACCACTAGAAAACAGAGATATTTACATGACAATTCGTACCAGTAGCAAAATTATAGTTATGAAGTAGCAATGAAATAATTTTATGGTTGGGGTCACCACAACATTGAGGAGCTGTATTAAAGGGTTGCAGCATTAGGAAGGTTGAGACGCACTGGTCTGAGGATAAGTAAATCACGCCGAAGAGATTGGTAAACTGGTTGAACTTCAATGTACACTCCAGTTTATCTGGTCTCTACAAAGGGCAGAAGATTTGCCACATCAAGTATTAGGCACAACCTCTGGCCACACCCCGACTAGCCACTAAGCAATGCCACCCAGAGACAACCCCGGGAGCCAGACTCAAACATCAAAATGTAAAGCAAAGTTAAGAGAGAGAGAGAGAGAGAGAGAGAAGAAGAAGAAGAAGAAGAAGAAGAAGAAGAAGAAGAAGAAGAAGAAGAAGAAGAAGAAGAAGAAGAAGAAGAAGAAGAAGAAGAAATACCAGCAGTTCCATATTCTGAGGGAGCGAGTCTCTTCTGAGCCTGAACAAGTTATTAGGTGAACAAGAGCAACAATAATCTTTAGTGAAATGTCAGAGCCCAGAGTTGCTACAATGTATTTCACTAAAAAGTGTGAGACATGTGAAAATAAAATTGGAAAATGTAGCAGAGACTTGGGGGAAAATCATCAATATAAATGTCTCTGGGGTGTCCTAGAGTCAAGAATTAGCACAGAGACTTCTAAGTAACTATTACAAAGGAAACCATAGCTAAGGACTTTTCTAAGTATGACAATTACTCATCAGACAGCAGTGTAAAATATTTTTAAATTGCACTTCTAGAGATAGAAGATAACATTATTTAAATTTTCACAAGAGGGGCTTAAAAAATGTATTTGAAAGCCAGGTATGATAGCCTATAATCCCAGCCCTAAGAAAGACAAGACAAGAGGGTCATAAATCCAAACCAACCTGGGCTACATACTGAGACTCATGAACACTCAAAGATTAGGATAATGGAAATTATCTAAAGTCTAGAACAAAGAAAGATAAATTAGGAAAGCCCCAGAAACCAGTGGGACATTGTCTTAGTTACTTTTCTGTTACTGTGAAGACACCATAACTAAGGCAATTTCTAGAAGAAAGACTTTGGGGCTTACAGCTTCAGAGAGTAAATCCATAACCATCATGGCAAGGAGCATGGCAGCATGCATGTAGGCATGAACAGTGCTAGTGAGAGTTTATACCTTCTTGGCCAAGTGAGAGGCAGAGAAGACTAACTGGCAGTGGCGTGGCATGGAGTTTTGAAACCCCAAAACCCAACCACCATAGCATATCTCCTACAACAAGGCCACATCTAATCCTTCCCAAACAGCTCCACTAACTGGGGCCAAGCATTCAAATATGTGAGCCTATGGAGGCCATTCTAACTTATACCATCAAGCACACCTGTAATGGGAGTCGCAGAAGACAAGAGATATAAACATAATAAATAACTGCACACCCCCAAACTAAGGCTTCCCAATTTTGATGAAAAACACTAGAAACACATTCAAGGTCAGTGGATTCCAAGCAGGAAAGACCCAAGCATGCCCATTCAGGCTTGGAATCACAAGTGTTGAAAGCCAAAGATAAAGAGAAAATCTTGAAAGCAAGAGGAAAAGATGACTCATAACCTGCCCCGCAGTGGGCTTCTTATCAAAATCAGTGGAAGCCATAGACAGTGGGAAGACTACCTATTCAAAGTGCTGAGAGAAAAACTTAATGAAGAATTCCATATTCCAGCAAGCTATTTTTCAATAGTGAAATCAAAATAAAAATATTTCCAGATAATTAAAGACTGAGAGATTTCATTACATCAGGCCTGCCTTACAAGAAATAATAAAAGCCCTTTGGGCTGAAAGGAAGATTAGGATAATGGAAGTGATATTGATTATAAATTGAATCCACATGTAAAAAAAAAAGAACATAGAAAGGTAAACATGTGATAAATATAAGTATAGTAAATATTTTCCCTTTTCTTTATCTTGTGGACTTAAAAACTATAAGACTTATTAAATAATAATAATAATATTTTATTTCCCTCCTCCTTTGTGCTGTTATTACCATATGTACATTGTCTTCATATGTTATAAACCCCTAGTTCTCCTATAAATTCCAAAAAAAAAAACATGATTTTACTTGAACCCAACTATTCAAAAACAGAGCCTGTAGATTTTGGGAGCAAAATCATAGAAATACAGTTCTACACAGAAAGCTATTTGGAGAACAGCATGGACTGAACTTGAAGGGGAACCAGAGAAATTATAAATTGTGGGATTTATTTTTTCTGTCATAAAGAGAACATTAACAACAGGCTGATTTTCCTGGTCTTGATGTTTATCTGGCTTAAACTCTTACTCCATATGAAGCATGGAGTCCCAAATCTCTCTTGAAAAAAAGTCTCTTTCACCTGGCTTCTGTGTTATTAATGTCCTAGCTTTCTTCCTGCATCACTGGACTCTTCTTAATCTTCTCTCTCAAATTCCTGAAATTTCTAGAACTCTAAGTAGGAGTGCCCATCATCACAGTTCTTGGACGGCCTCTGCATCCTCTTTTCCTAGATCATCACAGCCATCACTGGGAGGGTAAAAATCACTCCTCACTGGTGACTATCCTTGGCACTCAACTCATATATACCCATCATTCAGATTTGGACTTCAAATAGATATATCTTCATTCTGTACATCTCAGAAAGTAACTCCCACTCCAAAACCAATATCCAATCCTGCCAGCACCACCCTGGAAATACATCCATGATCCAATTGCTTCTTAGCATTTCCAGTAGTGCCTAGTCCAGGCTGTCATCATCCCTCATCTGGTTAAGCATAACACCCTCCCAACTGGTCCCTACTCCTTCCTTCTCTCTTTAATCATTTCTCCCGGTGTCTAACATGGGCCTTTTAAGTACAGGTCCTGTGGTGTCAGCTACACATGTAAAACTCTCCACTGCTTTCCCAGTGCACTTGAAAACCATCCAGAGACTGGCCTTTGTATAAGGTTACATGAACTTGACCTTGGCTATCCCATCAAACATGTGTTTTCCCCCTCTCTCCTTAATCCACTGTACTCCATCCAGAGCCACACCATTCCCCTGCACCCCATCACCCCTTGCACTTGCTCTGTATTCTACCTGGAATGCTTTCCTCAACTGCCCATTTGGTTTTTCCCCACGTTCATTCAGGTTCCCCATTAACGCATTTCTTCTCTGTTTTAAATAAACTCTCCTGGGTTATTTTTTCTAGGTCCCTATCACCCCTTTAATTTAACTGTTTTATTATTTGTGATATTTTATCTCCACTGGAATTTATAATAACTACAAATGTCTACTGTGTTCCCAGTTAAAATCCCAGCATTTGGGAGACTACCATATGTTAGCACTTATTAAATGTTGACTGAATGAATCCATGAATGGACAGGTGAAAGTCGATCTCATTCCAGGCAGGAAAAATGTAAGTAGTATCAGCAGAGACCCCAGCTCACTTCATAACTGATTTTTCTTGACCTTTTGTTCTAGTTAAAGGCTCCAGATATTGCCGGGCATTGGTGGCGCATGCCTTTAATCCCAGCACTCGGGAGGCAGAGGCAGGCGGATCTCTGTGAGTTTGAGGCCAGCCTGGTCTACAAAAGCTAGTTCCAGGAAAAGCACAAAGCTACACAGAGAAACCCTGTCTCGAAAAACAAAAAAACAAACAAACAAACAAAAACAAACAAACAAAAAAAAGCTCCAGATATCATTCTGTATACTCATCCTGGCACATGAAGTTTTCAATCACCCCAGGGGACGAAATTGGAAAAATAGGAAGAGACTGTTAACTTTCTCATGAGGCAAACATTTTAAAGTGTACTTTATTTTGAAACTGTGCTCATACTGGTAGACACCTTGAAAAGAGTGGAGGGAAGAGAATCATCAGGCAGAGCCTGGCTTTACGCTCCTGAAAACAGTACATAAAATACGCTTCTGTGTCTTACGCCATATCTTTCCAATGCCCCTACAGTTTCTGCTCTCCTTTTGTGGGTGCCTTTCAGAAAGACAATGACATGTGAACTTTACGTTTTATCACCTCTTTTGAGAACCAGTGATTTGAAATACTTGAGAGAGATAAGAAACTTTTCATATTATAAAGTGAAAATCATTTTATATGGAGAAAGAGTGTCCCTTCCAGAATCCTATATCTTGTGATTTATTGCCGCTGTTAAAAGTGGGTCACCTTTACTTGGGTTCTGAAATCTAAGGAATATGCATTCTGAAGATCACTTCATGACTGGAACATCACTCCTTTTGCAGTAAACAATCTCAAAACAAGCTGAGGAGAGTACTGGAGAGATGGCTCCGTGCTTAAAGGCACTTGTTGTTTTTGTAAAGGACCCAGATTTGATTCCCAATACCCACATGATGGTTTCCAACTGTCCACACTTCAGTTCCAGAGGATCCCACACCCTCTTCTGACCTGCACAGGAACCAGGCATGCAAGTGGTCCACAGACAAGCATGCAGTCAAAACACTCATACATAAAATAAAATAAAAGCCGTTTAAAAATGAAGCTAATGAGAATTGAGCTGTCTCTCCTGGGGACTTCTAGGCAGCACCTGTGGGCAATGGCAGTCATCTCAGTGAACCAGCTGTCCAGGACCCTGGAAGCCCCAGTGACAATACCTACCAGGACTTATCCCTAGGAGACCATTTCTCACACACATTTTCTATATGCCATCTTCAGATGCCAATCAAGAAAGAATGAGTTATAATCCTCTTAAGAAACAAAGCAGGCTGGGTGTGGTAGTGCACGACTTTAATCCTAGCACTCAGGAGGCAGAGACAGGTGGCTATCTGTGAATTTGAGGCCAGCCTGGTCTACATAGTAAGGTCAGGACAGCCAGGGCTACACAAGTGAGACCCTGTGAGGAGAAGAGAAGATGAGGAGGAGGGGGAAGGGATGGGAAAAGGAGAGAGCAATTGCCTGGTCAGGCAGAACCCTTGGGGTGCAGAAGACACCCCCAAGGTGGTTCAGTGAAAAATGGTATACAGAAGACTCATGCAGAATTAAAGGAGCCTAGAAGAGCAGGTGAAGGCCCCAGAGATTGGCAACAAAGTGGATCTGTTATTGCTTGTGGGCCCCAGGCACAAGAGGAAGGAATCATAAGTGTAGAGCCTGGCAACAGCCAGGGCTGTGAGAGAAGAGCCAACTTGCACAGGGCTGCAGCCACAGAGGAAGGAGAGGGTGGAGCTGGCACAGGTAAGATAGCCACCTGGCTCATCATGTTTTACAGGGCTTTCTGGTGATGCCTCTCAATGATCGAACCCAAGTCTAAGACAGGGAGAGCAAGGCAGCCCAGACAAGCCGTCCTCGGAGGTCTGCCTCCAAGAGCTAAGAACACACCTAATACAAATTCAGCAGAACCCGCAAATAACTCCGGATTGAGGGTCAGGACAGTAGGGTACCTGGATCTGGTTGAGCCACCACAGCCTGTGTAACTTGGGAAAACCCACAACATACTGCTAGAAAAAGAGTATACATACTACAGAGTCTCTGTGACAGTGTCTCAGTTTTAACACACTATGACAGCTTATCCCAGGAGTGGTGTAGACCTGAGAATTATCTATATCTAAGAGAGATGTAGGATCAGTAGGAACAAGTTAACTACTATAGTTACCACAAGGCTTTAACTCAGAGCCCTTTGGTCTGGGAAACAGTCATTTTAGTAACTCCTAAATCCAGGAAGATGTCCAGTCCATAGGCATTGATATACTGCCCAAGGAATTCTCATCCCTTACATCTCGGCAACTTTATCACTAAAGTGCCTCACGTATCCTGCCTGGTTTCCCTCTAGGCTGTTGAAGAGTTCGTTTCACTTGGTTGCCTTGTTCCTTTGCAGAGCAGCAAACCTGGCTGTGTTGGAAGAGGAGGAGGCATCTGGGGCCCCCAAACCTCAGAGGCTTTGTACATGCGAGAGTGTGTAAACACCCCGTGTGGTGGAAAGGAACAGGAAGTCCGCACCCAGTGATTGCAGACAAGCTTTTCTATCACAAGACTCCACTGCATTATTTCTGAACCGACCTGGCTCCTGCTAGCTAGTGGGCCCAGGAGCCTCTGATCTGGAGGGTTATTCTCTGGGACCTCTAATACAAGGCCTTCCTCCACTTCCTTGTCTCAATATTTCTAATGACTTCGTTCATCCCTGCAGCTTTACAAAATCTCCCTCTTATTATTGCCAAGCAAGGTAGAAATAAGTATGAGCAGCCCATATTAAAAAAAAAAAAAAAAAACCACATAATGAAGAACCAAATGCTAGAGACATGACTTCCCTTGAGCCTAGGAACAGTGAACAGAGTTCATCTGCGAGGATCCAGCTAAGGTTCTTAGGGTGGGAATTAGGGGATGGCAGGGATCCAGTCTAAGAGAATGTAGTTTTTGCTTTATTCTTGGTACAGAGGATTGAATCCAGGGCCCTACCATATGCTAGGCAAGTGCTCTACCAAAGAGCCACATTCCCAGCCCTTCAGAAATGTAGTTTTAAGGCCAAAGATACTGGTAAACTAGAGCTTGCTAACCTTGGACCGAAGGCTGTGGTCTGCACCTAACAAACAGTTACGTGCAGTACAGGATAGATAAGTGGGGTAATAAAAACCCTAATTTTGTTTTATAAGTTTCCTATGGAGTTGTTTTGCAATGTTTTACTTAATAATTGTGGCTTGGTGTGTTAATAATGTTTACCTTAGCAGTAATTTAACTAGCTAAAGTGGTTACCTGGGAATTCTATATCATGCACCTAGTAGGTCCTGGTAATAAAAGTTAATTGCAATGTTTCCAGCTGCAAAGTCGCAGGGGCCATGACAGTAACCCCTGCCCCTTTCTACACCTCCTCATGCTCCTAATCCTTTCATGGTAGCATCTCGTGTTAGCTCTGGCCAGTTTCCAGGTAGACTTACCGTGTGTTGCCCTAGCCTTTCAACCTGTCACTTTCTAATGCACCAGACTCCCGGGGTTGGGGGGACCAGTGCTATGATCTCTAGCATAGAAGTTTCTGGAAGAGACGACATCTTCCTTAGGGTTGAGGGACTCATACAAGTTAGGCTGTGTCTCTGGAGATGGAGGCATTGCTCATCCATCACTGTGTCTTTAGAGCCTGGCAACATACCCACAGAAGATACCTCAGAAAGTTTGTGAATTTGTCCTGAGCATTCCAGACCAGTTGAGTGTTCAGGGGAAAAATATAAAATTGGATATAGTACTTGAAGCAGGACAATGCCTGCAAATTCAACACCATCCTGGGATGCATAGTGAGTTCCAGGACAGCCTGCACTACAAAGGGGGCCCTTATCAAAACATGAAAAACAAGGCTAAACATAAGTGATGGACCAGGGATGAAGCCTCCTGGGCCCCCATCCAGGCTTTCTGAGAGAACAACCTTCTGGTACAAACCAGGAAGAAGCTGGCGATGCTTTGACACTCCATGCTTCCAGAAAAAGAAAAAGAAAAAAAAAAAAGGACACAGTGAAATTAGACACATCAAATTCAGAAGGATGTGAGAGGGTCTAGAGGGAAGGATGGGACTGGTTGGTCAGGCCCCACATGGGGTTGGGGCAGGGGGAGGTGTGTAAAGTAACAGGAAAGGGGAACATGGATCTGTGCATCTTAGGGAGGGGATGAGGGAAGAGCCCTGGGTGTCAGGTGCTCAGCAGGAGCCTCTTGCTGAGATAAGTTGATTGTGGTGAATGTCAAGATGCCTGGAGGGGATTAAAGAAGACCTGGGAAGACCTCCTGCTTACCCAGGAATGCATCAGATACTCTGCCCTGCACATTTCCCTTTGAGCTCTGAGAACAAGGTGATTCTGTGTTCCATCATGCTTCCTCTCCTGAACAATGCGTTTCTTTTCTAGTCCTGTCTCCCTTACATAGATAGGGTGTGCTGTCCTGGAGGACACTGGTTCCAGAACTGCAGTGTTCACTTTGAACCTCTGCTCTGCCATTCATTTGCTGTGCAACTTCGAACAAGTGATTAAACCTCTCTGTACTTCCACGTTCTTATCAAGGATGATAGTAACATGAAAAACCAAGAACCAGCATGCGAATGTTGTAGCATCCACCTAGAAGTTCATGGTCCATGAGACTGAACAACTCAGTTTCCACATCTGCAACAGCTGTACAAACTGGGTAGTTCAACATAGCCACCTGTAGAGGTGGTTAAGAGGACTGAATACAATCAATATACAATAGCAGGCATAATTGTTCAACAAATATGAGCCATTGTTTATTATCATTAGTATTATTATTATTACTACCACCAACAACAACAACAACCGGAGAATCCTTTCATATGTAAATACTTTCATTTGGGAATTTTCATCTATTTAAAAAGAATCTTGGGCTGAGGGAGGGTATAGCTAGTGGTAGATCACTTGCCTAGCGTGTAGTCTAGGTTCAAGCCTAGACTACACAAAAAGGAGATGGGATGGAGGAGGAAGAGTTGGAGGAGTATAGGGTGTGGAAGAAGAGTGCAGGGGAAGGGGAGTCCTGGGAGGAGGAGAGGTATAGGACAAAGAGAAAACAGAACCTCCACAGATTAGTTCTTGCTATGGCTTGACCCCACCAAGACACATACTAAATGTGGTGGTGTTGGGAGGTGAAGCCTCACAGAAGGTATCTGGTGTGTGCATGCATTTGTGTGTGTGCGTGTGCGTGTGCATGTGTGTGTGTGTGTGTGTGTGCGTGTGCGTGTGTGTGTGTGTGTGTGTGTGTGTGTGTGTGTGCCTGCATGGGGCTGGGCCCTCTAGAGTGGATGCCTTTATCCTGTGAGTGAAGGCTTGTTCTCACAGTTCATGAGAGAGCAGGTTATTGTGAGGGATGGTTGTTCCTGCACCCTGCCCCTCATGTTCTGCCTTTCCTCACATGTTTTCACCCCCTCCCCTTCTAGAATGAACGGATGTAGTGTGAGACAAGAAGAGCTGAGAAGGTGCTGACCCATGATTTTGCACTCTCTAGCCTCCAGAACCATGAGACAAAGTAAACCTAATTTCTTTATAAGTTACCCAGTTTGGGGTACTCTGTTATAGTAACAGAAAATGAACTGAGTGGTTTCTGTAATTTTAAAGTTTGTTTCCTTCCTAGTGGACTACTTGTGTTGCGTTAACCCCCACTAGAGCTTGCCTCTAAATCATCATAATGAGCTTAGATGGAAGTCAAGTTTCAAATGTAATACAGCCACATATAATTTCTTTGTAAAATTCTGTTTCTGAAATCCATCACCAGGAAGAGGATAAAAAAATCATGTCAACAACTGTTGGATGATGGATGACTTCCTGTTTAGAACAGGGAGGTGACTTGTGCCACTTTCCAAATGGCCCCACCCTTGGCTGGGATATCACCATGAGACTCATACTTCTGTGTGATCACCTATGGAACGGTTTGTTGTCAACCTCCAGCTTAAACCTGCTCTGAATTGGGCTTTCTCCCACCCTTTTACACCCCTGCCTTGTCCAGCTAGGCTTGCTCTCCACCCTTTCCTGTAGAGCCAGTGACATCCAGTAGCCATGTAACTTGTGGCTCCAGAGTCTCGGCAGAATCTCCAACATTCGAATGAATGAATGAATGAATGAATGAATGAATGAATGAATGGAGAGATGATAGATAGATAGATAGATAGATAGATAGATAGATAGATAGATAGATAGATGAAGATAGATAGATAGATAAGAGATCCCAGCTCTGTGTACACAGTGAAGAATTTGTGATTGAAGAAAGAGGCCACAGAGGCCATGAAACAGATACAAAGGAAAAAACGAATGCAGAAGAACATCACATATACATTAGCAAAGGACTGATCAGTGCCCTTGGCTTAGGGGTCACACACACACACACACACACACACACACACACACACACACACACACACACACAGTCTTGTGAGAGGGTCTAGAAAGCCCCTGACTAAGGTTGTCAGATTTAGAGGTGGTGACAGATTGCAGGAGAGATGGCTCAGCAGTTAAGAGCACTGGCTGTTCTTTCTTCCAGAGGATTCAGGTTCAGTTCCCACTACCCTCTGCATCTCCACCTGCACCTCCAGTTCCAGATGATTCAGTGCCTTCTGCCAGGCTAAGTGGGCACTAGGTACACACCTGCTACACACACACACACACACACACACACACACACACACACACACACACACATCCATTCAGGTAAACACCCATATACATAAAACTGAAAAATCTTAGAAAGACAGGGAGGAACAACTATTAACTTTACATTTTAAATAAGCAAATCTTTATTGCAGTATGTTCCAAGTATTGAGGAGGGACATCTTTATACTAAAAAGAAAGTATTCAGTGGTCATCTAAAATTCAGATTTCACACAGCATCCTACTAGCCTGGCAGGTACATTTCTGTTGCATCCTGGTGTTAACTGTTCCTACCTCTGGTAGAAGCATCTAGAAGTCTCCCCCTGTTCACTTTCCACCACATTCCCCATCGGAGAGTCAAAGGTGAATAAAATATGTTGCCATCATCTTTCCCATTCCCCATTGGCAGCAGCATCAGCATCATCACCATCATCACCATCATCCTCATCATCACCATCATCACCATCATCATCATCACCATCATCCTCACCATCATCATCATCACCATCATCCTCATCATCATCACTATCATCATCACCATCATCCTCATCATCACCACCACCACCATCATGAAAAGCATAAAGAAAATTTCTTTCCTATGCGAGAGAGTGGAAAGCTAAAGTCAAGGATCTTGGTCAGAATTTGAGCTTGTGTGATTTCTGAGAGGTCTAGAGACGGGCTCCAGGGAGTGTGCTGCAGTGAGAATTTTTTCTGAAGCGTTCATACATCAGAAACTTAGTCTCCAAGGCAACAGAGGGAAGAGGTGAGGCCTTTAAAGGGTAATTAGGTCATGAAAGCAGAGAGAATAGGTGAATGCCATTCTCCTGGGGAGGGGCTCATCCATCAAAGTTGTGTCTCTCCGTGTGTGTGTGTGTGTGTGTGTGTGTGTGTGTGTGTGTGTGTGTGTGTGTGATGCACACAGATGGCAGATCACTTGTGGAAGTCAGAGCACAGCTTTATGGAGCCAGTTGTCTTCACATGGGTCTAGGGATAGGACAGGAGTCATCAGGCTTGTGTGGGTGATACTTTACCCACTGAACTAGCCAGGCCAAAGCAGTGAAGCTGGGCAGTACTTTATGCGTTTAGCTAAGTTAATTTTAAAATACTTTTAGTGGGTAAGTTTCATCTTTCTACATAGATTAGCCCTTCCTTGAGGATGCATACTACTCCAAATACCCTTTTCCAGTCTCAAACAAACACTTCAAATTGTACTGTGTTTAACAAATTCCTGAAATAGTGAAGAAAAAATTGCCATTTGCTCCATGTGAGGAAATAGGTCATTACCCTGAAAGAATTTTCCAATTCTGTTTTACACAGGAAATAGTAAATATTTGATAACATGATTTGGTCTGAATGAATAAGAATGGATAAGCTATCGACAACTCAGAGCATTGCCATTCCTGGTTGTGGTCTAGGACCTGAAAGAGATCAGACTCTTACCCGAATCATCACCTCAGAGACCAATCCTGAACAAACTCTAAGTTGAGCTGGACCTCAGCATTTCCTGCATCCCTAGAAATCACCATGTCACAGGTTTGACTGGAATCTAGAAACAAATATCAACAAAAAAAAAAAAAAAAAAAAAAAAAACACTCTTTCTCAAACTCTACTGTTCCCACCGCCACCTTGTCTGGCAATGGTTCCGCCACGCAGAAGTGGAGTCTGACTCCATATGGTAACATCTCCATCCAGGACCTTGAGGACATTCTGGGGACCATTTGCACAACGAAAGCAATGTGGGTCTTCAAAAGATTTAGAAGGAGACCCACATACAGCATGCTGATTCTCTTGTCTCTGTTTCCATCATGCAGACATTCCCAAATCAGGCTGAGCTCCTCAGGGGGAGCTGGCTCATGTGTACAGTGTGGCTGTGCTTGAGCTTGGAGACAAGTGGACGCACAGAAGCACTGTTTGCAGAGACAGCTCACAGCAGAGGCTCCCCAAAAGAAAAAGGAAGTGGTTCTGGCTGCAGCAACTGCTTTCCTTGCTATAAACTCCACAGATCCTCAGAGACTGTGGTGGTTTTCCATTTTAAATAAATCTCTCCCTTGGTAGCCTAGGTGCAGCATAGTGAGCAAAACTAAATGTAGATGTAAAATGAAGAACAAGACCAGGTGGTGGTGGCTCATGCCTTTAATCCCAGCTCTCAGGAGGCAGAGGCAGGCAGATCTCCATGAGTTCAAGGCCAGCCCAGTCTACAGAGCAAGATCCAGGACAACCACAGTGATTCCATAGAGAGACCTTGTCTCAAGAAACTAAAAGAAAACAAAAACCTCTCTATTCACAAATGTCCTTTCTCAGTCCTCCCCTGGAAGCAACAGAGGTTCTTTACAATCAAGCCTCTGTGTGGCTCTGATTCTCTTCCCTTAGTTAGCTAGTGAGGTGGCAGTCCACACTGGAGGTGAGGGGGGCACTTTCTACCCCTAAGCCCTCCATACAATGCTCCCTTCCTTCCTCCCACCCCACTAGACAATCCCCTTGTACCTGCTACTGACTTATTCACCATCACGGCAGCCTGGACTCCTGCTCACCTTCCATTTAGGATCCTGTTTTAAGATTTCATCATCCACCATCTCTATTCCATAACTTTAGTTTCCATCCATAGTTCAGTTTCTGTGCCCACAAATATCCAGGTGGACATGTCACTCTCACAGTCTCTACCTGTCCCAAACCCAGTGCTCTTAGCTTTTTTTCCCCCGAGCCTGAATATTTAGGGTTTTGCTTTCCACGAGGTAGTAAAGGTTTTTATAACGATCAGGTCATTCACTATGTGTGAGGGTAGGTATATTCTAAAGACTCCATGTATGTCGGGTCCCTAGAACTTGGGAGTAGGCCTATGTAAAATAGCCTAGGTCTACAGCTTGTCCTCATAAAGCAGGTAGAGTTCAAGGCTTTATGATGTTCTCAGATAACAGTATGGAAAAGAAGTACTTGTTGTGACATTCAGAAAAGGAAGAAAAGAGTTTCTGGCGCTTGTGTTCTAGAGGACACAGATACCTGTACGTGTTTAATAGCAAATACAAATTTGGATCTTGATGGATCACGTGAAAGGACATGTAGCTCTTGACTTATTTGTGGAATGTAAATGAAGCATGGGAATACGCCATTTCCTCCCTTCCCCATGATGGTTAATAGTACAAATGCTTGGTTTGACTTCTCAGAGTCATACCTGGGTAACTGCCTGGCAGTGGAAATGGGGCACCAATCTGGACTCAGGGGCCGGCGCTGTAGTGGAAGCCAAACGAATGCCCTTGGCTTCACCAGAGAGAAGAAAGCAGAAGCCTGCAAGGCCCACAGCTTGGCCAAGGCCACACTTTTTCTGACCCTCATTAACTAAGGAACTTGCCCCTACCCTCGTCCTCATCCAGTGACATCATCCAGCAACTTCTGGTGGCGTTCCTAAAGCTTCATAAACATGTCGCCTCCTTGTCTAAGGTATGTCCTTCTTACTCCCCATAGCAACTATGACCATATAAAGCAGAAAGGACAGAGTGACAGGAGGGTGGAGCCACCTGGGTTCTTCTGTTTATTCTTGAACAAGAATCTGATTGCTGGAGTCAGAGGACAAAAAAGTGTCCACCAGCATCCCTTTCAGTAAAAGCCCAGTGTTCCCATGGACCTCTAAGGGCTCAGTAGCAAGGGCAAAGCTTTCCCTTTGTAAGTCAGCAACTTGTAGAAAAGGGGGTAAATCCAGCCTCGTGTGAAAAGTTTACTCTCTCCCGTTTTAATTATTGGGAACTCAAAGCTATCTGATATTAGAAAGAATTTAAAAACATACAAACATTTGGTGACTTCATTAGAAAAACCAGAGATGAAAGGAAAATCCAAAAGTCTGAATAAAAGTGAAGTGGGGAAAAAAAAAAAAAACAACATCAGAAAGGCTAACAACAAAATCCAGAGCAATTAAAAGCCAAACAATGTTATCAAGCCTGATGAAGACTCCGGAAAGTTGTTAAGGAAGATACACACACCACCACCACCACCACCACCACCACCACCACCACCACCACCACCACCACCACCAGGACAGCCCACATAGAAAGATGCTGTGATCAAGTCTCTATTGTCCCATGTATACTGTGATCATTGTGATTCAACAATACTTTAAAAGACTCTAAAGAAGCCCCATGTGGTGACTCATTAGTTGAATTGTGGCTACTGTGATTTTTTTTAAAGTAAGTAAACCTATAAATGTTCATCAAACTTAAATTTAAATTTAAAAAGGAAAGCTGTGTGAAGTCTTTTTCCACTGAGCATGACTCCATTTGACAGGACTGCTTTTCATTCTGCTTCAATGTCAAATCAATTCTTTCAACAATAAACCAACATCATAACACAGATAGGAACATTCAACAGAACAAACTTCTTTTCCTGCACTCAAAATAGTTACTTAAAAACTTTTAAATATGTTTAGAAGTACAATCATATATGAATCCACATTTTCAATTATTAAGTTTTACAAACCAAATATGGATGAAGAATTTTGGATGAAAACTTGGTATACAAAGTTTTTGGAAGCATTTCCAGTATAAAATATATTGTAACTAGATTGTAAAAACTTAGCACCAACAGAGAATGAAAAATATTTCATTAATAATTTTTGGTACCAGGGCTAGGGACTAACTCAGCTGGTTAAGTGTTTGTCATGCAAGCCTGAGAACCTAAGTTCAATCAAAAGCACTCAAGGAAAAGCTAGACACAGAGGAGGGATTGGGACACCAACCCATCCACATAACCTTCAACCTACAGTATGTCCTACCTATGGAATGTGCTGGAATAAAGGTGACATAGAGATTGTGGGAGTGGCCAAGCAATGACTGGTCCAGCCTGAGACCCATGCCATAAGAGTGAGCCCCCTCCTGATACTGCCTGGAGCACAAGGACCCAGAGGCTGGATGATCAAGAGACCTAGGATAGAACCAAACACAACTGTAGGAAAAAATATGTCAATGTCATAATGCCCAATGGTATTCTGCTATACTGCCTAGCCCAGTAGTCATCAGAAAGCCTTCACCCAGCAACTGGTGGAAACAAATGCAGAGACCCACAGTCAAAGCTCAGGAAATCTGCTGAAGAGAGGGAGGAAGGATTGTAGGAGCCAGAGGGGTCAAGGACACCACAGGAAAACCCACAGAAATGACTAAGCTGGGCTCATAGGGGCTCACAGAGACTGAACCAACAACCAGGGAGCCTGCATGGGACTGACCTAGGCCCTCTGCATATATGTGACAGTTTTATAGTTTGATCCTTTTGTGGCACTCCTAATAGTGGGAACAGGAGCTGTCTCTGACTTTCACTGGCTTTTGGGACCCTGCTCTTCATGCTGGGTCACCTTGACCAGCCTTAATACAAGGCAAGGTGCTTAGTCTTACTGCAACTTGATATGCCATGTTTGGTTGATATCCATGGGAAGCCTGCCCTTTCCTGAACAGAAACAGAGGAGGAGTGGATGGAGAGTGGGGGAAGGTGGAGGAGAGGAGGGAGAGGAAACCGTGGTTGGGGTATAAGATGAAAGAGAGCGGAGGTGGCGGTGAGGGGGAAGAACTAGGCATATTAGCTCTTGTAATCTTAGTGCTGAGGAGGCAGAGACAGGAGGGTCCAACAACTTGGGGTCAGCCAGTCTAGCCAAATCTGTGGCCTTCAGGTTCAGTGAGAGACCTTACCTCAAAGTACAAGAGGAAGGAACAATTGGGCAAGAACACTAGACTTCAACTTCTGGCCTCCACAAGTATACACATACATGTAACACACACATACACAATCACACACAAACACAATACAAACATGTACATACATGTACACACAAATAATAATGCTTTGCATTAGTCATAGAAACAGTGATATTTTGGGATATATAGGGTTTAAAAATACATTTTTCAATTTGCTTATTTCTTTTTTAAAATATGGCTAGAGGGAAATTTTAAGTGATAAATGTAGCTCAAGTGTTTTTATTGGACAGTGTTATCCCAGAGGAGACAAGGCAAAGCTATTTTAAAAGGTCTGGTAGAAACCTCTATCACTGTGCACCCCCAAATCCTGCTAGAGCTTTGGCAGTCAAGGAGCTGGATAGATTCTATTTAATCTACACTTCTTCTCCCAGGCTGAGATGAAAGAGAAAGGCAGGAGCCTTCTTCAGCTCAAAGGGGATCTCAATGAGCAAGTCAGTATTCTCAGCTGAGGGAGGGGACTTCCACGGGCTTCCACTAGGAAGAACCACTGAGGCAGAAATTGGGGCCTGGTACCCACCTGACCGAATTTACAAACACCTAGAGCTGGAGAGATGGCTCACTAGGTAAAGGCACCGGCTGCCAAGCCTGAAAACCTGAGTTCAATCCCCAGGACCCACATGGTAGGAAAGAACCTACTCTTGCATATTGTCCTCTGTTACCCATACCATGACACACAGACCAACACACACAATAAATAAATAATCTTAAAAGTAAAATGGTAGCCATGCCCATAAATGTTCTCAATCCAATACCCAGGAGGCAGAGATGAGGGACACTAGGCCACATAATGAGATACTGTATTAAAAATCAAACAAGGAATAAGGCAAAACTTGTAACGTCAAAAAAAAAGTCTTATCGTTTGCAAGAGAAAACCATTAAGGTTTTAAACTTAGTAAAAATAGAACGTATTGACAACCATGAGACAGAGAAGATTGGCTTCTGTCTGTGTGGTCTGATATCTTAGTATGTCGTGGGTTTTGAGACTTTGATTCTAACATCAAGTCAAGTTGTCCTGGTGTCATTTTGCTGTGTATATATGGAGCCCTAGGAATTACACCTGACCAAAAGCAGCTGCTTCCACACTGACAATTCTAGGCAGCAGCCTACACCCCATGACGGGGCAAAGGCCAGCTAGGTACCCCAGTCTGGGAAACTCTGGGGCCAGGGCCAGCTCCTGGGCTTGCTATGGGTCTGGCTGTGGTCTTCACTGAAGCTCCATTGCCCTTCATTGTTCATTATTCCCTCTGCCCAATACGGCCTCTCCAGGACACTCCAATAAAAATCTCTGCGTGTGAAGCTCGATTCCACATCTGCTTCTGGGTCAGTCTAACGCTACTAATGTGGAAAACAGGTTAGAGCAACTGAGTATGTGCATGCGCATGCATGCCCCACACCCCCACACACACTCCCCACACACGAGAGAGAGAGAGAGAGAGAGAGAGAGAGAGAGAGAGAGAGAGAGAGAGAGAGGAGGGGAGGGGAGGCTCCTACAGGCTCTTAGCTATGACAATTGTGAAATATTTGGCAATCCCTTCAGTGTTGAGCAGAAGGGAAAAGTCCTAACTACCCCTATACTGGCTCTGGCTGGCTCTGGCTGGCTCTGGCTGGCTCTGGCTGGCTCTGGCTGGCTCTGGCTGGCTTGCCTATTTAGAGCTTTTTACTAGTAAGTCCAAAGATGGAAACTTGGGCTATCCCACGGGGGCCAATTAGTTTCATTCCATTCCTTGACCACAGATTTCACCCCTAACCACTCAGACTCCCAACAGCACCCTCAATGTGGGCACAGGGAGGCTGTATAAGACGATGCAGGCTTAAGTTGATACAAACTGTGGCCAGGTCAGATGACAACGCTCAGATGCCTCTCCA